>NC_133859.1:0-311944 GCF_047830755.1 Zonotrichia albicollis
AAACCACGGCCCTTTTCCTGGAAGTAAAACTCACCCGCACCTGCTTCTGGCTGGCAGATTGCAGGAGCCGCTTGGCTCTATCAAAACCTGCCCGACTTGGCACGGGTGCCACCTTTCATCAGGGAACCATCCTGCGTATCGTGGATTTTCAGGAGCCAGCCGGCTACTCCCAGCCACAGGCCCCCAAACACAAACCACGGCCCTTTTCCCTGGCAAACAAACTCAGCTGCCCCACTTCTGGCTGGCAGATTGGCAGGAGCCTCTTGCCTCTATCAAACCAGCCCGACTCGGCACTGGTGCCACCTTTCATCTGGGAACCATCCTGCGTATCGTGGATTTTCAGGAGCCAGCCGGTCACTCCCAGCCACAGGCCCCCGATCACATAAAAGCGGGCCCTTTTCCCTGGAAAAAAAAACTCAGATGCCCCGCTTCTGGCGGCAGATTGCAGGAGCCACTTGCCTCTAGCAAACCAGCCCGACTTGGCACTGGTGCCATCTTTCATCTGGGAACCATCCTGCGTATCGTGGATTTTTCAGGAGCCAGCCGGCCACTCCCAGCACAGGCCCCCAAACACATACCATGGCCATTTCCCTGAAAAAAAAACTCAGCTGCCCCGCTTCTGGATGTAGATTGCAGGAGCCACTTTGTACGTCATACCAGTCCGACTCGCACTGTCCTAGCCCCTTGGTCTGGGAACCATCCTGCGTATTGTGGATTTTCAGGAGCCAGCCGGCCACTCGCAGTCACAGGCCCCAAAACAAAACTACGGCCCTTTCCCTGGAAGTAACCTGCCCGCTTCTGTCTGCAGAATGCCTTCCCCCTCTATTACTACCCCCTTATTCCACCAGGTGTCCACCTTTCATCTGGGAACCATCCTGCGTATCGTGGATTTCAGGAGGCCACTCCCCCGCCCCAGGCCCCCAAAACCAAACCCGGCCACTATCCCAAAGAAAACCTCAGCCTTTCCCGAATACAAACCACCCCATCTCTTCCAAGCCTGATTAGGTGCCACTATGTCCATGCAAACCTCCTGCTCGCAGACTTCAGGGACGGGCCCCTCCTAAGCCCCGTTCCAACCAACCATCCCCGCAACTCTGCACTCAAGTGCATCCCTCAATCTTCTCAATCCCACACACCCCCCCTCCTTCCAATCCCCATCATCCCAACCACATTTCCCCCACATCTCACTATCAAAACCTTCTCCCTCCTTCCCCCACCCCTCCCCCCTTCCCCCACCCCCCCACACTTCCCAAACATCAACCCCATCCACCGACAATTATCTAACCTTCTCCCCATTCACACCCCCTCTTCCACTTCATATCCCAATTTACTTTCCCCACATTACACCTATTCAAAACATTCTCCCTCCCTCCCACCCCTACTCCCCCCACAGACCCCATACCAAAACTACGTCCTACCCATCATCAAAACATTACTTCTCAATCTTCTGCTGCAATTCAGTACCCCCTCCCTCCACCCTTCCATCATCCCACTCTCACTTTTCCCCCACCATCTCTTATCTCAAACTTTCTGATCCAGCCACCCCAGCCACAGGCCCCCCCAACCCCAACACCCCTTCCCCATACCTGACCTAAAACATTCTTCAATCTTCTGCAGATTGCAGAGACCCTTGCTCTGTCCAACCACCCGACTTCAGCACTGATCCCCCCTAAGGTTCGGGGACCCCCCCCCCCCCCTAAGGCCCCCCCCCCCCCCCCCCCCCACAGCCCCCCAAACACACAACCACGCCCCTTTCCCTGGCAAACAAAACTCAAGCTGCCCCGCTTCTGGATGACCCCCCCCCCCCCCCCCCTGCCCCCCCCCCCCCCCCCCCCCCCCCCTGGGGCCCCCCCCGGGGTGCCACAACTTGGGTCTGGGAATCATCCAGCATATCGTGGTTTTTCAGGAGCCCAGCCGGCCACTCCCAGCCACAAGCCCCCGAACACAAACCACGGCCCTTTTCCCTGGCAAACAAAACTCAACTAACCCGCTTCTGGCTGGCAGATTGCAGGAGCCACTTGCCTCTATCAAACCAGCCCGACTCGGCACTGGTGCCACCTTTCATCTGGGAACCATCCTGCGTATCGTGAATTTTCAGGAGCCAGCGGGCCATTCCCAGCCACAGGCCCCCGAACAAAAACCACGGCCCTTTTCCCTGGAAAAAAAACGCAGCTGCCCCGCTTCTGGATGGTAGATTGCAGGAGCCACTTTGTACTGTCATACCAGTCCGACCCGGCACTGGTGCCCCCTTGGGTCAGGGAACCATCCTGCGTATTGCGGATTTTCAGGAGCCAGCCGGCCACTCGCAGTCACAGGCCCCCAAACACAAACTATGGCCCTTTTCCCTGGACGTCAAACTGACCTGCCCATCTTCTGTCTGGCAGATTGCAGGAGTCACTTGCCTCGATCCAACCAGCCCGACTTGGCACTGGTGCCACCTTTCATCTGGGAACCACCCTGCGTAACGTGAACTTTAAGGAGCCAGCCGGCCCCACCCAGCCACAGGCTCCAAAACACAAACCACTGCCCTTTTCCCTGGAAAAAAACTCAGCTGCCCCGCTTCTGGCTGGCAGATTGCAGGAGCCACTTGCCTCTATCAAACCAGCCCGACTTGGCACTGCTGCCACCTTTCATCTGGGAACCATCCTGCGTATCGTGGATTTTCAGGAGCCAGCCGGCCACTCCCAGCCACAGGCCCCCAAACACATACCACGGCCCATTTCCCTGGAAAAAAAACTCAGCTGCCCCGCTTCTGGATGGTAGATTGCAGAAGCCACTTTGTACTGTCATACCAGTCCGACTCTGCACTGGTGCCCCCTTGGGTCTGGGAACCATCCTGCGTATTGTGGATTTTCAGGAGCCAGCCGGCCACTCCCAGCCACAGGCCCCCAAACACAAACTCCGGCCCTTTTCCCTGGAAGTAAAACTGACCTGCCCATCTTCTGTCTGGCAGATTGCAGGAGCCACTTGGCTCTATCAAACCAGCCCGACTTGGCACTGGTGCCACCTTTCATCTGGGAACCGTCCTGCGTATCGTGGATTTTCAGGAGCCAGCCGGCCACTCCCAGCCACAGGCCCCCGATCACATAAAAGCGGCCCTTTTCCCTGGAAAAAAAACTCATCCGCCCCGCTTCTGGCTGACAGATTGCAGGAGCCACTTGCCTCTATCAAACCAGCCCGACTTGGCACTGGTGCCACCTTTCATCTGGGAACCATCCTGCGCATCGTGGATTTTCAGGAGCCAGCCGGCCACTCCCAGCCACAGGCCCCCAAACACATACCACGGCCCATTTCCCTGGAAAAAAAACTCAGCTGCCCCGCTTCTGGATGGTATATTGCAGGAGCCACTTTGTACTGTCATACCAGTCCGACTCGGCACTGGTGCCCCCTAAGGTTCTGGGAACCACCCTGCGTATCGTGAATTTTCAGGAGCCAGCCGGCCACTCCCAGCCACAGGACCCCAAACAAAAACCACGGCCCTTTTCCCTGGAAGTAAAACTGACCTGCCCATCTTCTGGCTGGCAGATTGCAGGAGCCACTTGGCTCTATCCAACCAGCCCGACTCGGCACTGGTAACCCCTCCGGTTCGGGGAACCATCCTGCGCCGCGTGGATTTTCTGGAGCCAGCCGGCCACTCCCAGCCACAAGCCCCCGAACCCAAACCACGGCCCTTTTCCGTGGCAAACAAAACTCAGCTTCCCCGCTTCTGGCTGGCAGATTGCAGGAGCCACTTGCCTCAATCAAACCAGCCCGTCTTGGAACTGGTGCCACCTTTCATCTGGGAACAATCCTGCGTATCGTGGATTTTCAGGAGCCAGCCGGCCACTCCCAGCAACAGGCCCCCGAACATATACAACGGCCCTTTTCCCTGGAAAAAAAACTCAGCTGCCCCGCTTCTGGCTGGCAGATTGCAGGAGCCACTTGCCTCTATCAAACCAGCCCGACTTGGCACTGGTGCCACCTTTCATCTGGGAACCATCCTGCGTATCGTGGATTTTCAGGAGCCAGCCGGCCACTCCCAGCCACAGGACCCCAAACACAAACCACGGCCCTTTTCCCTGGAAGTAAAACTGACCTACAAATCTTCTGGCTGGCAGATTGCAAGAGCCACTTGGCTCTATCCAACCAGCCTGACTCGGCACTGGTGCCCCCTTGGGTCTGGGAACCCTCCTGGGTATCGTGGATTTTCTGGAGCCAGCCGGCCACTCCCAGCCACAGGCCCCCAAACACAAACCACGGCCCTTTTCCCTGGCAAACACAACTCACCCGCCCCGCTTCTGGCTGGCAGATTGCAGGACCCACTTGCCTCTATCAAACCAGCCCGACTCGGCACTGGTGCCCCCTTGGGTCTGGGAACCATCCTGCGCAGCGTGGATTTTCAGGAGCCAGCCGGCCACTCCCAGCCACAAGCCCCAGAACACAAACCACGGCCCTTTTCCCTGGCAAACAAAACTCAGCTGCCCCGCTTCTGGATGGCAGATTGCAGGAGCCACTTGCCTCTATCAAACCAGCCCGTCTTGGCACTGGTGCCACCTTTCATCTGGGATCCATCCTGCGTATCGTGGATTTTCAGGATCCAGCCGGCCACTCCCAGCCACAGGCCCCCGAACACATACAACGGCCCTTTTCCCTGGAAAATAAACTCAGCTGCCCCGCTTCTGGCTGGCAGATTGCAGGAGCCACTTGGCTCTATCAAACCAGCCCGACTCGGCACTGGTGCCACCTTTCATCTGGGAACCATCCTGCGTATCGTGGATTTTCAGGAGCCAGCCGGCCACTCCCAGCCACAGGCCCCAAAAACATACGACGGCCATTTTCCCTGGAAAAAAAACTCAGCTACCCCGCTTCAGGATGGTAGATTGCAGGAGCCACTTTGTACTATCATACCAGCCCGACTTGGCACGGGTGCCAACTTTCATCTGGGAACCATCCTGCGTATCGTGGATTTTAAGGAGCCAGCCGGCCACTCCCAGCCACAGGCCCCCAAACAAAATCTACGGCCCTTTTCCCTGGAAGTAAAACTGACCTGCCCATCATTTGACTGGCAGATTGCAGGAGCCACTTGGTACTATCAAACCAGCCCGACTCGGCACTGGTGCCACCTTTCATCTGGGAACCATCCTGCATATCGTGGATTTTCAGGAGCCAGCCGGCCACTCCCAGCCACAGGCCCCCGAACACAAACCACGACATTTTTCCCTGGCAAACAAAACTCACCCGCCCTGCTTCTGGCTGGCAGATTGCAGGAGCCACTTGGCTTTATCAAACAGCCCGACTCGGCACGGGTGCCACCTTTCATCTGGGAACCATCCTGCGCATCGTGGATTTTCAGGAGCCAGCCGGCCACTCCCAGCCACAGGCCCCCAAACACAAACTACGGCCCTTTTCCCTGGCAAACAAAACTCACCCGCCCCGCATCTGGCTGGCAGATTGCAGGAGCCACTTTCCTCTATCAAACATGCCCGACTCGGAACTGGTGCCACCTTTCATCTGCGAACCATCCTGCGTATTGTGGATTTTCAGGAGCCAGCCGGCCACTCCCAGCCACAGGCCCCCAAAGACAAACCACGGCCCTTTTCCCTGGAAGTAAAACTGACCTGCACATCTTCTGGCTGGCAGATTGCAGGAGCCACTTGGCCCTATCCAACCAGCCTGACTCGGCACTTGTGCCCCCTAAGGTTCCGGGAACCATCCTGCGTATCGTGGATTTTCAGAAGCCAGCCGGCCACTCCCAGCCACAAGCCCCCGAACACAAACCACGGCCCTTTTCCCTGGAAAACAAAACTCAGCTGCCCCGCGTCTAGCTGGCAGATTGCAGGAGCCACTTGCCTCTATCAAACCAGCCTGACTTGGCACTGCTGCCACCTTTCATCTGGGAACCATCCTGCGTATCGTGGATTTTCAGGAGCCAGCCGGCAACTCCCAGCCACAGGACCCCTAACACAAACTACGGCCCTTTTCCCTGGAAGTAAAACTGACCTACAAATCTTCTGGCTGGCAGATTGCAGGAGCCACTTGGCTCTGTCCAACCAGCCCGACTCGGCACTGGTGCCCCCTAAGGTTCGGGGAACCATCCTGCGCCGCGTGGATTTTCTGGAGCCAGCCGGCCACTCCCAGCCACAGGCCCCCAAACACAAACCACGGCCCTTTTCCCTGGCAAACAAAACTCAGCTGCCCTGCTTCTGGCTGGCAGATTGCAGGAGCCACTTGCCTCTATCAAACCAGCCCGACTTGGCACTGGTGCCACCTTTCATCTGGGAATCATCCTGCGTACCGTGGATTTTCAGGATCCAGCCGGCCACTCCCAGCCACAGGCCCCCGAACACATACCACGGCCCATTTCCCTGGAAAAAAAACTCAGCTTCCCCGCTTCTGGATGGTAGATTGCAGGAGCCACTTTGTACTGTCATACCAGTCCGAATTGTCAGTGGTGCCACTTGGGTCTGGGAATCAACCAGCATATCGTGGTTTTTCAGGAGCCAGCTGGCCACTCCCAGCCACAAGCCCCCGAACACAAACCACGGCCCTTTTCCCTGGCAAACAAAACTCAGCTGCCCCGCTTCTGGCTGGCAGATTGCAGGAGCCACTTGCCTCTATCAAACCAGCCCGACTCGGCACTGGTGCCACCTTTCATCTGGGAACCATCCTGCGTATCGAGAATTTTCAGGAGCCAGCCGGCCATTCCCAGCCACAGGCCCCCGAACAAAAACCACGGCCCTTTTCCCTGGAAAAAAAACGCAGCTGCCCCGCTTCTGGATGGTAGATTGCAGGAGCCACTTTGCACTGTCATACCAGTCCGACCCGGCACTGGTGCCCCCTTGGGTCTGGGAACCATCCTGCATATTGCGGATTTTCAGGAGCCAGCCGGCCACTCGCAGTCACAGTCCCCCAAACACAAACTATGGCCCTTTTCCCTGGAAGTCAAACTGACCTGCCCATCTTCTGTCTGGCAGATTGCAGGAGTCACTTGCCTCGATCCAACCAGCCCGACTTGGCACTGGTGCCACCTTTCATCTGGGAACCATCCTGCGTATCGTGGATTTTCAGGAGCCAGCCGGCCACTCCCAGCCACAGGCCCCCGAACACAAACTACGGCCCTTTTCCCTGGCAAACAAAACTCACCCGCCCCACTACTGGCTGGCAGATTGCAGGAGCCACTTGCCTCTATCAAACCAGCTCGACTTGGCACTGCTGCCACCTTTCATCTGGGAACCATCCTGCGTATCGTGGATTTTCAGGAGCCAGCCGGCCACTCCCAGCCACAGGCCCCAAAAACATACGACGGCCATTTTCCCTGGAAAAAAAACTCAGCTACCCCGCTTCTGGATGGTAGATTGCAGGAGCCACTTTGTACTATCATACCAGCCCGACTTGGCACTGGTGCCAACTTTCATCTGGGAACCACCCTGCGTAACGTGAACTTTAAGGAGCCAGCCGGCCACACCCAGCCACAGGCTCCAAAACACAAACCACTGCCCTTTTCCCTGGAAAAAAACTCAGCTGCCCCGCTTCTGGCTGGCAGATTGCAGGAGCCACTTGCCTCTATCAAACCAGCCCGACTTGGCACTGCTGCCACCTTTCATCTGGGAACCATCCTGCGTATCGTGGATTTTCAGGAGCCAGCCGGCCACTCCCAGCCACAGGCCCCCAAACACATACCGCGGCCCATTTCCCTGGAAAAAAAACTCAGCTGCCCCGCTTCTGGATGGTAGATTGCAGAAGCCACTTTGTACTGTCATACCAGTCCGACTCTGCACTGGTGCCCCCTTGGGTCTGGGAACCATCCTGCGTATTGTGGATTTTCAGGAGCCAGCCGGCCACTCCCAGCCACAGGCCCCCAAACACAAACTCCGGCCCTTTTCCCTGGAAGTAAAACTGACCTGCCCATCTTCTGTCTGGCAGATTGCAGGAGCCACATGGCTCTATCAAACCAGCCCGACTTGGCACTGGTGCCATCTTTCATCTGGGATCCGTCCTGCGTATCGTGGATTTTCAGGAGCCAGCCGGCCACTCCCAGCCACAGGCCCCCGATCACATAAAAGCGGCCCTTTTCCCTGGAAAAAAAACTCATCCGCCCCGCTTCTGGCTGACAGATTGCAGGAGCCACTTGCCTCTATCAAACCAGCCCGACTTGGCACTGGTGCCACCTTTCATCTGGGAACCATCCTGCGTATCGTGGATTTTCAGGAGCCAGCCGGCCACTCCCAGCCACAGGCCCCCAAACACATACCACGGCCCATTTCCCTGGAAAAAAAACTCAGCTGCCCCGCTTCTGGATGGTAGATTGCAGGAGCCACTTTGTACTGTCATACCAGTCCGACTCGGCACTGGTGCCCCCTTGGGTCTGAGAACCATCCAGCGTATTGTGGATTTTCAGGAGCCAGCTGGCCACTCGCAGTCACAGGCCCCCAAACACAATCTATGGCCGTTTTCCCTGGAAGTCAAACTGACCTGCCCATCTTCTGTCTGGCAGATTGCAGGAGTCACTTGCCTCGATCCAACCAGCCCGACTTGGCACTGGTGCCACCTTTCATCTGGGAACCATCCAGCGTATCGTGGATTTTCAGGAGCCCGCCGGCCACTCCCAGCCACAGGCCCCCAAACACAAACCACGGCCCTTTTCCCTGGAAGTTTAACTGACCTGCACATCTTCTGGCTGGCAGATTGCAGGAGCCACTTGGCTCTATCAAACCAGCCCGACTCGGCACCTGTGCCACCTTTCATCTGGGAACCATCCTGCGTATCGTGGATTTTCAGGAGCCAGCCGGCCACTCCCAGCCACAGGCCCCCGAACAAAAACCACGGCCCTTTTCCCTGGCAAACAAAACTCACCCGCCCCACTACTGGCTGGCAGATTGCAGGAGCCACTTGCCTCTATCAAACCAGCTCGACTTGGCACTGCTGCCACCTTTCATCTGGGAACCATCCTGCGTATCGTGGATTTTCAGGAGCCAGCCGGCCACTCCCAGCCACAGGCCCCAAAAACATACGACGGCCATTTTCCCTGGAAAAAAAACTCAGCTACCCCGCTTCTGGATGGTAGATTGCAGGAGCCACTTTGTACTATCATACCAGCCCGACTTGGCACTGGTGCCAACTTTCATCTGGGAACCACCCTGCGTAACGTGAACTTTAAGGAGCCAGCCGGCCACACCCAGCCACAGGCTCCAAAACACAAACCACTGCCCTTTTCCCTGGAAAAAAACTCAGCTGCCCCGCTTCTGGCTGGCAGATTGCAGGAGCCACTTTCCTCTATCAAACCAGCCCGACTTGGCACTGCTGCCACCTTTCATCTGGGAACCATCCTGCGTATCGTGGATTTTCAGGAGCCAGCCGGCCACTCCCAGCCACAGGCCCCCAAACACATACCACGGCCCATTTCCCTGGAAAAAAAACTCAGCTGCCCCGCTTCTGGATGGTAGATTGCAGAAGCCACTTTGTACTGTCATACCAGTCCGACTCTGCACTAGTGCCCCCTTGGGTCTGGGAACCATCCTGCGTATTGTGGATTTTCAGGAGCCAGCCGGCCACTCCCAGCCACAGGCCCCCAAACACAAACTCCGGCCCTTTTCCCTGGAAGTAAAACTGACCTGCCCATCTTCGGTCTGGCAGATTGCAGGAGCCACTTGGCTCTATCAAACCAGCCCGACTTGGCACTGGTGCCATCTTTCATCTGGGAACCGTCCTGCGTATCGTGGATTTTCAGGAGCCAGCCGGCCACTCCCAGCCACAGGCCCCCGATCACATAAAAGCGGCCCTTTTCCCTGGAAAAAAAACTCATCCGCCCCGCTTCTGGCTGACAGATTGCAGGAGCCACTTGCCTCTATCAAACCAGCCCGACTTGGCACTGGTGCCACCTTTCATCTGGGAACCATCCTGCGTATCGTGGATTTTCAGGAGCCAGCCGGCCACTCCCAGCCACAGGCCCCCAAACACATACCACGGCCCATTTCCCTGGAAAAAAAACTCAGCTGCCCCGCTTCTGGATGGTAGATTGCAGGAGCCACTTTGTACTGTCATACAAGTCCGACTCTGCACTGGTGCCCCCTTGGGTCTGAGAACCATCCAGCGTATTGTGGATTTTCAGGAGCCAGCTGGCCACTCGCAGTCACAGGCCCCCAAACACAAACTATGGCCGTTTTCCCTGGAAGTCAAACTGACCTGCCCATCTTCTGTCTGGCAGATTGCAGGAGCCACTTGCCTCTATCCAACCAGCCCGACTCGGCACTGGTGCCCCCGAAGTTTCTGGGAACCACCCTGCGTATCGTGAATTTTCAGGAGCCAGCCGGCCACTCCCAGCCACAGGCCCCCAAACACAAACCACGGCCCTTTTCCATGGAAGTAAAACTGACCTGCCCATCTTCTGGCTGGCGGATTGCAGGAGCCACTTGGCTCTATCAAACCAGCCTGACTCGGCACTGGTGCCACCTTTCATCAGGGAACCATCCTGCGTATCGTGGATTTTCAGGAGCCAGCCGGCCACTCCCAGCCACAGGCCCCCACAAACAAACCACGGCCCTTTTCCCTGGAAAAAAAAGTCAGCTGCCCCGCTTCTGGATGGTAGATTGCAGGAGCCATTTTGTACTGTCATACCCGTCCGACTCGGCACTGGTGCCCCCTTGGGTCTGGGAACCATCCTGCGTATTGTGGATTTTCAGGAGCCAGCCGGCCACTCGCAGTCACAGGCCCCCAAACACAAACTATGGCCCTTTTCCCTGGAAGTCAAACTGACCTGACCATCTTCTGTCTGGCAGATTGCAGGAGCGACATGCCACAATCCAACCAGCCCGACTTGGCACTGGTGCCCCCTAAGGTTCTGGGAACCACCCTGAGTATCGTGAATTTTCAGGAGCCAGCCGGCCACTCCCAGCCACAGGCCCCCAAACAAAAACCACGGCCCTTTTCCCTGGAAGTAAAACTGACCTGCCCATCTTCTGGCTGGCAGATTGCAGGAGCCACTTGGCTCTATCCAACCAGCCCGACTCGGCACTGGCAACCCCTACGGTTCGGGGAACCATCCTGCGCCGCATGGATTTTCTGGAGCCAGCCGGCCACTCCCAGCCACAAGCCCCCGAACCCAAACCACGGCCCTTTTCCGTGGCAAACAAAACTCAGCTTCCCCGCTTCTGGCTGGCAGATTGCAGGAGCCACTTGCCTCAATCAAACCAGCCCGTCTTGGAACTGGTGCCACCTTTCATCTGGGAACAATCCTGCGTATCGTGGATTTTCAGGAGCCAGCCGGCCACTCCCAGCAACAGGCCCCCGAACATATACAACGGCCCTTTTCCCTGGAAAAAAAACTCAGCTGCCCCGCTTCTGGCTGGCAGATTGCAGGAGCCACTTGCCTCTATCAAACCAGCCCGACTTGGCACTGGTGCCACCTTTCATCTGGGAACCATCCTGCGTATCGTGGATTTTCAGGAGCCAGCCGGCCACTCCAAGCCACAGGACCCCAAACACAAACCACGGCCCTTTTCCCTGGAAGTAAAACTGACCTACAAATCTTCTGGCTGGCAGATTGCAGGAGCCACTTGCCTCAATCAAACCAGCCCGTCTTGGAACTGGTGCCACCTTTCATCTGGGAACAATCCTGCGTATCGTGGATTTTCAGGAGCCAGCCGGCCACTCCCAGCAACAGGCCCCCGAACATATACAACGGCCCTTTTCCCTGGAAAAAAAACTCAGCTGCCCCGCTTCTGGCTGGCAGATTGCAGGAGCCACTTGCCTCTATCAAACCAGCCCGTCTTGGCACTGGTGCCACCTTTCATCTGGGATCCATCCTGCGTATCGTGGATTTTCAGGATCCAGCCGGCCACTCCCAGCCACAGGCCCCCGAACACATACAACGGCCCTTTACCCTGGAAAATAAACTCAGCTGCCCCGCTTCTGGCTGGCAGATTGCAGGAGCCACTTGGCTCTATCAAACCAGCCCGACTCGGCACTGGTGCCACCTTTCATCTGGGAACCATCCTGCGTATCGTGGATTTTCAGGAGCCAGCCGGCCACTCCCAGCCACAGGCCCCAAAAACATACGACGGCCATTTTCCCTGGAAAAAAAACTCAGCTACCCCGCTTCTGGATGGTAGATTGCAGGAGCCACTTTGTACTATTATACCAGCCCGACTTGGCACGGGTGCCAACTTTTATCTGGGAACCATCCTGCGCCGCGTGGATTTTCTGGAGCCAGCCGGCCACTCCCAGCCACAGGACCCCAAACAGAAACCACGGCCCTTTTCCCTGGAAAAAAAACTCAGCCGCCCCGCTTCTGGATGGTAGATTGCCGGAGCGACTTGCCTCTATCAAACCAGCCCGACTTGGCACTGGTGCCACCTTTCATCTGGGAACCATCCTGCGTATCGTGGATTTTCAGGAGCCAGCCGGCCACTCCCAGCCACAGGCCCCCAAACAAAATCTACGGCCCTTTTCCCTGGAAGTAAAACTGACCTGCCCATCATTTGACTGGCAGATTGCAGGAGCCACTTGGTACTATCAAACCAGCCTGACTCGGCACTGGTGCCACCTTTCATCTGGGAACCATCCTGCATATCGTGGATTTTCAGGAGCCAGCCGGCCACTCCCAGCCACAGGCCCCCGAACACAAACCACGGCATTTTTCCCTGGCAAACAAAACTCACCCGCCCTGCTTCTGGCTGGCAGATTGCAGGAGCCACTTGCCTCTATGAAACCAGCCCGACTCGGCACTGGTGCCCCCTTGGGTCTGGGAACCATCCTGCGTATTGTGGATTTTCAGGAGCCAGCCGGCCGATCCCAGCCACAGGCCCCCAAACAAAAACTACGGCCCTTTTCCCTGGAAGTAAAACTGACCTGCCCATCTTCTGGATGGCAGATTGCAGGAGCCACTTGGTACTTTCAAACCAGCCCGACTTGGCACTGGTGCCACCTTTCATCTGGGAACCATCCTGCGTATCGTGGATTTTCAGGAGCCAGCCGGCCACTCCCAGCCACAGGCCCCCGAACACATACAACGGCCCTTTTCCCTGGAAAAAAAACTCAGCTGCTCCGCTTCTGGCTGGCAGATTGCAGGAGCCACTTGCCTCTATGAAACCAGCCCGACTCGGCACTGGTGCCCCCTTGGGTCTGGGAACCATCCTGCGTATTGTGGATTTTCAGGAGCCAGCCGGCCACTCGCAGCCACAGGCCTCCAAACACAAACTACGGCCCTTTTCCCTGGCAAACAAAACTCACCTGCCCCACTTCTGGCTGGCAGATTGCAGGAGCCACTTGCCTCTATCAAACCAGCTCGACTTGGCACTGCTGCCACCTTTCATCTGGGAACCATCCTGCGTATCGTGGATTTTCAGGAGCCAGCCGGCCACTCCCAGCCACAGGCCCCCAAACACATACAACGGCCATTTTCCCTGGAAGAAAAACTCAGGTACCCCGCTTCTGGATGGTAGATTGCAGGAGCCACTTTGTATTTTCATACCAGCTCGACTTGGCACTGGTGCCAACATTCATCTGGAAACCACTATGCGTATCGTGAATTTTCAGGAGCCAGCCGGCCACTCCCAGCCACAGGCCCCCGAACACATACAACGGCCCTTTTCCCTGGAAAATAAACTCAGCTGCCCCGCTTCTGGCTGGCAGATTGCAGGAGCCACTTGCCTCTATCATACCAGCCCGACTTGGCACTGGTGCCTCCTTTCATCTGGGAACCATCCTGCGTATCGTGGATTTTCAGGAGCCAGCCGGCCACTCCCAGCCACAGGCCCCCAAACACATACCACGGCCCATTTCCCTGGAAAAAAAACTCAGCTTCCCCGCTTCTGGATGGTAGATTGCAGGAGCCACTTTGTACTGTCATACCAGTCCGAATTGTCAGTGGTGCCACTTGGGTCTGGGAATCATCCAGCATATCGTGGTTTTTCAGGAGCCAGCTGGCCACTCCCAGCCACAAGCCCCCGAACACAAACCACGGCCCTTTTCCCTGGCAAACAAAACTCAGCTGCCCCGCTTCTGGCTGGCAGATTGCAGGAGCCACTTGCCTCTGTCAAACCAGCCCGACTCGGCACTGGTGCCACCTTTCATCTGGGAACCATCCTGCGTATCGTGAATTTTCAGGAGCCAGCCGGCCATTCCCAGCCACAGGCCCCCGAACAAAAACCACGGCCCTTTTCCCTGGAAAAAAAACGCAGCTGCCCCGCTTTTGGATGGTAGATTGCAGGAGCCACTTTGTACTGTCATACCAGTCCGACCCGGCACTGGTGCCCCCTTGGGTCTGGGAACCATCCTGCGTATTGCGGATTTTCAGGAGCCAGCCGGCCACTCGCAGTCACAGGCCCCCAAACACAAACTATGGCCCTTTTCCCTGGAAGTCAAACTGACCTGCCCATCTTCTGTCTGGCAGATTGCAGGAGTCACTTGCCTCGATCCAACCAGCCCGACTTGGCACTGGTGCCACCTTTCATCTGGGAACCATCCAGCGTATCGTGAATTTTCAGGAGCCCGCCGGCCACTCCCAGCCACAGGCCCCCAAACACAAACCACGGCCCTTTTCCCTGGAAGTTTAACTGACCTGCACATCTTCTGGCTGGCAGATTGCAGGAGCCACTTGGCTCTATCAAACCAGCCCGACTCGGCACCTGTGCCACCTTTCATCTGGGAACCATCCTGCGTATCGTGGATTTTCAGGAGCCAGCCGGCCACTCCCAGCCACAGGCCCCCGAACAAAAACCACGGCCCTTTTCCCTGGCAAACAAAACTCACCCGCCCCACTACTGGCTGGCAGATTGCAGGAGCCACTTGCCTCTATCAAACCAGCTCGACTTGGCACTGCTGCCACCTTTCATCTGGGAACCATCCTGCGTATCGTGGATTTTCAGGAGCCAGCCGGCCACTCCCAGCCACAGGCCCCAAAAACATACGACGGCCATTTTCCCTGGAAAAAAAACTCAGCTACCCCGCTTCTGGATGGTAGATTGCAGGAGCCACTTTGTACTATCATACCAGCCCGACTTGGCACTGGTGCCAACTTTCATCTGGGAACCACCCTGCGTAACGTGAACTTTAAGGAGCCAGCCGGCCACACCCAGCCACAGGCTCCAAAACACAAACCACTGCCCTTTTCCCTGGAAAAAAACTCAGCTGCCCCGCTTCTGGCTGGCAGATTGCAGGAGCCACTTGCCTCTATCAAACCAGCCCGACTTGGCACTGCTGCCACCTTTCATCTGGGAACCATCCTGCGTATCGTGGATTTTCAGGAGCCAGCCGGCCACTCCCAGCCACAGGCCCCCAAACACATACCGCGGCCCATTTCCCTGGAAAAAAAACTCAGCTGCCCCGCTTCTGGATGGTAGATTGCAGAAGCCACTTTGTAATGTCATACCAGTCCGACTCTGCACTGGTGCCCCCTTGGGTCTGGGAACCATCCTGCGTATTGTGGATTTTCAGGAGCCAGCCGGCCACTCCCAGCCACAGGCCCCCAAACACAAACTCCGGCCCTTTTCCCTGGAAGTAAAACTGACCTGCCCATCATTTGACTGGCAGATTGCAGGAGCCACTTGGTACTATCAAACCAGCCTGACTCGGCACTGGTGCCACCTTTCATCTGGGAACCATCCTGCATATCGTGGATTTTCAGGAGCCAGCCGGCCACTCCCAGCCACAGGCCCCCGAACACAAACCACGGCATTTTTCCCTGGCAAACAAAACTCACCCGCCCTGCTTCTGGCTGGCAGATTGCAGGAGCCACTTGGCTTTATCAAACAGCCCGACTCGGCACTGGTGCCCCCTTGGGTCTGGGAACCATCCTGCGCATCGTGGATTTTCAGGAGCCAGCCGGCCGATCCCAGCCACAGGCCCCCAAACAAAAACTACGGCCCTTTTCCCTGGAAGTAAAACTGACCTGCCCATCTTCTGGATGGCAGATTGCAGGAGCCACTTGGTACTTTCAAACCAGCCCGACTTGGCACTGGTGCCACCTTTCATCTGGGAACCATCCTGCGTATCGTGGATTTTCAGGAGCCAGCCGGCCACTCCCAGCCACAGGCCCCCGAACACATACAACGGCCCTTTTCCCTGGAAAAAAAACTCAGCTGCTCCGCTTCTGGCTGGCAGATTGCAGGAGCCACTTGCCTCTATGAAACCAGCCCGACTCGGCACTGGTGCCCCCTTGGGTCTGGGAACCATCCTGCGTATTGTGGATTTTCAGGAGCCAGCCGGCCACTCGCAGCCACAGGCCTCCAAACACAAACTACGGCCCTTTTCCCTGGCAAACAAAACTCACCTGCCCCACTTCTGGCTGGCAGATTGCAGGAGCCACTTGCCTCTATCAAACCAGCTCGACTTGGCACTGCTGCCACCTTTCATCTGGGAACCATCCTGCGTATCGTGGATTTTCAGGAGCCAGCCGGCCACTCCCAGCCACAGGCCCCCAAACACATACAACGGCCATTTTCCCTGGAAGAAAAACTCAGGTACCCCGCTTCTGGATGGTAGATTGCAGGAGCCACTTTGTATTTTCATACCAGCTCGACTTGGCACTGGTGCCAACATTCATCTGGAAACCACTATGCGTATCGTGAATTTTCAGGAGCCAGCCGGCCACTCCCAGCCACAGGCCCCCGAACACATACAACGGCCCTTTTCCCTGGAAAATAAACTCAGCTGCCCCGCTTCTGGCTGGCAGATTGCAGGAGCCACTTGCCTCTATCATACCAGCCCGACTTGGCACTGGTGCCTCCTTTCATCTGGGAACCATCCTGCGTATCGTGGATTTTCAGGAGCCAGCCGGCCACTCCCAGCCACAGGCCCCCAAACACATACCACGGCCCATTTCCCTGGAAAAAAAACTCAGCTTCCCCGCTTCTGGATGGTAGATTGCAGGAGCCACTTTGTACTGTCATACCAGTCCGAATTGTCAGTGGTGCCACTTGGGTCTGGGAATCATCCAGCATATCGTGGTTTTTCAGGAGCCAGCTGGCCACTCCCAGCCACAAGCCCCCGAACACAAACCACGGCCCTTTTCCCTGGCAAACAAAACTCAGCTGCCCCGCTTCTGGCTGGCAGATTGCAGGAGCCACTTGCCTCTGTCAAACCAGCCCGACTCGGCACTGGTGCCACCTTTCATCTGGGAACCATCCTGCGTATCGTGAATTTTCAGGAGCCAGCCGGCCATTCCCAGCCACAGGCCCCCGAACAAAAACCACGGCCCTTTTCCCTGGAAAAAAAACGCAGCTGCCCCGCTTTTGGATGGTAGATTGCAGGAGCCACTTTGTACTGTCATACCAGTCCGACCCGGCACTGGTGCCCCCTTGGGTCTGGGAACCATCCTGCGTATTGCGGATTTTCAGGAGCCAGCCGGCCACTCGCAGTCACAGGCCCCCAAACACAATCTATGGCCGTTTTCCCTGGAAGTCAAACTGACCTGCCCATCTTCTGTCTGGCAGATTGCAGGAGTCACTTGCCTCGATCCAACCAGCCCGACTTGGCACTGGTGCCACCTTTCATCTGGGAACCATCCAGCGTATCGTGGATTTTCAGGAGCCCGCCGGCCACTCCCAGCCACAGGCCCCCAAACACAAACCACGGCCCTTTTCCCTGGAAGTTTAACTGACCTGCACATCTTCTGGCTGGCAGATTGCAGGAGCCACTTGGCTCTATCAAACCAGCCCGACTCGGCACCTGTGCCACCTTTCATCTGGGAACCATCCTGCGTATCGTGGATTTTCAGGAGCCAGCCGGCCACTCCCAGCCACAGGCCCCCGAACAAAAACCACGGCCCTTTTCCCTGGCAAACAAAACTCACCCGCCCCACTACTGGCTGGCAGATTGCAGGAGCCACTTGCCTCTATCAAACCAGCTCGACTTGGCACTGCTGCCACCTTTCATCTGGGAACCATCCTGCGTATCGTGGATTTTCAGGAGCCAGCCGGCCACTCCCAGCCACAGGCCCCAAAAACATACGACGGCCATTTTCCCTGGAAAAAAAACTCAGCTACCCCGCTTCTGGATGGTAGATTGCAGGAGCCACTTTGTACTATCATACCAGCCCGACTTGGCACTGGTGCCAACTTTCATCTGGGAACCACCCTGCGTAACGTGAACTTTAAGGAGCCAGCCGGCCACACCCAGCCACAGGCTCCAAAACACAAACCACTGCCCTTTTCCCTGGAAAAAAACTCAGCTGCCCCGCTTCTGGCTGGCAGATTGCAGGAGCCACTTGCCTCTATCAAACCAGCCCGACTTGGCACTGCTGCCACCTTTCATCTGGGAACCATCCTGCGTATCGTGGATTTTCAGGAGCCAGCCGGCCACTCCCAGCCACAGGCCCCCAAACACATACCGCGGCCCATTTCCCTGGAAAAAAAACTCAGCTGCCCCGCTTCTGGATGGTAGATTGCAGAAGCCACTTTGTAATGTCATACCAGTCCGACTCTGCACTGGTGCCCCCTTGGGTCTGGGAACCATCCTGCGTATTGTGGATTTTCAGGAGCCAGCCGGCCACTCCCAGCCACAGGCCCCCAAACACAAACTCCGGCCCTTTTCCCTGGAAGTAAAACTGACCTGCCCATCTTCTGTCTGGCAGATTGCAGGAGCCACTTGGCTCTATCAAACCAGCCCGACTTGGCACTGGTGCCATCTTTCATCTGGGATCCGTCCTGCGTATCGTGGATTTTCAGGAGCCAGCCGGCCACTCCCAGCCACAGGCCCCCGATCACATAAAAGCGGCCCTTTTCCCTGGAAAAAAAACTCATCCGCCCCGCTTCTGGCTGACAGATTGCAGGAGCCACTTGCCTCTATCAAACCAGCCCGACTTGGCACTGGTGCCACCTTTCATCTGGGAACCATCCTGCGTATCGTGGATTTTCAGGAGCCAGCCGGCCACTCCCAGCCACAGGCCCCCAAACACATACCACGGCCCATTTCCCTGGAAAAAAAACTCAGCTGCCCCGCTTCTGGATGGTAGATTGCAGGAGCCACTTTTTACTGTCATACCAGTCCGACTCGGCACTGGTGCCCCCTTGGGTCTGAGAACCATCCAGCGTATTGTGGATTTTCAGGAGCCAGCTGGCCACTCGCAGTCACAGGCCCCCAAACACAAACTATGGCCGTTTTCCCTGGAAGTCAAACTGACCTGCCCATCTTCTGTCTGGCAGATTGCAGGAGTCACTTGCCTCGATCCAACCAGCCCGACTTGGCACTGGTGCCACCTTTCATCTGGGAACCATCCAGCGTATCGTGGATTTTCAGGAGCCCGGCGGCCACTCCCAGCCACCGGCCCCCAAACACAAACCACGGCCCTTTTCCCTGGAAGTTTAACTGACCTGCACATCTTCTGGCTGGCAGATTGCAGGAGCCACTTGGCTCTATCCAACCAGCCCGACTCGGCACCTGTGCCACCTTTCATCTGGGAACCATCCTGCGTATCGTGGATTTTCAGGAGCCAGCCGGCCACTCCCAGCCACAGGCCCCCGAACAAAAACCACGGCCCTTTTCCCTGGCAAACAAAATTCACCCGCCCCACTACTGGCTGGCAGATTGCAGGAGCCACTTGCCTCTATCAAACCAGCTCGACTTGGCACTGCTGCCACCTTTCATCTGGGAACCATCCTGCGTATCGTGGATTTTCAGGAGCCAGCCGGCCACTCCCAGCCACAGGCCCCCGATCATATACAACGGCCCTTTTCCCTGGAAAAAAAACTCAGCTGCCCCGCTTCTGGCTGGCAGATTGCAGGAGCCACTTGCCTCTATCAAACCAGCCCGACTTGGCACTGGTGCCACCTTTCATCTGGGAATCATCCTGCGTATCGTGGATTTTCAGGAGCCAGCCGGCCACTCCCAGCCACAGGACCCCAAAGACAAACCACGGCCCTTTTCCCTGGAAGTAAAACTGACCTACAAATCTTCTGGCTGGCAGATTGCAAGAGCCACTTGGTTCTATCCAACCAGCCTGACTCGGCACTGGTGCCCCCTTGGGTCTGGGAACCATCCTGGGTATCGTGGATTTTCTGGAGCCAGCCGGCCACTCCCAGCCACAGGCCCCCAAACACAAACCACGGCCCTTTTCCCTGGCAAACACAACTCACCCGCCCCGCTTCTGGCTGGCAGATTGCAGGACCCACTTGCCTCTATCAAACCAGCCCGACTCGGCACTGGTGCCCCCTTGGGTCTGGGAACCATCCTGCGCAGCGTGGATTTTCAGGAGCCAGCCGGCCACTCCCAGCCACAAGCCCCAGAACACAAACCACGGCCCTTTTCCCTGGCAAACAAAACTCAGCTGCCCCGCTTCTGGATGGCAGATTGCAGGAGCCACTTGCCTCTATCAAACCAGCCCGTCTTGGCACTGGTGCCACCTTTCATCTGGGATCCATCCTGCGTATCGTGGATTTTCAGGATCCAGCCGGCCACTCCCAGCCACAGGCCCCCGAACACATACAACGGCCCTTTTCCCTGGAAAATAAACTCAGCTGCCCCGCTTCTGGCTGGCAGATTGCAGGAGCCACTTGGCTCTATCAAACCAGCCCGACTCGGCACTGGTGCCACCTTTCATCTGGGAACCATCCTGCGTATCGTGGATTTTCAGGAGCCAGCCGGCCACTCCCAGCCACAGGCCCCAAAAACATACGACGGCCATTTTCCCTGGAAAAAAAACTCAGCTACCCCGCTTCTGGATGGTAGATTGCAGGAGCCACTTTGTACTATCATACCAGCCCGACTTGGCACGGGTGCCAACTTTCATCTGGGAACCATCCTGCGCCGCGTGGATTTTCTGGAGCCAGCCGGCCACTCCCAGCCGCAGGACCCCAAACAGAAACCACGGCCTTTTTCCCTGGAAAAAAAACTCAGCTGCCCCGCTTCTGGATGGTAGATTGCCGGAGCGACTTGCCTCTATCAAACCAGCCCGACTTGGCATTGGTGCCACCTTTCATCTGGGAACCATCCTGCGTATCGTGGATTTTCAGGAGCCAGCCGGCCACTCCCAGCCACAGGCCCCCAAACAAAATCTACGGCCCTTTTCCCTGGAAGTAAAACTGACCTGCCCATCATTTGACTGGCAGATTGCAGGAGCCACTTGCCTCTATCCAACCAGCCCGACTCGGCACTGGTGCCACCTTTCATCTGGGAACCATCCAGCGTATCGTGGATTTTCAGGAGCCCGGCGGCCACTCCCAGCCACAGGCCCCCAAACACAAACCACGGCATTTTTCCCTGGCAAACAAAACTCACCCGCCCTGCTTCTGGCTGGCAGATTGCAGGAGCCACTTGGCTTTATCAAACAGCCCGACTCGGCACTGGTGCCCCCTTGGGTCTGGGAACCATCCTGCGCATCGTGGATTTTCAGGAGCCAGCCGGCCGATCCCAGCCACAGGCCCCCAAACAAAAACTACGGCCCTTTTCCCTGGAAGTAAAACTGACCTGCCCATCTTCTGGATGGCAGATTGCAGGAGCCACTTGGTACTTTCAAACCAGCCCGACTTGGCACTGGTGCCACCTTTCATCTGGGAACCATCCTGCGTATCGTGGATTTTCAGGAGCCAGCCGGCCACTCCCAGCCACAGGCCCCCGAACACATACAACGGCCCTTTTCCCTGGAAAAAAAACTCAGCTGCTCCGCTTCTGGCTGGCAGGTTGCAGGAGCCACTTGCCTCTATGAAACCAGCCCGACTCGGCACTGGTGCCCTGTCCAAGTTTAGAGCAAATTTGGGGAAGAATCCCCCCAAAGGAGCTCCGGTGGGAAAAGCAGATCCAATCGGCCCCTCCCCCCAACTGGTCCGGGAGGAAAGAAAAATACCTCCTTGGAGAAAGGTGGAAAAAAACCCCCTGTTTATTAAACAATAAGACCAAAACAGTATCAAAACAATGAGACCCCTTGCCACTCTAAAAGAGATGACAAACTGAGAAAAACCCCGGGTTCAAGCAGCAGCTCACTCAGTCTCTGATCAGTCTCTCAGTGCTGGAATTGTCGCAGGCCAGGGCTGGCCCGGTGGCCACAGCTGCAGCTGCCGGTGCTCTCCTGGGTGTTCAGTCCAGAGCAGTTCCAAGAGGTCCAAAGAAAAGGGAAAAAACAGTCCAGGGAACTTCTTTGCCTCAGCTAGCTAACACTAACTAAAAAGCAAAAAAAAGAGCTCTCTGTCCCGCTGTCCGTCCGCAGACAACACAGTCAGGAGCAGGAATGTGGAGGAGTGCAGTGTCTGAAAAACAAAACTGCGCGCTTCTTCTCTCTCCCTCTTCACTCTCTGTAACACTCTTAAAGGTACAAAACTTATTATTATTCAACATAAACAGAATGAGACGATTGGGGATAAAAGCATCATATAGTCAACCCAGGACATTCCACCCCTTATCCCCATATCGTCTGCTTACTACTAAAACTAATATAAATTCTAACTCTACAAGTACATACATGATACATCCATTATACAACTATACACAGACAATGGTAATAACATTCAGGAAACAGTGATATTTATACAGGTTTTATCCAACAATCAGGTCTCCCTGAGGTACACATCGTGTTCTTCCATCTTTTTGCATTATCCACCACGTGCAACCTGGTCCCTGAGCAAAGACAACCCCACGAATGGGTTTGTCTGTACTCGAGGCAGAATTGATCCACACAGTCTTCCCTAACAAACCTCTGACATGTACCACTGGGACTTTGTCTCCATCTACTCTCTGCAAAGGCTCAGATTGGGCAGGGCCGACTCGGTTAGTAGAGCCTCGGGTGTTAACTAACCAGGTGGCCTTTGCCAGATGCTGATCCCAGTTCTTGAAAGATCCCCCACCTAATGCTTTCAATGTGGTTTTTAACAGTCCATTGTACCTCTCCACTTTGCCTGCAGCTGGTGCATGGTAGGGGATATGGTACACCCACTCAATGCCATGTTCCCTAGCCCAGGTGTTGACAAGGCTGTTCTTGAAATGAGTCCCATTGTCTGACTCAATCCTCTCAGGGGTGCCATGTCTCCACAGAACTTGCTTTTCCAGGCCCAGGATGGTGTTCCGGGCTGTAGCATGAGGCACAGGGTAGGTTTCCAGCCATCCAGTGGTGGCCTCCACCATGGTCAGCACGTAGCGCTTGCCCTGGCGTGTCTGGGGCAGTGTGATGTAGTCAATCTGCCAGGCCTCCCCATACTTGTACTTGGACCACCGCCCACCGTACCAGAGGGGCTTCAGTCGCTTGGCCTGCTTGATGGCGGCACACGTCTCACAGTCATGGATAACCTGAGAGATACTGTCCATGGTTAGATCCACCCCTCGGTCTCGTGCCCACTTATAGGTGGCATCTCTGCCCTGGTGGCCTGAGGCATCATGGGCCCATCGAGCTAAGAATAACTCTCCTTTATGTTCCCAATCTAGGTCTATTTTGGACACCCCTATCTTTGCGGCTTGGTCTACCTGATCATTGTTTTGGTGCTCCTCATTAGCTCTACTCTTGGGTACATGGGCATCTACATGGCGGACCTTCACAGGCAGCTTCCCTACCCTGGTAGCAATGTCTTTCCACTCTTCAGCAGCCCAAATTGGCTTTCCTCTACGTTGCCAGTTAGCCTTTTTCCACCTCTCCAGCCATCCCCACAGAGCATTGGCTACCATCCATGAATCAGTATAAAGGTAGAGCTTTGGCCACTTCTCTCTCTCAGCAATGTCCAGGGCCAGTTGAACAGCTTTGAGTTCAGCAAGTTGGCTTGATCCACCTTCTCCTTCAGTGGCCTCTGCCACCTGCCGTGTGGGGCTCCATACAGCTGCTTTCCACTTCCGGTTCATTCCCACAATGCGGCACGACCCATCAGTAAAGAGAGCGTATTGTGTATCTTCTGCTGGCAGTTGGTTGTATGGTGGAGCTTCTTCAGCTCGTGTCTCTTCTTGTTCCCCTTCATCAGAGAGACCAAAGTTTTCACCTTCGGGCCAATTTGTAATGACCTCCAAAATCCCAGGGCGATTCAGTTTACCTATATGGGCGCGCTGAGTGATGAGAGCAATCCACTTGCTCCATGTAGCACTGGTGGCATGGTGAGTGGAAGGAACCTTGCCTTTGAACATCCACCCCAGCACGGGTAGTCGGGGTGCCAGGAGGAGTTGTGCTTCAGTGCCTATTACTTCCGAAGCAGCCTGGACTCCTTCATAGGCAGCCAGGATTTCTTTCTCTGTTGGAGTATAGTTGGCTTCAGACCCTCTGTAGCTTCGACTCCAAAATCCCAGTGGTCGACCCCGAGTCTCCCCAGGCACCTTCTGCCAAAGGCTCCAGGACAAGCCATGGTTCCCGGCTGCAGAGTAGAGCACATTCTTCACCTCTGGTCCTGTCCTGACTGGGCCAAGGGCTACTGCATGAGCAATCTCCTGCTTGATCTGTGCAAAGGCTTGTTGCTGCTCTGGGCCCCAGTGGAAAGTGTTCTTCTTACGGGTGACCAGGTAGAGAGGGCTCACGATCTGACTGTATTCGGGAATATGCATCCTCCAAAAACCTATGGCGCCTAGGAAAGCTTGTGTCTCTTTCTTATTGGTGGGTGGAGACATTGCTGTGATCTTGTTGATGACATCGGTGGGAATCTGACGCCGTCCGTCTTGCCACTTCACTCCCAGAAACTGGATCTCTTGAGCAGGTCCCTTGACTTTGTTCTTCTTGATGGCGAAGCCAGCTTTTAGGAGAATCTGGATAATTTTCTCCCCTTTCTCGAACACCTCTGCTGCTGTCTTCCCCCACACAATGATGTCATCAATATATTGCAGATGTTCTGGAGCCTCACCCTTTTCCAGTGCAGCCTGGATCAGTCCATGGCAGATGGTGGGGCTGTGCTTCCACCCCTGGGGCAATCGGTTCCAGGTGTACTGCACGCCTCTCCAGGTGAAAGCAAACTGAGGCCTGCATTCTGCTGCCAGAGGAATGGAGAAAAATGCATTGGCAATGTCTATAGTGGCGTACCACCTTGCTGCCTTGGACTCCAGCTCGTACTGGAGTTCCAGCATGTCCGGCACAGCAGCGCTCAGGGGTGGGGTCACTTCATTCAATGCACGATAGTCCACAGTCAATCTCCATTCTCCTTCAGATTTTCGCACAGGCCAGATGGGGCTGTTGAAGGGTGAGTGGGTCTTGCTGACCACCCCTTGGCTCTCCAGCTCTCGGATCATCTTATGGATGGGGATCACAGCATCTCGATTCGTTCGGTACTGTCGGCGGTGCACTGTTGAGGTGGCAATTGGCACTCGTTGCTCTTCCACCTTCAGGAGACCTACTGCAGATGGGCTGTCTGACAGTCCAGGCAAGCTGTTCAACTGCTTGACACCCTCTGTCTCTACAGCAGCTATTCCAAATGCCCATCTGAGTCCCTTTGGGTCTTTGAAATACCCACTTCGAAGGTAGTCTATGCCCAAAATACATGGGGCCTCTGGGCCAGTCACAATAGAGTGTTTCTTCCACTCATTTCCAGTCAGGCTCACCTCAGCTTCTACCAGAGTAAAATCCTGTGATCCCCCTGTCACACCAGCAATAGAAACAGACTCTGTCCCCACATGTCTTGATGGGATTAATGTGCATTGTGCACCAGTGTCAACCAAAGCTTTGTATTCTTGTGGTTCATATGTGCCAGGCCAACGAATCCACACAGTCCAAAAAACACGGTTTTCCCCAGCCTCTACCTGGCTAGAGGCAGGGCCCCTCTAAGCCTGGTTATCCTTCTTTCCCTGGGCATATGTCTTGGAGGTTCCTTCAAGGGGATCAAAAATATTGTCATTATCATCATATGTGACAGTTCGGTTACTGGCCACTGGAGCTGCTTCCCTTTTGGAACTTCCTCTCTGAATCTTCAGTTGTCTCACCCGTTGTGCCAGAGCAGAGGTAGGTTGTCTATGCCATCTCCTCATGTCTTCTCCACAATCACGCAAATAGAACCACAGCTCAGCTCGTGGGATGTACCTTCTCTCGCCGTCTGGGGAACGTCTGCGTTGGGTACCAGAACCTCTGATCTGTACCGCCGAGATTTGGAGAAAGCTCTCTTTAATCTCCTCCCTCAGTTTCTTGTGACCCTCCTCTATCTTGTCCTCTAATTTTTGAAGACGTGTTTCCACCGCTGCGATTCTGGCATGTGTTGGGCCATGTACAGCATCTGCATATGCTCGGAGCTTCCTTGCCATGTCAAGCACAGTCTCACCCCCCTCATCCCTCTTCATGATGGCTAAGGCAGAGGCATATTCTTGTGGCCCGAGTCGTACGAGTTTTCGCCACATCACAGACGTGCATGGTACTAAGTCTGGGTTCCTAGTTGTTACATCATCTGAGAAGATAATCTCAACCACGGCCATTTCTCTCAGGCGTTGGATCCCTTGCTCTATTGTCTTCCACTGAGTCTGCTGCATATAGAGATCGTCTGCACACAGGTATCTTTCTGCCACACTTCTTAGGACCCGTTCCCAGAGGCTCTGAGAGTTAGCCCCCCTCATCATTCCTTGGTCTATGACAGTATCCTGTGACAGGGATCCCAAATGCCTGGCTTCAGTGCCATCCAAAATTGTAGCCTCGCCTGCAGCATCCCAGAGACGGACCAGCCAACTAATTATGGATTCATCAGACCTTCGAGTGTAGTCCTTCCTTAGGCCACGAAGGTCCTTCAGGGAATAAGACTCAATATTTGCGTCTGATCTTGCACCTGCTGCTTTGACTCCTGATTTTACGTCAGGAGGCATTGAGGTTCCTTCTCCTGTATCACCACCATCATCATCATCATCATCCACTGGTCGATCAGTTTTTTCCGTGCGTTTCCCACTTCTAGTACTGGTAGCAACAGCCATGGGTTTAGATGCTGGCTTAGGCTCACTGTCTGGTCTAGCTGCTGGCTCTGAGCCTGGGCTGTTGGCTACAGCTTGAGTGACTGGGATAGCTGATTTATCTCCCTGCCCCCCTGCCTCTGTCTGCTGCCCGACAGTATCTAACAAAGTGCGATAAGCATAGGCCAGGGCCCAGCTTATTGCAATTAGCCTTTTCTCCTTAGAATCGTCATGGCACTTCTCCTTTAGGTATTTCCCCACCTCTGCTGCGTTCTGAATTTGTTCCCGTGGGAAATCCCAGTCTACAGGATCAGAAAATTCCTTCAGGGTTTGGCCTATATTTTCCCATTCTCCACCCCACTCAGGATTTTTCACGCCTGCATCTGCTTCTGGATCAGGGGTCTCACCAGCTCCTCTGGATATCTCAGCCCTCATTCTAGAGAAGCTGCAGACCATATAGAGGAAACTTACCAAATTAAATACCAGAAAGATGGTCTCTTTAACATTCAGGGGAAACTGAACATTCTCAAAAAGTGACATAACCGATCCAAAGGAGAAGAGGGAAAGGGAAGGCTGGAAAGTCTCATTCTTAGCTCCTCCTCTAACAGACTGAGTGTAGTTACTAATAAATTCCCAAAACATACCACTGGAATTGGGATGCAGGGTAGGATGAAGAAACCATAAACCATACATGCTGTAAACAGAGGTCAGTATCTTTTTGAACGCTTTATAAATCATTATCACCAAGGCCAGCACAACAGCTATTCCAATCCGTACCCCTCTACCGTAAAAATTACTTGTTAAGGACAATAACCCTAATGACCAGAAAGGTATTGAAACCTCAAAAAGGTCTAGAGCCCAGAGCCATACAGAGGCGTTCTCAACCAGAGACATCAGGGGTTCAAGCAGCATAGCTACTAACTGCTTTAACAACCACAGACACACACTTAATAGGGCTTTTTTCCACATTTTCCAGCCGCGCGTTGGGCGCCAATTCATGTATTTGTCCAAGTTTAGAGCAAATTTGGGGAAGAATCCCCCCAAAGGAGCTCCGGTGGGAAAAGCAGATCCAATCGGCCCCTCCTCCCAACTGGTCCGGGAGGAAAGAAAAATACCTCCTTGGAGAAAGGTGGAAAAAAAACCCCTGTTTATTAAACAATAAGACCAAAACAGTATCAAAACAATGAGACCCCTTGCCACTCTAAAAGAGATGACAAACTGAGAAAAACCCCGGGTTCAAGCAGCAGCTCACTCAGTCTCTGATCAGTCTCTCAGTGCTGGAATTGTCGCAGGCCAGGGCTGGCCCGGTGGCCACAGCTGCAGCTGCCGGTGCTCTCCTGGGTGTTCAGTCCAGAGCAGTTCCAAGAGGTCCAAAGAAAAGGGAAAAAACAGTCCAGGGAACTTCTTTGCCTCAGCTAGCTAACACTAACTAAAAAGCAAAAAAAAGAGCTCTCTGTCCCGCTGTCCGTCCGCAGACAACACAGTCAGGAGCAGGAATGTGGAGGAGTGCAGTGTCTGAAAAACAAAACTGCGCGCTTCTTCTCTCTCCCTCTTCACTCTCTGTAACACTCTTAAAGGTACAAAACTTATTATTATTCAACATAAACAGAATGAGACGATTGGGGATAAAAGCATCATATAGTCAACCCAGGACATGCCCCCTTGGGTCTGGGAACCATCCTGCGTATTGTGGATTTTCAGGAGCCAGCCGGCCACTCCCAGCCACAGGCCTCCAAACACAAACTACGGCCCTTTTCCCTGGCAAACAAAACTCACCTGCCCCACTTCTGGCTGGCAGATTGCAGGAGCCACTTGCCTCTATCAAACCAGCCCGACTTGGCACTGCTGGCACCTTTCATCTGGGAACCATCCTGCGTATCGTGGATTTTCAGGAGCCAGCCGGCCACTCCCAGCCACAGGCCCCCAAACACATACAACGGCCATTTTCCCTAGAGGAATAACTCAGGTACCCCGCTTCTGGATGGTAGATTGCAGGAGCCACTTTGTATTTTCATACCAGCTCGACTTGGCACTGGTGCCAACATTCATCTGGAAACCATCCTGCGTATCGTGAATTTTCAGGAGCCAGCCGGCCACTCCCAGCCACAAGCCCCCGAACACAAACCACGGCCCTTTTCCCCGGCAAACAAAACTCAGCTGCCCCGCTTCTGGCTGGCAGATTGCAGGAGCCACTTGCCTCTATCAAACCAGCCCGACTTGGCACTGCTGCCACCTTTCATCTGGGAACCATCCTGCGTATCGTGGATTTTCAGGAGCCAGCCGGCAACTCCCAGCCACAGGACCCCTAACACAAACTACGGCCCTTTTCCCTGGAAGTAAAACTGACCTACAAATCTTCTGGCTGGCAGATTGCAGGAGCCACTTGGCTCTATCCAACCAGCCGGACTCGGCACTGGTGCCCCCTTGGGTCTGGGAACCCTCCTGCGTATCGTGGATTTTCTGGAGCCAGCCGGCCACTCCCAGCCACAGGCCCCCAAACACAAACCACGGCCCTTTTCCCTGGAAGTAAAACTGACCTGCACATCTTCTGGCTGGCAGATTGCAGGAGCCACTTGGCTCTGTCCAACCAGCCCGACTCGGCACTGGTGCCCCCTAAGGTTCGGGGAACCATCCTGCGCCGCGTGGATTTTCTGGAGCCAGCCGGCCACTCCCAGCCACAGGCCCCCAAACACAAACCACGGCCCTTTTCCCTGGCAAACAAAACTCAGCTGCCCTGCTTCTGGCTGGCAGATTGCAGGAGCCACTTGCCTCTATGAAACCAGCCCGACTTGGCACTGGTGCCACCTTTCATCTGGGAATCATCCTGCGTATCGTGGATTTTCAGGATCCAGCCGGCCACTCCCAGCCACAGGCCCCCGAACACATACAACGGCCCTTTTCCCTGGAAAATAAACTCAGCTGCCCCGCTTCTGGCTGGCAGATTGCAGGAGCCACTTGCCTCTATCATACCAGCCCGACTTGGCACTGGTGCCACCTTTCATCTGGGAACCATCCTGCGTATGGTGGATTTTCAGGAGCCAGCCGGCCACTCCCAGCCACAGGCCCCCAAACACATACCACGGCCCATTTCCCTGGAAAAAAAACTCAGCTTCCCCGCTTCTGGATGGTAGATTGCAGGAGCCACTTTGTACTGTCATACCAGTCCGAATTGTCAGTGGTGCCACTTGGGTCTGGGAATCATCCAGCATATCGTGGTTTTTCAGGAGCCAGCCGGCCACTCCCAGCCACAAGCCCCCGAACACAAACCACGGCCCTTTTCCCTGGCAAACAAAACTCAGCTGCCCCGCTTCTGGCTGGCAGATTGCAGGAGCCACTTGCCTCTATCAAACCAGCCCGACTCGGCACTGGTGCCACCTTTCATCTGGGAACCATCCTGCGTATCGTGAATTTTCAGGAGCCAGCCGGCCATTCCCAGCCACAGGCCCCCGAACAAAAACCACGGCCCTTTTCCCTGGAAAAAAAACGCAGCTGCCCCGCTTCTGGATGGTAGATTGCAGGAGCCACTTTGTACTGTCATACCAGTCCGACCCGGCACTGGTGCCCCGTTGGGTCTGGGAACCATCCTGCGTATTGCGGATTTTCAGGAGCCAGCCGGCCACTCGCAGTCACAGGCCGCCAAACACAAACTCCGGCCCTTTTCCCTGGAAGTCAAACTGACCTGCCCATCTTCTGTCTGGCAGATTGCAGGAGTCACTTGCCTCGATCCAACCAGCCCGACTTGGCACTGGTGCCACCTTTCATCTGGGAACCATCCAGCGTATCGTGGATTTTCAGGAGCCCGCCGGCCACTCCCAGCCACAGGCCCCCAAACACAAACCACGGCCCTTTTCCCTGGAAGTTTAACTGACCTGCACATCTTCTGGCTGGCAGATTGCAGGAGCCACTTGGCTCTATCAAACCAGCCCGACTCGGCACCTGTGCCACCTTTCATCTGGAAACCATCCTGCGTATCGTGGATTTTCAGGAGCCAGCCGGCCACTCCCAGCCACAGGCCCCCGAACAAAAACCACGGCCCATTTCCCTGGCAAACAAAACTCACCCGCCCCACTACTGGCTGGCAGATTGCAGGAGCCACTTGCCTCTATCAAACCAGCTCGACTTGGCACTGCTGCCACCTTTCATCTGGGAACCATCCTGCGTATCGTGGATTTTCAGGAGCAACCCGGCTACTCCCAGCCACAGGCCCCAAAAACATACGACGGCCATTTTCCCTGGAAAAAAAACTCAGCTACCCCGCTTCTGGATGGTAGATTGCAGGAGCCACTTTGTACTATCATACCAGCCCGACTTGGCACTGGTGCCAACTTTCATCTGGGAACCACCCTGCGTAACGTGAACTTTACGGAGCCAGCCGGCCACACCCAGCCACAGGCTCCAAAACACAAACCACTGCCCTTTTCCCTGGAAAAAAACTCAGCTGCCCCGCTTCTGGCTGGCAGATTGCAGGAGCCACTTGCCTCTATTAAACCAGCCCGACTTGGCACTGCTGCCACCTTTCATCTGGGAACCATCCTGCGTATCGTGGATTTTCAGGAGCCAGCCGGCCACTCCCAGCCACAGGCCCCCAAACACATACCACGGCCCATTTCCCTGGAAAAAAAACTCAGCTGCCCCGCTTCTGGATGGTAGATTGCAGAAGCCACTTTGTACTGTCATACCAGTCCGACTCTGCACTGGTGCCCCCTTGGGTCTGGGAACCATCCTGCGTATTGTGGATTTTCAGGAGCCAGCCGGCCACTCCCAGCCACAGGCCCCCAAACACAAACTCCGGCCCTTTTCCCTGGAAGTAAAACTGACCTGCCCATCTTCTGTCTGGCAGATTGCAGGAGCCACTTGGCTCTATCAAACCAGCCCGACTTGGCACTGGTGCCACCTTTCATCTGGGAACCGTCCTGCGTATCGTGGATTTTCAGGAGCCAGCCGGCCACTCCCAGCCACAGGCCCCCAAACACATACCGCGGCCCATTTCCCTGGAAAAAAAACTCAGCTGCCCCGCTTCTGGATGGTAGATTGCAGGAGCCACTTTGTACTGTCATACCAGTCCGACTCGGCACTGGTGCCCCCTTGGGTCTGAGAACCATCCAGCGTATTGTGGATTTTCAGGAGCCAGCTGGCCACTCGCAGTCACAGGCCCCCAAACACAAACTATGGCCGTTTTCCCTGGAAGTCAAACTGACCTGCCCATCTTCTGTCTGGCAGATTGCAGGAGCCACTTGGCTCTATCCAACCAGCCCGACTCGGCACTGGTAACCCCTACGGTTCGGGGAACCATCCTGCGCCGCGTGGATTTTCTGGAGCCAGCCGGCCACTCCCAGCCACAAGCCCTCGAACCCAAACCACGGCCCTTTTCCGTGGCAAACAAAACTCAGCTTCCCCGCTTCTGGCTGGCAGATTGCAGGAGCCACTTGCCTCAATCAAACCAGCCCGACTCGGCACTGGTGCCCCCTTGGGTCTGGGAACCATCCTGCGCATCGTGGATTTTCAGGAGCCAGCCGGCCACTCCCAGCCACAGGCCCCCAAACACAAACTACGGCCCTTTTCCCTGGCAAACAAAACTCACCCGCCCCGCATCTGGCTGGCAGATTGCAGGAGCCACTTTCCTCTATCAAACATGCCCGACTCGGAACTGGTGCCACCTTTCATCTGCGAACCATCCTGCGTATTGTGGATTTTCAGGAGCCAGCCGGCCGATCCCAGCCACAGGCCCCCAAACAAAAACTATGGCCCTTTTCCCTGGAAGTAAAACTGACCTGCCCATCTTCTGGATGGCAGATTGCAGGAGCCACTTGGTACTTTCAAACCAGCCCGACTTGGCACTGGTGCCACCTTTCATCTGGGAACCATCCTGCGTATCGTGGATTTTCAGGAGCCAGCCGGCCACTCCCAGCCACAGGCCCCCGAACACATACAACGGCCCTTTTCCCTGGAAAAAAAACACAGCTGCTCCGCTTCTGGCTGGCAGATTGCAGGAGCCACTTGCCTCTATGAAACCAGCCCGACTCGGCACTGGTGCCCCCTTGGGTCTGGGAACCATCCTGCGTATTGTGGATTTTCAGGAGCCAGCTGGCCACTCGCAGCCACAGGCCTCCAAACACAAACTACGGCCCTTTTCCCTGGGCACAAAACTCACCTGCCCCACTTCTGGCTGGCAGATTGCAGGAGCCACTTGCCTCTATCAAACCAGCCCGACTTGGCACTGCTGGCACCTTTCATCTGGGAACCATCCTGCGTATCGTGGATTTTCAGGAGCCAGCCGGCCACTCCCAGCCACAGGCCCCCAAACACATACAACGGCCATTTTCCCTGGAAGAAAAACTCAGGTACCCCGCTTCTGGATGGTAGATTGCAGGAGCCACTTTGTATTTTCATACGAGCTCGACGTGGCACTGGTGCCAACATTCATCTGGAAACCACCCTGCGTATCGTGAATTTTCAGGAGCCAGCCGGCCACTCCCAGCCACAGGCCCCCGAACACATACAACGGCCCTTTTCCCTGGAAGTCAAACTGACCTGCCCATCTTCTGTCTGGCAGATTGCAGGATCCACTGGCCTCTATCAAACCAGCCCGACTTGGCACTGGTGCCACCTTTCATCTGGGAACCATCCTGCGTATCGTGGATTTTCAGGAGCCAGCCGGCCACTCCCAGCCACAGGCCCCCAATCACATACGACGGCCCTTTTCCCTGGAAAAAAAACTCAGCTGCCCCGCTTCTGGATGGTAGATTGCAGGAGCCGCTTTGTACTGTCATACCAGTCCGACTTGTCAATGGTGCCACTTGGGTCTGGGAATCATTCAGCGTATCGTGGATTTTCAGGAGCCAGCCGGCCACTCCCAGCCACAGGCCCACAAAGATAAACTACGGCCCTTTTCCCTTGAAGTAAACCTGACCTGCCCATCTTCTGGATGGCAGATTGCAGGAGCCACTTGGTGCTATCAAACCAGCCTGACTTGGCACTGGTGCCACCTTTCATCTGGGAACCATCCTGCGTATCGTGGATTTTCAGGAGCCAGCCGGCCACTCCCAGCCACAGGCCCCCAAACACAAAACACGGCCCTTTTCCCTGGCAAACAAAACTCACCCGCCCCGCTTCTGGCTGGCAGATTGCAGGAGCCACTTGCCTCTATCAAACCAGCCCGACTCGGCACTGGTGCCGCCTTTCATCTGGGAACCATCCAGTGTATCGTGGATTTTCAGGAGCCAGCCGGCCACTCCCAGCCACAGGCCCCCAAACTCAAACCACGGCCTTTTTCCCTGGCAAACAAAACTCACCCGCCCCGCTTCTGGCTGGCAGATTGCAGGAGCCACTTGCCTCTATCAAACCAGCCCGACTTGGCACTGGTGTCACCTTTCATCTGGGAACCATCCTGCGTATCGTGGATTTTCAGGAGCCAGCCGGCCACTCCCAGCCACAGGCCCCCGAACAAAAACCATGGCCCTTTTCCCTGGCAAACAAAACTCACCCGCCCCGCTTCTGGGTGGCAGATTGCAGGAGCCACATGGCTTTATCAAACCAGCCCGACTCGGCACTGGTGCCCCCTTGGGTCTGGGAACCATCCTGCGTATTGTGGATTTTCAGGAGCCAGCCAGCCACTCGCAGCCACAGGCCCCCAAACGCAAACTACGGCCCTTTTCCCTGGAAAACAAAACTCACCCGCCCCACTTCTGGCTGGCAGATTGCAGGAGCCACTTGCCTCTACCAAACCAGCCCGACTTGGCACGGCTGGCACCTTTCATCTGGGAACCATCCTGCGTATGGTGGATTTTCAGGAGCCAGCCGGCCACTCCCAGCCACAGGCCCCCAAACACAAACCACGGCCCTTTTCCCTGGAAGTAAAACTGACATGCCCATCTTCTGGCTAGCAGATTGCGGGAGCCACTTGGCTCTATCCAACCAGCCCGACTCGGCACTGGTGCCCCCTAAGATTCGGAGAACCATCCTGCGCCGCGTGGATTTTTAGGAGCCAGCCGGCCACTCCCAGCCACAGGCCCCCGAACAAAAACCACGGCCATTTTCCCTGGAAAAAAAACTCAGCTGCCCCGCTTCTGGATGGCAGATTGCAGGAGCCACTTGCCTCTATCAAACCAGCCCGACTTGGCACTGGTGCCACCTTTCATCTGGGAACCATCCTGCGTATCGTGGATTTTCAGGAGCCAGCCGGCCACTCCCAGCCACAGGCCCCCAAACACATACCACGGCCCATTCCCCTGGAAAAAAAACTCAGCTGCCCCGCTTCTGGATGGTAGATTGCAGGAGCCACTTTGTACTGTCATACGAGTCCGATTTGTCAATGGTGCCACTTGGGTCTGGGAATCATCCGGCGTACCGTGGATTTTCAGGAGCCAGCCGGCCACTCGCAGCCACAGGCCCCCAAACACAAACTACGGCCCTTTTCCCTGGCAAACAAAACTCACCCGCCCCACTTCTGGCTGGCAGATTGCAGGAGCCACTTGCCTCTACCAAACCAGCCCGACATGGCACTGCTGGCACCTTTCATCTGGGAACCATCCTGCGTATCGTGGATTTTCAGGAGCCAGCCGGCCACTCCCAGCCACAGGTCCCCAAACACATACAACGGCCCTTTTCCCTGGAAAAAAAACTCAGATGCCCCGCCTCTGGATGGTTGATTGCAGGAGCCACTTTGTACTATCATACCACTCCGACTTTTCAGTGGTGCCGCTTGGGTCTGGGAATCATCCTGCGTATCGTGGATTTTCAGGAGCCAGCCGGCCACTCCCAGCCACAGGCCCCCAAACACATACAACGGCCCTTTTCCCTGGAAAAAAAACTCAGCTGCCCCGCTTCTGGATGGTAGATTGCAGGAGCCACTTTGTACTGTCATACGAGTCCGATTTGTCAATGGTGCCACTTGGGTCTGGGAATCATTCAGCGTACCGTGGATTTTCAGGAGCCAGCCGGCCACTCCCAGCCACAGGCCCCCAAACAAAAACTATGGCCCTTTTCCCTGGAAGTAAAACAGACCTGCTCATCTTCTGGATGGCAGATTGCAGGAGCCACTTGTTACTATCAATCCAGCCCGACTTGGAACTTGTGCCACCTTTCATCTGGGAACCATCCAGTGTATCGTGGATTTTCAGGAGCCAGCCGGCCACTCCCAGCCACAGGCCCCCAAACACAAACCACGGCCTTTTTCCCTGGCAAACAAAACTCACCCGCCCCGCTTCTGGCTGGCAGATTGCAGGAGCCACTTGCCTCTATCAAACCAGCCCGACTTGGCACTGGTGCCACCTTTCCTCTGGGAACCATCCTGCGTATCGTGGATTTTCAGGAGCCAGCCGGCCACTCCCAGGCACAGGCCCCCAAACACATACAACAGCCCTTTTCCCTGGCAAACAAAACTCACCCGCCCCGCTTCTGGCTGGCAGATTGCAGGAGCCACTTGCCTCTATCAAACCAGCCCGACTTGGCACTGGGGCCACCTTTCCTCTGGGAACCATCCTGCGTAACGTGGATTTTCAGGAGCCAGCCGGCCACTCCCAGCCACAGGCCCCCAAACAAAAACAACGGCCCTTTTCCTTGGCAAACAAAACTCACCCGCCCCGCTTCTGGCTGCCAGATTGCAGAAGCCACTTGGTTTTATCAAACCAGCCCGACTCGGCACTGGTGCCACCTTTCATCTGGGAACCATCCAGTGTATCGTGGATTTTCAGGAGCCAGCCGGCAACTCGCAGCCACAGGCCCCCAAACACAAACTACGGCCCTTTTCCCTGGCAAACAAAACTCACCCGCCTCACTTCTGGCTGGCAGATTGCAGGAGCCACTTGCCTCTATCAAACCAGCCCGACTTGGCACTGCTGGCACCTTTCATCTGGGAACCATCCTGCGTATCGTGGATTTTCAGGAGCCAGCCGGCCACTCCCAGCCACAGGTCCCCAAAAACATACAACGGCCCTTTTCCCTGGAAAAAAACTCAGCTGCCCCGCCTCTGGATGGTTGATTGCAGGAGCCACTTTGTACTATCATACCAGTCCGACTTTTCAGTGGTGCCACTTGGGTCTGGGAATCATCCTGCCTATCGTGGAGTTTCAGGAGCCAGCCGGCCACTCCCAGCCACAGGCCCCCAAACACATACAACGGCCCTTTTCCCTGGAAAAAAAACTCAGCTGCCCCGCTTCTGAATGGCAGATTGCAGGAGCCACTTTGTACTGTCATACCAGTCCGACTTGTCAATGGTGCCACTTGGGTCTGGGAATCATCCAGCGTATCGTGGATTTTCAGGAGCCAGCCAGCCACTCCGATCCACAGGCCCACAAAGAAAAACTACGGCCCTTCTCCCTGGAAGTAAAACTGACCTGCCCATCTTCTGGCTGGCAGATTGCGGGAGCCACTTGCCTCTATCAAACCAGCCCAACTCGGCACTGGTGCCACCTTTCATCTGGGAACCATCCCATGTATCGTGAATTTTCCGGAGCCAGCCGGCCACTCCCAGCCACAGGCCCCCAAACACAAACAACTGCCCTTTTCCCTGGAAGTAAAACTGACCTGCCCAACTTCTGGCTGGCAGATTGCAGGAGCCACTTGCCTCTATCTAAACAACCCGACTTGGCACTTGTGCCAGCTTTCATCTGGGAACCATCCTGCGCGGCGTGGATTTTCGGGAGCCAGCCGGCCACTCCCAGCCACAAGCCCCCAAACACAAACCACGGCCATTTTCCCTGGCAAACAAAATTCAGCCGCCCCGCTTCTGGCTGGCAGATTGAAGGAGCCACTTGGCTCTACCAAACCAGCCCGACTCGGCACTGGTGCCACCTTTCATCTGGGAACCATCCTGCGTATCGTGGTTTTTCAGGAGCCAGCCGGCCACTCCCAGCCACAGGCCCCCGAAAAAAACTACGGCCCTTTTCCCTGGAATTAAAACTGACCTGCCCATCTTCTGGATGGCAGATTGCAGGAGCCACTTGGTACTATCAAACCAGCCCGACTTGGCACTGGTGCCACCTTTCATCTGGGAACCATCCTGCGCCGCGTGGATTTTTAGGAGCCAGCCGGCCACTCCCAGCCACAGGCCCCCAAACACAAACCACGGCCCTTTTCCCTGGCAAACAAAACTCACCCGCTCCGCTTCTGGCTGGCAGATTGCAGGAGCCACTTGCCTCTATCAAACAAGCCCGACTCGGCACTGGTGCCACCTTTCATCTGGGAACCATCCAGTGTATCGTGGATTTTCAGGAGCCAGCCGGCCACTCCCAGCCACAGGCCCCCAAACACAAACCACGACCTTTTTCCCTTGCAAACAAAACCCACCCGCCCCGCTTCTGGCTGGCAGATTGCAGGAGCCACTTCGTTTTATCAAACCAGCGCGACTCGGCACTGGTGCCCTCTTGGGTCTGGGAACCATCCTGCGTATTGTGGATTTTCAGGAGCCAGCCGGCCACTCGCAGCCACAGGCCCCCAAACACAAACTACGGCCCTTTTCCCTGGCAAACAAAACTCACCCGCCCCACTTCTGGCTGGCAGATTGCAGGAGCCACTTGCCTCTACCAAACCAGCCCGACTTGGCACTGCTGGCACCTTTCATCTGGGAACCATCCTGCGTATCGTGGATTTTCAGGAGCCAGCCGGCCACTCCCAGCCACAGCCCCCAAACACATACAACGGCCATTTTCCCTGGAAAAAAAACTCAGCTACCCCGCATCTGGATGGTAGATTGCAGGAGCCACTTTGTACTATCATACCAGCCCGACTTGGCACTGGTGACACCTTTCAGCTGGGAACCACCCTGCATATCGTGAATTTTCAGGAGCCAGCCGGCCACTCCCTGCCACAGGCCCCCAAACACAAACCACGGCCCTTTTTCCTGGAAGTAAAACTGACATGCCCATCTTCTGGCTGGCAGATTGCAGGAGCCACTTGGCTCTATCCAACCAGCCCGACTCGGCACTGGTGCCCCCTAAGATTCGAGGAACCATCCTGCGCCGCGTGGATTTTTAGGAGCCAGCCGGCCACTCCCAGCCACAGGCCCCCAAAGACAAACCACGGCCTTTTCCCTGGCAAACAAAACTCACCCGCCCCGCTTCTGGATGGTAGATTGCAGGAGCCACTTTGTACTGTCATACCAGTCCGACTTGTCAATGGTGCCACTTGGGTCTGGGAATCATCCAGCGTATCGTGGATTTTCAGGAGCCAGCCAGCCACTCCGATCCACAGGCCCACAAAGAAAAACCACGGCCCTTTTCCCTGGAAGTAAAACTGACCTGCCCATCTTCTGGCTGGCAGATTGCGGGAGCCACTTGCCTCTATGAAACCAGCCCAACTCGGCACTGGTGCCACCTTTCATCTGGGAACCATCCCATGTATCGTGAATTTTCAGGAGCCAGCCGGCCACTCCCAGCCCCAGGTCCCCAAACACATACAACGGCCATTTTCCCTGGAAAAAAAACTCAGATGCCCCGCCTCTGGATAGTTGATTGCAGGAGCCACTTTGTACTATCATACCAGTCCGACTTGTCAGTGGTGCCACTTGGGTCTGGGAATCATCCTGCGTATCGTGGATTTTCAGGAGCCAGCCGGCCACTCACAGCCACTGGCCCCCAAACACATACAATGGCCCTTTTCCCTGGAAAAAAAACTCAGCTTCCCCGCTTCTGGATGGTAGATTGCAGGAGCCACTTTGTACTGTCATACGAGTCCGATTTGTCAATGGTGCCACTTGGGTCCGGGAATCATCCGGCGTACCTTAGATTTTCAGGAGTCAGCCGGCCACTCCCAGCCACAGGCCCCCAAACAAAAACTATGGCCCTTTTCCCGGGAAGTAAAACTGACCTGCCCATCTTCTTGATGGCAGATTGCAGGAGCCACTTGCCTCTATCAAACAAGCCCGACTTGGCACTGGTGCCACCTTTCTTCTGGGAACCATCCTGCGTAACGTGGATTTTTAGGAGCCAGCCGGCCACTCCCAGCCACAGGCCCCCGAACAAAAACCACGGCCCTTTTCCCTGGCAAACAAAACTCACCCGCCCCGCTTCTGGCTGGCAGATTGCAGGAGCCACTTGGCTTTATCAAACATGCCCGACTCAGCACTGGTGCCACCTTTCATCTGAGAACCATCCAGCGTATCGTGGATTTTCAGGAGCCAGCCAGCCACTCCAAGCCACAGGCCCCCAAACACAAACCACGGCCTTTTCCCCTGCCAAACAAAATTCAGCCGCCCCGCTTCTGGCTGGCAGATTGCAGGAGCCACTTTGTACTATCAAACCAGCCCGACTCGGCACTGGTGCCAGCTTTCATCTGGGAACCATCCTGCGTATCGTGAATTTTCAGGAGCAAGCCGGCCACTCCCAACCCCAGTCCCCCAAACACAAACCACGGCCCTTTTCCCTGGAAGTAAAACTGACATGCCCATCTTCTGGCTGGCAGATTGCAGGAGCCACTTGGCTCTATCCAACCAGCCCGACGCGGCACTGGTGCCCCCTAAGATTCGGGGAACCATCCTGCGCCGCGTGGATTTTTAGGAGCCAGCCGGCCACTCCCAGCCACAGGCCCCCGAACAAAAACCACGGCCATTTTCCCTGGAAAAAAAACTCAGCTGCCCCGCTTCTGGCTGGCAGATTGCAGGAGCCACTTGCCTCTATCAAACCAGCCCGACATGGCACTGGTGCCACCTTTCATCTGGGAACCATCCTGCGTATCGTGGATTTTCAGGAGCCAGCCGGCCACTCCCAGCAGCAGGTCCCCAAACACATACAACGGCCCTTTCCCCTGGAAAAAAAACTCTGATGCCCCGCCTCTGGATGGTTGATTGCAGGAGCCACTTTGTACTATCATACCAGTCCGACTTGTCAGTGGTGCCACTTGGGTCTGGGTATCATCCTGCGTATCGTGGATTTTCAGGGGCCAGCCGGCCACTCCCAGCCACAGGCCCCCGAACACATACAACGGCCCTTTTCCCTGGAAAAAAAACTCAGCTGCTCCGCTTCTGGCTGGCAGATTGCAGGAGCCACTTGCCTCTATGAAACCAGCCCGACTCGGCACTGGTGCCCCCTTGGGTCTGGGAACCATACTGCGTATTGTGGATTTTCAGGAGCCAGCCGGCCACTCGCAGCCACAGGCCTCCAAACACAAACTACGGCCCTTTTCCCTGGCAAACAAAACTCACCTGCCCCACTTCTGGCTGGCAGATTGCAGGAGCCACTTGCCTCTATCAAACCAGCCCGACTTGGCACTGCTGGCACCTTTCATCTGGGAACCATCCTGCGTATCGTGGATTTTCAGGAGCCAGCCGGCCACTCCCAGCCACAGGCCCCCAAACACATACAACGGCCATTTTCCCTGGAGGAAAAACTCAGGTACCCCGCTTCTGGATGGTAGATTGCAGGAGCCACTTTGTATTTTCATACCAGCTCGACTTGGCACTGGTGCCAACATTCATCTGGAAACCACTATGCGTATCGTGAATTTTCAGGAGCCAGCCGGCCACTCCCAGCCACAGGCCCCCGAACACATACAACGGCCCTTTTCCCTGGAAAAAAAACTCAGCTGCCCCGCTTCTGGCTGGCAGATTGCAGGATCCACTGGCCTCTATCAAACCAGCCCGACTTGGCACTGGTGCCACCTTTCATCTGGGAACCATCCTGCGTATCGTGGATTTTCAGGAGCCAGCCGGCCACTCCCAGCCACAAGCCACCGAACACGAACCACGGCCCTTTTCCCCGGCAAACAAAACTCAGCTGCCCCGCTTCTGGCTGGCAGATTGCAGGAGCCACTTGCCTCTATCAAACCAGCCCGACTTGGCACTGCTGCCATCTTTCATCTGGGAACCATCCTGCGTATGGTGGATTTTCAGGAGCCAGCCGGCCACTCCCAGCCACAGGCCCCCAAACACATACCACGGCCCATTTCCCTGGAAAAAAAACTCAGCTTCCCCGCTTCTGGATGGTAGATTGCAGGAGCCACTTTGTACTGTCATACCAGTCCGACTTGTCAATGGTGCCACTTGGGTCTGGGAATCATCCAGCGTATCGTGGATTTTCAGGAGCCAGCCGGCCACTCCCAGCCACAAGCCCCCGAACACAAACCACGGCCCTTTTCCCCGGCAAACAAAACTCAGCTGCCCCGCTTCTGGCTGGCAGATTGCAGGAGCCACTTGCCTCTATCAAACCAGCCCGACTTGGCACTGCTGCCATCTTTCATCTGGGAACCATCCTGCGTATCGTGAATTTTCAGGAGCCAGCCGGCCATTCCCAGCCACAGGCCCCCGAACAAAAACCACGGCCCTTTTCCCTGGAAAAAAAACGCAGCTGCCCCGCATCTGGATGGTAGATTGCAGGAGCCACTTTGTACTGTCATACCATTCCGACCCGGCACTGGTGCCCCGTTGGGTCTGGGAACCATCCTGCGTATTGCGGATTTTCAGGAGCCAGGCGGCCACTCGCAGTCACAGGCCCCCAAAGAGAAACTATGGCCCTTTTCCCTGGAAGTCAAACTGACCTGCCCATCTTCTGTCTGGCAGATTGCAGGAGTCGCTTGCCTCGATCCAACCAGCCCGACTTGGCACTGGTGCCACCTTTCATCTGGGAACCATCCAGCGTATCGTGGATTTTCAGGAGCCCGCCGGCCACTCCCAGCCACAGGCCCCTAAACAAAAACCACGGCCCTTTTCCCTGGAAGTTTAACTGACCTGCACATCTTCTGGCTGGCAGATTGCAGGAGCCACTTGGCTCTATCAAACCAGCCCGACTCGGCACCTGTGCCACCTTTCATCTGGGAACCATCCTGCGTATCGTGGATTTTCAGGAGCCAGCCGGCCACTCCCAGCCACAGGCCCCAAAAACATACGACGGCCATTTTCCCTGGAAAAAAAACTCAGCTACCCCGCTTCTGGATGGTAGATTGCAGGAGCCACTTTGTACTATCATACCAGCCACACTTGGCACTGGTGCCAGCTTTCATCTGGGAACCACCCTGCGTAACGTGAACTTTAAGGAGCCAGCCGGCCACACCCAGCCACAGGCTCCAAAACACAAACCACTGCCCTTTTCCCTGGAAAAAAACTCAGCTGCCCCGCTTCTGGCTGGCAGATTGCAGGAGCCACTTGCCTCTATCAAACCAGCCCGACTTGGCACTGCTGCCACCTTTCATCTGGGAACCATCCTGCGTATCGTGGATTTTCAGGAGCCAGCCGGCCACTCCCAGCCACAGGCCCCAAAAACCTACGACGGCCATTTTCCCTGGAAAAAAAACTCAGCTACCCCGCTTCTGGATGGTAGATTGCAGGAGCCACTTTGTACTATCATACCAGCCCGACTTGGCACTGGTGCCAGCTTTCATCTGGGAACCACCCTGCGTAACGTGAACTTTAAGGAGCCAGCCGGCCACACCCAGCCACAGGCTCCAAAACACAAACCACTGCCCTTTTCCCTGGAAAAAAACTCAGCTGCCCCGCTTCTGGCTGGCAGATTGCAGGAGCCACTTGCCTCTATCAAACCAGCCCGACTTGGCACTGCTGCCACCTTTCATCTGGGAACCATCCTGCGTATCGTGGATTTTCAGGAGCCAGCCGGCCACTCCCAGCCACAGGCCCCAAAAACATACGACGGCCATTTTCCCTGGAAAAAAAACTCAGCTACCCCGCTTCTGGATGGTAGATTGCAGGAGCCACTTTGTACTATCATACCAGCCCGACTTGGCACTGGTGCCAGCTTTCATCTGGGAACCACCCTGCGTAACGTGAACTTTAAGGAGCCAGCCGGCCACACCCAGCCACAGGCTCCAAAACACAAACCACTGCCCTTTGCCCTGGAAAAAAACTCAGCTGCCCCGCTTCTGGCTGGCAGATTGCAGGAGCCACTTGCCTCTATCAAACCAGCCCGACTTGGCACTGCTGCCACCTTTCATCTGGGAACCATCCTGCGTATCGTGGATTTTCAGGAGCCAGCCGGCCACTCCCAGCCACAGGCCCCCAAACACATACCACGGCCCATTTCCCTGGAAAAAAAACTCAGCTGCCCCGCTTCTGGATGGTAGATTGCAGAAGCCACTTTGTACTGTCATACCAGTCCGACTCTGCACTGGGGCCCCCTTGGGTCTGGGAACCATCCTGCGTATTTTGGATTTTCAGGAGCCAGCCGGCCACTCCCAGCCACAGGCCCCCAAACACAAACTCCGGCCCTTTTCCCTGGAAGTAAAACTGACCTGCCCATCTTCTGTCTGGCAGATTGCAGGAGCCACTTGGCTCTATCAAACCAGCCCGACTTGGCACTGGTGCCACCTTTCATCTGGGAACCGTCCTGCGTATCGTGGATTTTCAGGAGCCAGCCGGCCACTCCCAGCCACAGGCCCCCGATCACATAAAAGTGGCCCTTTTCCCTGGAAAAAAAACTCATCCGCCCCGCTTCTGGCTGACAGATTGCAGGAGCCACTTGCCTCTATCAAACCAGCCCGACTTGGCACTGGTGCCACCTTTCATCTGGGAACCATCCTGCGTAGCGTGGATTTTCAGGAGCCAGCCGGCCACTCCCAGCCACAGGCCCCCAAACACATACCACGGCCCATTTCCCTGGAAAAAAAACTCAGCTGCCCCGCTTCTGGATGGTAGGTTGCAGGAGCCACTTTGTACTGTCATACCAGTCCGACTCGGCACTGGTGCCCCCTTGGGTCTGAGAACCATCCAGCGTATTGTGGATTTTCAGGAGCCAGCTGGCCACTCGCAGTCACAGGCCCCCAAACACAAACTATGGCTGTTTTCCCTGGAAGTCAAACTGACCTGCCCATCTTCTGTCTGGCAGATTGCAGGAGCCACTTGCCTCTATCCAACCAGCCCGACTCGGCACTGGTGCCCCCTAAGGTTCTGGGAACCACCCTGCGTATCGTGAATTTTCAGGAGCCAGCCGGCCACTCCCAGCCACAGGCCCCCAAACACAAACCACGGCCCTTTTCCCTGGAAGTAAAACTGACCTGCCCATCTTCTGGCTGGCAGATTGCAGGAGCCACTTGGCTCTATCCAACCAGCCCGACTCGGCACTGGTAACCCCTACGGTTCGGGGAACCATCCTGCGCCGCGTGGATTTTCTGGAGCCAGCCGGCCACTCCCAGCCACAAGCCCCCGAACCGAAACCACGGCCCTTTTCCGTGGCAAACAAAACTCAGCTTCCCCGCTTCTGGCTGGCAGATTGCAGGAGCCACTTGCCTCAATCAAACCAGCCCGTCTTGGAACTGGTGCCACCTTTCATCTGGGAACAATCCTGCGTATCGTGGATTTTCAGGAGCCAGCCGGCCACTCCCAGCAACAGGCCCCCAAACATATACAACGGCCCTTTTCCCTGGAAAAAAAACTCAGCTGCCCCGCTTCTGGCTGGCAGATTGCAGGAGCCACTTGCCTCTATCAAACCAGCCCGACTTGGCACTGGTGCCACCTTTCATCTGGGAACCATCCTGCGTATCGTGGATTTTCAGGAGCCAGCCGGCCACTCCCAGCCACAGGACCCCAAACACAAACCAAGGCCCTTTTCCCTGGAAGTAAAACTGACCTACCAATCTTCTGGCTGGCAGATTGCAAGAGCCACTTGGCTCTATCCAACCAGCCTGACTCGGCACTTGTGCCCCCTTGGGTCTGGGAACCATTTTGGGTATCGTGGATTTTCAGGAGCCAGCCGGCCACTCCCAGCCACAGGCCCCCAAACACAAACCACGGCCCTTTTCCCTGGCAAACACAACTCACCCGCCCCGCTTCTGGCTGGCAGATTGCAGGACCCACTTGCCTCTATCAAACCAGCCCGACTCGGCACTGGTGCCCCCTTGGGTCTGGGAACCATCCTGCGCAGCGTGGATTTTCAGGAGCCAGCCGGCCACTCCCAGCCACAAGCCCCAGAACACAAACCACGGCCCTTTTCCCTGGCAAACAAAACTCAGCTGCCCCGCTTCTGGATGGCAGATTGCAGGAGCCACTTGCCTCTATCAAACCAGCCCGTCTTGGCACTGGTGCCACCTTTCATCTGGGATCCATCCTGCGTATCGTGGATTTTCAGGATCCAGCTGGCCACTCCCAGCCACAGGCCCCCGAACACATACAACGGCCCTTTTCCCTGGAAAATAAACTCAGCTGCCCCGCTTCTGGCTGGCAGATTGCAGGAGCCACTTGGCCCTATCAAACCAGCCCGACTCGGCACTGGTGCCACCTTTCATCTGGGAACCATCCTGCGTATCGTGGATTTTCAGGAGCCAGCCGGCCACTCCCAGCCACAGGCACCAAAAACATACGACGGCCATTTTCCCTGGAAAAAAAACTCAGCTACCCCGCTTCTGGATGGTAGATTGCAGGAGCCACTTTGTACTATCATACCAGCCCGACTTGGCACTGGTGCCAACTTTCATCTGGGAACCATCCTGAGCCGCGTGGATTTTCTGGAGCCAGCCGGCCACTCCCAGCCACAGGACCCCAAACAGAAACCACGGCCCTTTTCCCTGGAAAAAAAACTCAGCTGCCCCGCTTCTGGATGGTAGATTGCCGGAGCGACTTGCCTCTATCAAACCAGCCCGACTTGGCACTGGTGCCACCTTTCATCTGGGAACCATCCTGCGTATCGTGGATTTTCAGGAGCCAGCCGGCCACTCCCAGCCACAGGCCCCCAAACAAAATCTACGGCCCTTTTCCCTGGAAGTAAAACTGACCTGCCCATCATTTGACTGGCAGATTGCAGGAGCCACTTGGTACTATCAAACCAGCCCGACTCGGCACTGGTGCCACCTTTCATCTGGGAACCATCCTGCATATCGTGGATTTTCAGGAGCCAGCCGGCCACTCCCAGCCACAGGCCCCCGAACACAAACCACGGCATTTTTCCCTGGCAAACAAAACTCACCCGCCCTGCTTCTGGCTGGCAGATTGCAGGAGCCACTTGGCTTTATCAAACAGCCCGACTCGGCACTGGTGCCCCCTTGGGTCTGGGAACCATCCTGCGCATCGTGGATTTTCAGGAGCCAGCCGGCCACACCCAGCCACAGGCTCCAAAACACAAACCACTGCCCTTTTCCCTGGAAAAAAACTCAGCTGCCCCGCTTCTGGCTGGCAGATTGCAGGAGCCACTTGCCTCTATCAAACCAGCCCGACTTGGCACTGGTGCCACCTTTCATCTGGGAACCATCCTGCGTATTGTGGATTTTCAGGAGCCAGCCGGCCGATCCCAGCCACAGGCCCCCAAACAAAAACTACGGCCCTTTTCCCTGGAAGTAAAACTGACCTGCCCATCTTCTGGATGGCAGATTGCAGGAGCCACTTGGTACTTTCAAACCAGCCCGACTTGGCACTGGTGCCACCTTTCATCTGGGAACCATCCTGCGTATCGTGGATTTTCAGGAGCCAGCCGGCCACTCCCAGCCACAGGCACCCGAACACATACAACGGCCCTTTTCCCTGGAAAAAAAACTCAGCTGCTCCGCTTCTGGCTGGCAGATTGCAGGAGCCACTTGCCTCTATCAAACCAGCCCGACTTGGCACTGGTGTCACCTTTCCTCTGGGAACCATCCTGCGTAACGTGGATTTTCAGGAGCCAGCCGGCCACTCCCAGCCACAGGCCCCCGAACAAAAACCATGGCCCTTTTCCCTGGCAAACAAAACTCACCCGCCCCGCTTCTGGGTGGCAGATTGCAGGAGCCACTTGGCTTTATCAAACCAGCCCGACTTGGCACTGGTGCCCCCTTGGGTCTGGGAACCATCCTGCGTATTGTGGATTTTCAGGAGCCAGCCGGCCACTCGCAGCCACAGGCCCCCAAACGCAAACTACGGCCCTTTTCCCTGTAAAACAAAACTCACCCGCCCCACTTCTGGCTGGCAGATTGCAGGAGCCACTTGCCTCTACCAAACCAGCCCGACTTGGCACTGCTGGCACCTTTCATCTGGGAACCATCCTGCGTATCGTGGATTTTCAGGAGCCAGCCGGCCACTCCCAGCCACAGGCCCCCAAACACAAACCACGGCCCTTTTCCCTGGAAGTAAAACTGACATGCCCATCTTCTGGCTAGCAGATTGCGGGAGCCACTTGGCTCTATCCAACCAGCCCGATTCGGCACTGGTGCCCCCTAAGATTCGGAGAACCATCCTGCGCCGCGTGGATTTTTAGGAGCCAGCCGGCCACTCCCAGCCACAGGCCCCCAAACACAAACTACGGCCCTTTTCCCTGGCAAACAAAACTCACCCGCCCCGCATCTGGCTGGCAGATTGCAGGAGCCACTTTCCTCTATCAAACATGCCCGACTCGGAACTGGTGCCACCTTTCATCTGCGAACCATCCTGCGTATTGTGGATTTTCAGGAGCCAGCCGGCCGATCCCAGTTACAGGCCCCCAAACAAAAACTACGGCCCTTTTCCCTGGAAGTAAAACTGACCTGCCCATCTTCTGGATGGCAGATTGCAGGAGCCACTTGGTACTTTCAAACCAGCCCGACTTGGCACTGGTGCCACCTTTCATCTGGGAACCATCCTGCGTATCGTGGATTTTCAGGAGCCAGCCGGCCACTCCCAGCCACAGGCCCCCGAACACATACAACGGCCCTTTTCCCTGGAAAAAAAACTCAGCTGCTCCGCTTCTGGCTGGCAGATTGCAGGAGCCACTTGGCTTTATCAAACCAGCCCGACTCGGCACTGGTGCCCCCTTGGGTCTGGGAACCATCCTGCGTATTGTGGATTTTCAGGAGCCAGCCGGCCACTTGCAGCCACAGGCCTCCAAACACAAACTACGGCCCTTTTCCCTGGCAAACAAAACTCACCTGCCCCACTTCTGGCTGGCAGATTGCAGGAGCCACTTGCCTCTATCAAACCAGCCCGACTTGGCACTGCTGGCACCTTTCATCTGGGAACCATCCTGCGTATCGTGGATTTTCAGGAGCCAGCCGGCCACTCCCAGCCACAGGCCCCCAAACACATACAACGGCCATTTTCCCTGGAAGAAAAACTCAGGTACCCCGCTTCTGGATGGTAGACTGCAGGAGCCACTTTGTATTTTCATACGAGCTCGACTTGGCACTGGTGCCAACATTCATCTGGAAACCACCCTGCGTATCGTGAATTTTCAGGAGCCAGCCGGCCACTCCCAGCCACAGGCCCCCGAACACATACAACGGCCCTTTTCCCTGGAAAAAAAACTCAGCTGCCCCGCTTCTGGCTGGCAGATTGCAGGATCCACTGGCCTCTATCAAACCAGCCCGACTTGGCACTGGTGCCACCTTTCATCTGGGAACCATCCTGCGTATCGTGGATTTTCAGGAGCCAGCCGGCCACTCCCAGCCACAGGCCCCCAATCACATACGACGGCCCTTTTCCCTGGAAAAAAAACTCAGCTGCCCCGCTTCTGGATGGTAGATTGCAGGAGCCGCTTTGTACTGTCATACCAGTCCGACTTGTCAAAGGTGCCACTTGGGTCTGGGAATCATTCAGCGTATCGTGGATTTTCAGGAGCCAGCCGGCCACTCCCAGCCACAGGCCCACAAAGATAAACTACGGCCCTTTTCCCTTGAAGTAAAACTGACCTGCCCATCTTCTGGATGGCAGATTGCAGGAGCCACTTGGTGCTATCAAACCAGCCTGACTTGGCACTGGTGCCACCTTTCATCTGGGAACCATCCTGCGTATCGTGGATTTTCAGGAGCCAGCCGGCCACTCCCAGCCACAGGCCCCCAAACACAAAACACGGCCCTTTTCCCTGGCAAACAAAACTCACCCGCCCCGCTTCTGGCTGGCAGATTGCAGGAGCAACTTGCCTCTATCAAACCAGCCCGACTCGGCACTGGTGCCACCTTTCATCTGGGAACCATCCAGTGTATCGTGGATTTTCAGGAGCCAGCCGGCCACTCCCAGCCACAGGACCCCAAACTCAAACCACGGCCTTTTTCCCTGGCAAACAAAACTCACCCGCCCCGCTTCTGGCTGGCAGATTGCAGGAGCCACTTGCCTCTATCAAACCAGCCCGACTTGGCACTGGTGTCACCTTTCCTCTGGGAACCATCCTGCGTAACGTGGATTTTCAGGAGCCAGCCGGCCACTCCCAGCCACAGGCCCCCGAACAAAAACCATGGCCCTTTTCCCTGGCAAACAAAACTCACCCGCCCCGCTTCTGGGTGGCAGATTGCAGGAGCCACTTGGCTTTATCAAACCAGCCCGACTCGGCACTGGTGCCCCCTTGGGTCTGGGAACCATCCTGCGTATTGTGGATTTTCAGGAGCCAGCCGGCCACTCGCAGCCACAGGCCCCCAAACGCAAACTACGGCCCTTTTCCCTGGCAAACAAAACTCACCCGCCCCACTTCTGGCTGGCAGATTGCAGGAGCCACTTGCCTCTACCAAACCAGCCCGACTTGGCACTGCTGGCACCTTTCATCTGGGAACCATCCTGCGTATCGTGGATTTTCAGGAGCCAGCCGGCCACTCCCAGCCACAGGTCCCCAAACACATGCAACGGCCCTTTTCCCTGGAAAAAAAACTCAGATGCCCCGCCTCTGGATGGTTGATTGCAGGAGCCACTTTGTACTATCATACCAGTCCGACTTTTCTGTGGTGCCACTTGGGTCTGGGAATCATCCTGCGTATCGTGGAGTTTCAGGAGCCAGCCGGCCACTCCCAGCCACAGGCCCCCAAACACATACAACGGCCCTTTTCCCTGGAAAAAAAACTCAGCTGCCCCGCTGCTGAATGGCAGATTGCAGGAGCCACTTTGTACTGTCATACCAGTCCGACTTGTCAATGGTGCCACTTGGGTCTGGGAATCATCCAGCGTATCGTGGATTTTCATGAGCCAGCCAGCCACGCCGATCCACAGGCCCACAAAGAAAAACTACGGCCCTTCTCCCTGGAAGTAAAACTGACCTGCCCATCTTCTGGCTGGCAGATTGCTGGAGCCACTTGCCTCTATCAAACCAGCCTGACTTGGCACTGGTGCCACCTTTCATCTGGGAACCATCCTGCGTATCGTGGATTTTCAGGAGCCAGCCGGCCACTCCCATCCACAGGCCCCCAAACACAAACCACGGCCCTTTTCCCTGGGAAACAAAACTCACCCGCCTTGCTTCTGGCTGGCAGATTGCAGGAGCCACTTGGCTTTATCAAACATGCCCGACTCGGCACTGGTGCCAGCTTTCATCTGGGAACCATCCAGCGTATCGTGGATTTTCAGGAGCCAGCCGGCCACTCCCAGCCACAGGCCCCCAAACACAAACCACGGCCCTTTTCCCTGGAAGTAAAACTGACATGCCCATCTTCTGGCTGGCAGATTGCAGGAGCCACTTGGTACTATCAAACCAGCCCGACTTGGCACTGGTGCCACCTTTCATCTAGGAACCATCCAGCGTATCATGGATTTTCAGGAGCCAGCCGGCCACTCCCAGCCACAGGCCCCCAAACACAAACCACGGCCCTTTTCCCTGGCAAAAAAAACTCACCCGCCCCACTTCTGGCTGGCAGATTGCAGGAGCCACTTGCCTCTATCAAACCAGCCCGACCTGGCACTGGTGCCACCTTTCATCTGGGAACCATCCAGTGTATCGTGGATTTTCAGGAGCCAGCCGGCCACTCCCAGCCACAGGCCCCCGAACAAAAACCACGGCCCTTTTCCCTGGCAAACAAAACTCACCCGCCCCGCTACTGGCTGGCAGATTGCAGGAGCCACTTGGCTTTATCAAACCAGCCCGACTTGGCACTGGTGCCACCTTTCATCTGGGAACCATCCAGTGTATGGTGGATTTTCAGGAGCCAGCCGGCCACTCCCAGCCACAGGCCCCCGAACAAAAACCACGGCCATTTTCCCTGGCAAACAAAACTCACCCGCCCCGCTTCTGGCTGGCAGATTGCAGGAGCCACTTGGCTTTATCAAACCAGCCCGACTCGGCACTGGTGACACCTTTCATCTGGGAACCATCCTGCGTATCGTGGATTTTCAGGAGCCAGCCGGCCACTCCCAGCCACAGGCCCCCAAACAAAAACTACGGCCCTTTTCCCTGGAAGTAAAACTGACCTGCCCATCTTCTGGATGGCAGATTGCAGGAGCCACTTGGTACTATCAAACCAGCCTGACTTGGCACTGGTGCCACCTTTCATCTGGGAACCATCCTGCGTATCGTGGATTTTCAGGAGCCAGCCGGCCACTCCCAGCCACAGGCCCCCAAACACAAACCACGGCCCTTTTCCCTGGCAAACAAAACTCACCCGCCCCGCTTCTGGCTGGCAGATTGCAGGAGCCACTTGCCTCTATCAATCCAGCCCGACTCGGCACTGGTGCCACCTTTCATCTGGGAACCATCCAGTGCATCGTGGATTTTCAGGAGCCAGCCGGCCACTCCCAGCCACAGGCCCCCAAACACAAACCACGGCCCTTTTCCCTGGCAAACAAAACTCACCCGCCCCGCTTATGGCTGGCAGATTGCAGGAGCCACTTGGCTCTATCAAACCAGCCCGACTCGGCACTGGTTCCACCTTTCATCTTGGAACCATCCTGCGTATCGTGGATTTTCAGGAGCCAGCCGGCCACTCCCAGCCACAGGCCCCCAAACTAAAACTACGGCCCTTTTCCCTGGAAAAAAAACTCAGCTGCCCTGCTTCTGGATGGTAGATTGCAGGAGCCACTTTGTACTGTCATACCAGTCCGACTTGTCAATGGTGCCACTTGGGTCTGGGAATCATCCAGCGTATCGTGGATTTTCAGGAGCCAGCCAGCCACTCCGATCCACAGGCCCACAAACACAAACTACGGCCCTTTTCCCTGGAAGTAAAACTGACCTGCCCATCTTCTGGCTGGCAGATTGCGGGAGCCACTTGCCTCTATCAAACCAGCCCAACTCGGCACTGGTGCCACCTTTCATCTGGGAACCATCCCATGTATCGTGAATTTTCAGGAGCCCGCCGGCCACTCCCAGCCACAGGCCCCAAAACACAAACTACTGCCCTTTTCCCTGGAAGTAAAACTGACCTGCCCAACTTCTGGCTGGCAGATTGCAGGAGCCACTTGCCTCTATCTAACCAACCCGACTTGGCACTTGTGCCACCTTTCATCTGGGAACCATCCTGTGCGGCGTGGATTTTTAGGAGCTAGCCGGCCACTCCCAGCCACAGGCCCCCAAACACAAACCACGGCCATTTGCCCTGGCAAACAAAACTCAGCCGCCCCGCTTCTGGCTGGCAGATTGCAGGAGCCACTTGGCTCTATCAAACCAGCCCGACTCGGCACTGGTGCCACCTTTCATCTGGGAACCATCCTGCGTATCGTGGATTTTCAGGAGCCAGCCGGCCACTCCCAGCCACAGGCCCCCGAACAAAAACCACGGCCCTTTTCCCTGGCAAACAAATCTCACCCGCCCCGCTTCTGGCTGGCAGATTGCAGGAGCAGCTTGGCTTTATCAAACCAGCCCGACTTGGCACTGGTGCCACCTTTCATCTGGGAACCATCCAGTGCATCGTGGATTTTCAGGAGCCAGCCGGCCACTCCCAGCCACAGGCCCCCAAACACAAACCACGGCCCTTTTCCATGGCAAACAAAACTCACCCGCCCCGCTTATGGCTGGCAGATTGCAGGAGCCACTTGGCTCTATCAAACCAGCCCGACTCGGCACTGGTTCCACCTTTCATCTTGGAACCATCCTGCGTATCGTGGATTTTCAGGAGCCAGCCGGCCACTCCCAGCCACAGGCCCCCAAACTAAAACTACGGCCCTTTTCCCTGGAAAAAAAACTCAGCTGCCCCGCTTCTGGATGGTAGATTGCAGGAGCCACTTTGTACTGTCATACCAGTCCGACTTGTCAATGGTGCCACTTGGGTCTGGGAATCATCCAGCGTATCGTGGATTTTCAGGAGCCAGCCGCCACTCCGATCCACAGGCCCACAAACACAAACTACGGCCCTTTTCCCTGGAAGTAAAACTGACCTGCCCATCTTCTGGCTGGCAGATTGCGGGAGCCACTTGCCTCTATCAAACCAGCCCAACTCGGCACTGGTGCCACCTTTCATCTGGGAACCATCCCATGTATCGTGAATTTTCAGGAGCCCGCCGGCCACTCCCAGCCACAGGCCCCAAAACACAAACTACTGCCCTTTTCCCTGGAAGTAAAACTGACCTGCCCAACTTCTGGCTGGCAGATTGCAGGAGCCACTTATCTCTATCTAACCAACCCGACTTGGCACTTGTGCCACCTTTCATCTGGGAACCATCCTGTGCGGCGTGGATTTTTAGGAGCCAGCCGGCCACTCCCAGCCACAGGCCCCCAAACACAAACCACGGCCATTTGCCCTGGCAAACAAAACTCAGCCGCCCCGCTTCTGGCTGGCAGATTGCAGGAGCCACTTGGCTCTATCAAACCAGCCCGACTCGGCACTGGTGCCACCTTTCATCTGGGAACCATCCTGCGTATCGTGGATTTTCAGGAGCCAGCCGGCCACTCCCAGCCACAGGCCCCCAAACTAAATCTACGGCCCTTTTCCCTGGAAGTAAAACTGACCTGCCCATCTTCTGGATGGCAGATTGCAGGAGCCACTTGGTACTATCAAACCAGCCTGACTTGGCACTGGTGCCACCTTTCATCTGGGAACCATCCTGCGTATCGTGGATTTTCAGGAGCCAGCCGGCCACTCCCAGCCACAGGCCCCCAAACACAAACCACGGCCCTTTTCCCTAGCAAACAAAACTCACCCGCCCCGCTACTGGCTGGCAGATTGCAGGAGCCACTTGGCACTATCAAACCAGCCTGACTTGGCACTGGTGCCACCTTTCATCTGGGAACCATCCTGCGTATCGTGGATTTTCAGGAGCCAGCCGGCCACTCCCAGCCACAGGCCCCCAAACACAAACCACGGCCCTTTTCCCTGGCAAACAAAACTCACCCGCCCCGCTTCTGGCTGGCAGATTGCAGGAGCCACTTGCCTCTATCAATCCAGCCCGACTCGGCACTGGTGCCACCTTTCATCTGGGAACCATCCAGTGCATCGTGGATTTTCAGGAGCCAGCCGGCCACTCCCAGCCACAGGCCCCCAAACACAAACCACGGCCCTTTTCCCTGGCAAACAAAACTCACCCGCCCCGCTTATGGCTGGCAGATTGCAGGAGCCACTTGGCTCTATCAAACCAGCCCGACTCGGCACTGGTTCCACCTTTCATCTTGGAACCATCCTGCGTATCGTGGATTTTCAGGAGCCAGCCGGCCACTCCCAGCCACAGGCCCCCAAACTAAAACTACGGCCCTTTTCCCTGGAAAAAAAACTCAGCTGCCCTGCTTCTGGATGGTAGATTGCAGGAGCCACTTTGTACTGTCATACCAGTCCGACTTGTCAATGGTGCCACTTGGGTCTGGGAATCATCCAGCGTATCGTGGATTTTCTGGAGCCAGCCAGCCACTCCGATCCACAGGCCCACAAACACAAACTACGGCCCTTTTCCCTGGAAGTAAAACTGACCTGCCCATCTTCTGGCTGGCAGATTGCGGGAGCCACTTGCCTCTATCAAACCAGCCCAACTCGGCACTGGTGCCACCTTTCATCTGGGAACCATCCCATGTATCGTGAATTTTCAGGAGCCCGCCGGCCACTCCCAGCCACAGGCCCCAAAACACAAACTACTGCCCTTCTCCCTGGAAGTAAAACTGACCTGCCCAACTTCTGGCTGGCAGATTGCGGGAGCCACTTGCCTCTATCAAACCAGCCCAACTCGGCACTGGTGCCACCTTTCATCTGGGAACCATCCTGTGCGGCGTGGATTTTCAGGAGCCAGCCGGCCACTCCCAGCCACAGGCCCCCAAACACAAACCACGGCCATTTGCCCTGGCAAACAAAACTCAGCCGCCCCGCTTCTGGCTGGCAGATTGCAGGAGCCACTTGGCTCTATCAAACCAGCCCGACTCGGCACTGGTTCCACCTTTCATCTTGGAACCATCCTGCGTATCGTGGATTTTCAGGAGCCAGCCGGCCACTCCCAGCCACAGGCCCCCAAACTAAAACTACGGCCCTTTTCCCTGGAAAAAAAACTCAGCTGCCCTGCTTCTGGATGGTAGATTGCAGGAGCCACTTTGTACTGTCATACCAGTCCGACTTGTCAATGGTGCCACTTGGGTCTGGGAATCATCCAGCGTATCGTGGATTTTCAGGAGCCAGCCAGCCACTCCGATCCACAGGCCCACAAACACAAACTACGGCCCTTTTCCCTGGAAGTAAAACTGACCTGCCCATCTTCTGGCTGGCAGATTGCGGGAGCCACTTGCCTCTATCAAACCAGCCCAACTCGGCACTGGTGCCACCTTTCATCTGGGAACCATCCCATGTATCGTGAATTTTCAGGAGCCCGCCGGCCACTCCCAGCCACAGGCCCCAAAACACAAACTACTGCCCTTCTCCCTGGAAGTAAAACTGACCTGCCCAACTTCTGGCTGGCAGATTGCGGGAGCCACTTGCCTCTATCAAACCAGCCCAACTCGGCACTGGTGCCACCTTTCATCTGGGAACCATCCTGTGCGGCGTGGATTTTCAGGAGCCAGCCGGCCACTCCCAGCCACAGGCCCCCAAACACAAACCACGGCCATTTGCCCTGGCAAACAAAACTCAGCCGCCCCGCTTCTGGCTGGCAGATTGCAGGAGCCACTTGGCTCTATCAAACCAGCCCGACTCGGCACTGGTGCCACCTTTCATCTGGGAACCATCCTGCGTATCGTGGATTTTCAGGAGCCAGCCGGCCACTCCCAGCCACAGGCCCCCGAACAAAAACCACGGCCCTTTTCCCTGGCAAACAAATCTCACCCGCCCCGCTTCTGGCTGGCAGATTGCAGGAGCAGCTTGGCTTTATCAAACCAGCCCGACTTGGCACTGGTGCCACCTTTCATCTGGGAACCATCCTGCGTATCGTGGATTTTCAGGAGCCAGCCGGCCACTCCCAGCCACAGGCCCCCAAACACAAACCACGGCCCTTTTCCCTGGCAAAAAAAACTCACCCGCCCCGCTTCTGGCTGGCAGATTGCAGGAGCCACTTGCCTCTATCAAACCAGCCCGACTTGGCACTGGTGCCCCCTTGGGTCTGGGAACCATCCAGTGTATCGTGGATTTTTAGGAGCCAGCCGGCCACTCCCAGCCACAGGCCCCCGAACAAAAACCACGGCCCTTTTCCCTGGCAAACAAAACTCACCCGCCCTGCTTCTGGCTGGCAGATTGCAGGAGCCACTTGGCTTTATCAAACCAGCCCGACTCGGCACTGGTGCCCCCTTGGGTCTGGGAACCATCCTGCGTATTGTGGATTTTCAGGAGCCAGCCACCCACTCGCAGCCACAGGCCCCCAAACACAAACTACGGCCCTTTTCCCTGGCAAACAAAACTCACCCGCCCCACTTCTGGCTGGCAGATTGCAGGAGCCACATGCCTCTACCAAACCAGCCCGACTTGGCACTGCTGGCACCTTTCATCTGGGAACCATCCTGCGTATCGTGGATTTTCAGGAGCCAGCCGGCCACTCCCAGCCACAGGCCCCCGAACAAAAACCACGGCCCGTTTCCCTGGCAAACAAAACTCACCCGCCCCGCTACTGGCTGGCAGATTGCAGGAGCCACTTGGCTTTATCAAACCAGCCCGACTTGGCACTGGTGCCACCTTTCATCTGGGAACCATCCAGTGTATGGTGGATTTTCAGGAGCCAGCCGGCCACTCCCAGCCACAGGCCCCCGAACAAAAACCACGGCCATTTTCCCTGGCAAACAAAACTTACCCGCCCCGCTTCTGGCTGGCAGATATCAGGAGCCACTTGCCTCTACCAAACCAGCCCGACTCGGCACTGGTGCCACCTTTCATCTGGGAACCATCCTGCGTATCGTGGATTTTCAGCAGCCAGCCTGCCACTCCCAGCCACAGGCCCCCAAACAAAAACTACGGCCCTTTTCCCTGGAAGTAAAACTGACCTGCCCATCTTCTGGATGGCAGATTGCAGGAGCCACTTGGTACTATCAAACCAGCCTGACTTGGCACTGGTGCCACCTTTCATCTGGGAACCATCCTGCGTATCGTGGATTTTCAGGACCCAGCCGGCCACTCCCAGCCACAGGCCCCCAAACACAAACCACGGCCCTTTTCCCTGGCAAACAAAACTCACCCGCCCCGCTTCTGGCTGGCAGATTGCAGGAGCCACTTGCCTCTATCAATCCAGCCCGACTCGGCACTGGTGCCACCTTTCATCTGGGAACCATCCAGTGCATCGTGGATTTTCAGGAGCCAGCCGGCCACTCCCAGCCACAGGCCCCCAAACACAAACCACGGCCCTTTTCCCTGGCAAACAAAATTCACCCGCCCCGCTTATGGCTGGCAGATTGCAGGAGCCACTTGGCTCTATCAAACCAGCCCGACTCGGCACTGGTTCCACCTTTCATCTTGGAACCATCCTGCGTATCGTGGATTTTCAGGAGCCAGCCGGCCACTCCCAGCCACAGGCCCCCAAACTAAAACTACGGCCCTTTTCCCTGGAAAAAAAACTCAGCTGCCCCGCTTCTGGATGGTAGATTGCAGGAGCCACTTTGTACTGTCATACCAGTCCGACTTGTCAATGGTGCCACTTGGGTCTGGGAATCATCCAGCGTATCGTGGATTTTCAGGAGCCAGCCAGCCACTCCGATCCACAGGCCCACAAACACAAACTACGGCCCTTTTCCCTGGAAGTAAAACTGACCTGCCCATCTTCTGGCTGGCAGATTGCGGGAGCCACTTGCCTCTATCAAACCAGCCCAACTCGGCACTGGTGCCACCTTTCATCTGGGAACCATCCCATGTATCGTGAATTTTCAGGAGCCCGCCGGCCACTCCCAGCCACAGGCCCCAAAACACAAACTACTGCCCTTTTCCCTGGAAGTAAAACTGACCTGCCCAACTTCTGGCTGGCAGATTGCAGGAGCCACTTGCCTCTATCTAACCAACCCGACTTGGCACTTGTGCCACCTTTCATCTGGGAACCATCCTGTGCGGCGTGGATTTTTAGGAGCCAGCCGGCCACTCCCAGCCACAGGCCCCCAAACACAAACCACGGCCATTTGCCCTGGCAAACAAAACTCAGCCGCCCCGCTTCTGGCTGGCAGATTGCAGGAGCCACATGGCTCTATCAAACCAGCCAGACTCGGCACTGGTGCCACCTTTGGTCTGGGAACCATCCTGCGTATCGTGGATTTTCAGGAGCCAGCCGGCCACTCCGAGCCACAGGCCCCCAAACTAAAACTACGGCCCTTTTCCCTGGAAGTAAAACTGACCTGCCCATCTTCTGGATGGCAGATTGCAGGAGCCACTTGGTACTATCAAACCAGCCTGACTTGGTACTGGTGCCACCTTTCATCTGGGAACCATCCTGCGTATCGTGGATTTTCAGGAGCCAGCCGGCCACTCCCAGCCACAGGCCCCCAAACACAAACCAAGGCCCTTTTCCCTGGCAAACAAAACTCACCCGCCCCGCTACTGGCTGGCAGATTGCAGGAGCCACTTGCCTCTATCAAACCAGCCCGACTCGGCACTGGTGCCACCTTTCATCTGGGAACCATCCTGCGTATCGTGGATTTTCAGGAGCCAGCCGGTCACTCCCAGCCACAGGCCCCCGATCACATAAAAGCGGCCCTTTTCCCTGGAAAAAATACTCAGCTGTCCCGCTTCTGGCTGGCAGATTGCAGGAGCCACTTGCCTCTATCAAACCAGCCCGACTTGGCACTGGTGCCACCTTTCATCTGGGAACCATCCTGCGTAGCGTGGATTTTCAGGAGCCAGCCGGCCACTCCCAGCCACAGGCCCCCAAACACATACCACGGCCCATTTCCCTGGAAAAAAAACTCAGCTGCCCCGCTTCTGGATGGTAGGTTGCAGGAGCCACTTTGTACTGTCATACCAGTCCGACTCGGCACTGGTGCCCCCTTGGGTCTGAGAACCATCCAGCGTATTGTGGATTTTCAGGAGCCAGCTGGCCACTCGCAGTCACAGGCCCCCAAACACAAACTATGGCTGTTTTCCCTGGAAGTCAAACTGACCTGCCCATCTTCTGTCTGGCAGATTGCAGGAGCCACTTGCCTCTATCCAACCAGCCCGACTCGGCACTGGTGCCCCCTAAGGTTCTGGGAACCACCCTGCGTATCGTGAATTTTCAGGAGCCAGCCGGCCACTCCCAGCCACAGGCCCCCAAACACAAACCACGGCCCTTTTCCCTGGAAGTAAAACTGACCTGCCCATCTTCTGGCTGGCAGATTGCAGGAGCCACTTGGCTCTATCCAACCAGCCCGACTCGGCACTGGTAACCCCTACGGTTCGGGGAACCATCCTGCGCCGCGTGGATTTTCTGGAGCCAGCCGGCCACTCCCAGCCACAAGCCCCCGAACCGAAACCACGGCCCTTTTCCGTGGCAAACAAAACTCAGCTTCCCCGCTTCTGGCTGGCAGATTGCAGGAGCCACTTGCCTCAATCAAACCAGCCCGTCTTGGAACTGGTGCCACCTTTCATCTGGGAACAATCCTGCGTATCGTGGATTTTCAGGAGCCAGCCGGCCACTCCCAGCAACAGGCCCCCAAACATATACAACGGCCCTTTTCCCTGGAAAAAAAACTCAGCTGCCCCGCTTCTGGCTGGCAGATTGCAGGAGCCACTTGCCTCTATCAAACCAGCCCGACTTGGCACTGGTGCCACCTTTCATCTGGGAACCATCCTGCGTATCGTGGATTTTCAGGAGCCAGCCGGCCACTCCCAGCCACAGGACCCCAAACACAAACCAAGGCCCTTTTCCCTGGAAGTAAAACTGACCTACCAATCTTCTGGCTGGCAGATTGCAAGAGCCACTTGGCTCTATCCAACCAGCCTGACTCGGCACTTGTGCCCCCTTGGGTCTGGGAACCATTTTGGGTATCGTGGATTTTCAGGAGCCAGCCGGCCACTCCCAGCCACAGGCCCCCAAACACAAACCACGGCCCTTTTCCCTGGCAAACACAACTCACCCGCCCCGCTTCTGGCTGGCAGATTGCAGGACCCACTTGCCTCTATCAAACCAGCCCGACTCGGCACTGGTGCCCCCTTGGGTCTGGGAACCATCCTGCGCAGCGTGGATTTTCAGGAGCCAGCCGGCCACTCCCAGCCACAAGCCCCAGAACACAAACCACGGCACTTTTCCCTGGCAAACAAAACTCAGCTGCCCCGCTTCTGGATGGCAGATTGCAGGAGCCACTTGCCTCTATCAAACCAGCCCGTCTTGGCACTGGTGCCACCTTTCATCTGGGATCCATCCTGCGTATCGTGGATTTTCAGGATCCAGCTGGCCACTCCCAGCCACAGGCCCCCGAACACATACAACGGCCCTTTTCCCTGGAAAATAAACTCAGCTGCCCCGCTTCTGGCTGGCAGATTGCAGGAGCCACTTGGCCCTATCAAACCAGCCCGACTCGGCACTGGTGCCACCTTTCATCTGGGAACCATCCTGCGTATCGTGGATTTTCAGGAGCCAGCCGGCCACTCCCAGCCACAGGCACCAAAAACATACGACGGCCATTTTCCCTGGAAAAAAAACTCAGCTACCCCGCTTCTGGATGGTAGATTGCAGGAGCCACTTTGTACTATCATACCAGCCCGACTTGGCACTGGTGCCAACTTTCATCTGGGAACCATCCTGCGCCGCGTGGATTTTCTGGAGCCAGCCGGCCACTCCCAGCCACAGGACCCCAAACAGAAACCACGGCCCTTTTCCCTGGAAAAAAAACTCAGCTGCCCCGCTTCTGGATGGTAGATTGCCGGAGCGACTTGCCTCTATCAAACCAGCCCGACTTGGCACTGGTGCCACCTTTCATCTGGGAACCATCCTGCGTATCGTGGATTTTCAGGAGCCAGCCGGCCACTCCCAGCCACAGGCCCCCAAACAAAATCTACGGCCCTTTTCCCTGGAAGTAAAACTGACCTGCCCATCATTTGACTGGCAGATTGCAGGAGCCACTTGGTACTATCAAACCAGCCCGACTCGGCACTGGTGCCACCTTTCATCTGGGAACCATCCTGCATATCGTGGATTTTCAGGAGCCAGCCGGCCACTCCCAGCCACAGGCCCCCGAACACAAACCACGGCATTTTTCCCTGGCAAACAAAACTCACCCGCCCTGCTTCTGGCTGGCAGATTGCAGGAGCCACTTGGCTTTATCAAACAGCCCGACTCGGCACTGGTGCCCCCTTGGGTCTGGGAACCATCCTGCGCATCGTGGATTTTCAGGAGCCAGCCGGCCACTCCCAGCCACAAGCCCCCGAACAAAAACCACGGCCATTTTCCCTGGAAAAAAAACTCAGCTGCCCCGCTTCTGGCTGGCAGATTGCAGGAGCCACTTGCCTCTATCAAACCAGCCCGACTTGGCACTGGTGCCACCTTTCATCTGGGAACCATCCTGCGTATTGTGGATTTTCAGGAGCCAGCCGGCCGATCCCAGCCACAGGCCCCCAAACAAAAACTACGGCCCTTTTCCCTGGAAGTAAAACTGACCTGCCCATCTTCTGGATGGCAGATTGCAGGAGCCACTTGGTACTTTCAAACCAGCCCGACTTGGCACTGGTGCCACCTTTCATCTGGGAACCATCCTGCGTATCGTGGATTTTCAGGAGCCAGCCGGCCACTCCCAGCCACAGGCACCCGAACACATACAACGGCCCTTTTCCCTGGAAAAAAAACTCAGCTGCTCCGCTTCTGGCTGGCAGATTGCAGGAGCCACTTGCCTCTATCAAACCAGCCCGACTTGGCACTGGTGTCACCTTTCCTCTGGGAACCATCCTGCGTAACGTGGATTTTCAGGAGCCAGCCGGCCACTCCCAGCCACAGGCCCCCGAACAAAAACCATGGCCCTTTTCCCTGGCAAACAAAACTCACCCGCCCCGCTTCTGGGTGGCAGATTGCAGGAGCCACTTGGCTTTATCAAACCAGCCCGACTTGGCACTGGTGCCCCCTTGGGTCTGGGAACCATCCTGCGTATTGTGGATTTTCAGGAGCCAGCCGGCCACTCGCAGCCACAGGCCCCCAAACGCAAACTACGGCCCTTTTCCCTGTAAAACAAAACTCACCCGCCCCACTTCTGGCTGGCAGATTGCAGGAGCCACTTGCCTCTACCAAACCAGCCCGACTTGGCACTGCTGGCACCTTTCATCTGGGAACCATCCTGCGTATCGTGGATTTTCAGGAGCCAGCCGGCCACTCCCAGCCACAGGCCCCCAAACACAAACCACGGCCCTTTTCCCTGGAAGTAAAACTGACATGCCCATCTTCTGGCTAGCAGATTGCGGGAGCCACTTGGCTCTATCCAACCAGCCCGATTCGGCACTGGTGCCCCCTAAGATTCGGAGAACCATCCTGCGCCGCGTGGATTTTTAGGAGCCAGCCGGCCACTCCCAGCCACAGGCCCCCAAACACAAACTACGGCCCTTTTCCCTGGCAAACAAAACTCACCCGCCCCGCATCTGGCTGGCAGATTGCAGGAGCCACTTTCCTCTATCAAACATGCCCGACTCGGAACTGGTGCCACCTTTCATCTGCGAACCATCCTGCGTATTGTGGATTTTCAGGAGCCAGCCGGCCGATCCCAGTTACAGGCCCCCAAACAAAAACTACGGCCCTTTTCCCTGGAAGTAAAACTGACCTGCCCATCTTCTGGATGGCAGATTGCAGGAGCCACTTGGTACTTTCAAACCAGCCCGACTTGGCACTGGTGCCACCTTTCATCTGGGAACCATCCTGCGTATCGTGGATTTTCAGGAGCCAGCCGGCCACTCCCAGCCACAGGCCCCCGAACACATACAACGGCCCTTTTCCCTGGAAAAAAAACTCAGCTGCTCCGCTTCTGGCTGGCAGATTGCAGGATCCACTGGCCTCTATCAAACCAGCCCGACTTGGCACTGGTGCCACCTTTCATCTGGGAACCATCCTGCGTATCGTGGATTTTCAGGAGCCAGCCGGCCACTCCCAGCCACAGGCCCCCAATCACATACGACGGCCCTTTTCCCTGGAAAAAAAACTCAGCTGCCCCGCTTCTGGATGGTAGATTGCAGGAGCCGCTTTGTACTGTCATACCAGTCCGACTTGTCAAAGGTGCCACTTGGGTCTGGGAATCATTCAGCGTATCGTGGATTTTCAGGAGCCAGCCGGCCACTCCCAGCCACAGGCCCACAAAGATAAACTACGGCCCTTTTCCCTTGAAGTAAAACTGACCTGCCCATCTTCTGGATGGCAGATTGCAGGAGCCACTTGGTGCTATCAAACCAGCCTGACTTGGCACTGGTGCCACCTTTCATCTGGGAACCATCCTGCGTATCGTGGATTTTCAGGAGCCAGCCGGCCACTCCCAGCCACAGGCCCCCAAACACAAAACACGGCCCTTTTCCCTGGCAAACAAAACTCACCCGCCCCGCTTCTGGCTGGCAGATTGCAGGAGCAACTTGCCTCTATCAAACCAGCCCGACTCGGCACTGGTGCCACCTTTCATCTGGGAACCATCCAGTGTATCGTGGATTTTCAGGAGCCAGCCGGCCACTCCCAGCCACAGGACCCCAAACTCAAACCACGGCCTTTTTCCCTGGCAAACAAAACTCACCCGCCCCGCTTCTGGCTGGCAGATTGCAGGAGCCACTTGCCTCTATCAAACCAGCCCGACTTGGCACTGGTGTCACCTTTCCTCTGGGAACCATCCTGCGTAACGTGGATTTTCAGGAGCCAGCCGGCCACTCCCAGCCACAGGCCCCCGAACAAAAACCATGGCCCTTTTCCCTGGCAAACAAAACTCACCCGCCCCGCTTCTGGGTGGCAGATTGCAGGAGCCACTTGGCTTTATCAAACCAGCCCGACTCGGCACTGGTGCCCCCTTGGGTCTGGGAACCATCCTGCGTATTGTGGATTTTCAGGAGCCAGCCGGCCACTCGCAGCCACAGGCCCCCAAACGCAAACTACGGCCCTTTTCCCTGGCAAACAAAACTCACCCGCCCCACTTCTGGCTGGCAGATTGCAGGAGCCACTTGCCTCTACCAAACCAGCCCGACTTGGCACTGCTGGCACCTTTCATCTGGGAACCATCCTGCGTATCGTGGATTTTCAGGAGCCAGCCGGCCACTCCCAGCCACAGGTCCCCAAACACATGCAACGGCCCTTTTCCCTGGAAAAAAAACTCAGATGCCCCGCCTCTGGATGGTTGATTGCAGGAGCCACTTTGTACTATCATACCAGTCCGACTTTTCTGTGGTGCCACTTGGGTCTGGGAATCATCCTGCGTATCGTGGAGTTTCAGGAGCCAGCCGGCCACTCCCAGCCACAGGCCCCCAAACACATACAACGGCCCTTTTCCCTGGAAAAAAAACTCAGCTGCCCCGCTGCTGAATGGCAGATTGCAGGAGCCACTTTGTACTGTCATACCAGTCCGACTTGTCAATGGTGCCACTTGGGTCTGGGAATCATCCAGCGTATCGTGGATTTTCATGAGCCAGCCAGCCACGCCGATCCACAGGCCCACAAAGAAAAACTACGGCCCTTCTCCCTGGAAGTAAAACTGACCTGCCCATCTTCTGGCTGGCAGATTGCTGGAGCCACTTGCCTCTATCAAACCAGCCTGACTTGGCACTGGTGCCACCTTTCATCTGGGAACCATCCTGCGTATCGTGGATTTTCAGGAGCCAGCCGGCCACTCCCAGCCACAGGCCCCCAAACACAAACCACGGCCCTTTTCCCTGGGAAACAAAACTCACCCGCCTTGCTTCTGGCTGGCAGATTGCAGGAGCCACTTGGCTTTATCAAACATGCCCGACTCGGCACTGGTGCCAGCTTTCATCTGGGAACCATCCAGCGTATCGTGGATTTTCAGGAGCCAGCCGGCCACTCCCAGCCACAGGCCCCCAAACACAAACCACGGCCCTTTTCCCTGGAAGTAAAACTGACATGCCCATCTTCTGGCTGGCAGATTGCAGGAGCCACTTGGTACTATCAAACCAGCCCGACTTGGCACTGGTGCCACCTTTCATCTAGGAACCATCCAGCGTATCATGGATTTTCAGGAGCCAGCCGGCCACTCCCAGCCACAGGCCCCCAAACACAAACCACGGCCCTTTTCCCTGGCAAAAAAAACTCACCCGCCCCACTTCTGGCTGGCAGATTGCAGGAGCCACTTGCCTCTATCAAACCAGCCCGACTTGGCACTGGTGCCACCTTTCATCTGGGAACCATCCAGTGTATCGTGGATTTTCAGGAGCCAGCCGGCCACTCCCAGCCACAGGCCCCCGAACAAAAACCACGGCCCTTTTCCCTGGCAAACAAAACTCACCCGCCCCGCTACTGGCTGGCAGATTGCAGGAGCCACTTGGCTTTATCAAACCAGCCCGACTTGGCACTGGTGCCACCTTTCATCTGGGAACCATCCAGTGTATGGTGGATTTTCAGGAGCCAGCCGGCCACTCCCAGCCACAGGCCCCCGAACAAAAACCACGGCCATTTTCCCTGGCAAACAAAACTCACCCGCCCCGCTTCTGGCTGGCAGATTGCAGGAGCCACTTGGCTTTATCAAACCAGCCCGACTCGGCACTGGTGACACCTTTCATCTGGGAACCATCCTGCGTATCGTGGATTTTCAGGAGCCAACCGGCCACTCCCAGCCACAGGCCCCCAAACAAAAACTACGGCCTTTTTCCCTGGAAGTGAAACTGACCTGCCCATCTTCTGGATGGCAGATTGCAGGAGCCACTTGGTACTATCAAACCAGCCTGACTTGGCACTGGTGCCACCTTTCATCTGGGAACCATCCTGCGTATCGTGGATTTTCAGGAGCCAGCCGGCCACTCCCAGCCACAGGCCCCCAAACACAAACCACGGCCCTTTTCCCTGGCAAACAAAACTCACCCGCCCCGCTTCTGGCTGGCAGATTGCAGGAGCCACTTGCCTCTATCAATCCAGCCCGACTCGGCACTGGTGCCACCTTTCATCTGGGAACCATCCAGTGCATCGTGGATTTTCAGGAGCCAGCCGGCCACTCCCAGCCACAGGCCCCCAAACACAAACCACGGCCCTTTTCCCTGGCAAACAAAACTCACCCGCCCCGCTTATGGCTGGCAGATTGCAGGAGCCACTTGGCTCTATCAAACCAGCCCGACTCGGCACTGGTTCCACCTTTCATCTTGGAACCATCCTGCGTATCGTGGATTTTCAGGAGCCAGCCGGCCACTCCCAGCCACAGGCCCCCAAACTAAAACTACGGCCCTTTTCCCTGGAAAAAAAACTCAGCTGCCCTGCTTCTGGATGGTAGATTGCAGGAGCCACTTTGTACTGTCATACCAGTCCGACTTGTCAATGGTGCCACTTGGGTCTGGGAATCACCCAGCGTATCGTGGATTTTCAGGAGCCAGCCAGCCACTCCGATCCACAGGCCCACAAACACAAACTACGGCCCTTTTCCCTGGAAGTAAAACTGACCTGCCCATCTTCTGGCTGGCAGATTGCGGGAGCCACTTGCCTCTATCAAACCAGCCCAACTCGGCACTGGTGCCACCTTTCATCTGGGAACCATCCCATGTATCGTGAATTTTCAGGAGCCCGCCGGCCACTCCCAGCCACAGGCCCCAAAACACAAACTACTGCCCTTTTCCCTGGAAGTAAAACTGACCTGCCCAACTTCTGGCTGGCAGATTGCAGGAGCCACTTGCCTCTATCTAACCAACCCGACTTGGCACTTGTGCCACCTTTCATCTGGGAACCATCCTGTGCGGCGTGGATTTTTAGGAGCTAGCCGGCCACTCCCAGCCACAGGCCCCCAAACACAAACCACGGCCATTTGCCCTGGCAAACAAAACTCAGCCGCCCCGCTTCTGGCTGGCAGATTGCAGGAGCCACTTGGCTCTATCAAACCAGCCCGACTCGGCACTAGTGCCACCTTTCATCTGGGAACCATCCTGCGTATCGTGGATTTTCAGGAGCCAGCCGGCCACTCCCAGCCACAGGCCCCCGAACAAAAACCACGGCCCTTTTCCCTGGCAAACAAATCTCACCCGCCCCGCTTCTGGCTGGCAGATTGCAGGAGCAGCTTGGCTTTATCAAACCAGCCCGACTTGGCACTGGTGCCACCTTTCATCTGGGAACCATCCAGTGCATCGTGGATTTTCAGGAGCCAGCCGGCCACTCCCAGCCACAGGCCCCCAAACACAAACCACGGCCCTTTTCCATGGCAAACAAAACTCACCCGCCCCGCTTATGGCTGGCAGATTGCAGGAGCCACTTGGCTCTATCAAACCAGCCCGACTCGGCACTGGTTCCACCTTTCATCTTGGAACCATCCTGCGTATCGTGGATTTTCAGGAGCCAGCCGGCCACTCCCAGCCACAGGCCCCCAAACTAAAACTACGGCCCTTTTCCCTGGAAAAAAAACTCAGCTGCCCCGCTTCTGGATGGTAGATTGCAGGAGCCACTTTGTACTGTCATACCAGTCCGACTTGTCAATGGTGCCACTTGGGTCTGGGAATCATCCAGCGTATCGTGGATTTTCAGGAGCCAGCCGCCACTCCGATCCACAGGCCCACAAACACAAACTACGGCCCTTTTCCCTGGAAGTAAAACTGACCTGCCCATCTTCTGGCTGGCAGATTGCGGGAGCCACTTGCCTCTATCAAACCAGCCCAACTCGGCACTGGTGCCACCTTTCATCTGGGAACCATCCCATGTATCGTGAATTTTCAGGAGCCCGCCGGCCACTCCCAGCCACAGGCCCCAAAACACAAACAACTGCCCTTTTCCCTGGAAGTAAAACTGACCTGCCCAACTTCTGGCTGGCAGATTGCAGGAGCCACTTATCTCTATCTAACCAACCCGACTTGGCACTTGTGCCACCTTTCATCTGGGAACCATCCTGTGCGGCGTGGATTTTTAGGAGCCAGCCGGCCACTCCCAGCCACAGGCCCCCAAACACAAACCACGGCAATTTGCCCTGGCAAACAAAACTCAGCCGCCCCGCTTCTGGCTGGCAGATTGCAGGAGCCACTTGGCTCTATCAAACCAGCCCGACTCGGCACTGGTGCCACCTTTCATCTGGGAACCATCCTGCGTATCGTGGATTTTCAGGAGCCAGCCGGCCACTCCCAGCCACAGGCCCCCAAACTAAATCTACGGCCCTTTTCCCTGGAAGTAAAACTGACCTGCCCATCTTCTGGATGGCAGATTGCAGGAGCCACTTGGTACTATCAAACCAGCCTGACTTGGCACTGGTGCCACCTTTCATCTGGGAACCATCCTGCGTATCGTGGATTTTCAGGAGCCAGACGGCCACTCCCAGCCACAGGCCCCCAAACACAAACCACGGCCCTTTTCCCTAGCAAACAAAACTCACCCGCCCCGCTACTGGCTGGCAGATTGCAGGAGCCACTTGGTACTATCAAACCAGCCTGACTTGGCACTGGTGCCACCTTTCATCTGGGAACCATCCTGCGTATCGTGGATTTTCAGGAGCCAGCCGGCCACTCCCAGCCACAGGCCCCCAAACACAAACCACGGCCCTTTTCCCTGGCAAACAAAACTCACCCGCCCCGCTTCTGGCTGGCAGATTGCAGGAGCCACTTGCCTCTATCAATCCAGCCCGACTCGGCACTGGTGCCACCTTTCATCTGGGAACCATCCAGTGCATCGTGGATTTTCAGGAGCCAGCCGGCCACTCCCAGCCACAGGCCCCCAAACACAAACCACGGCCCTTTTCCCTGGCAAACAAAACTCACCCGCCCCGATTATGGCTGGCAGATTGCAGGAGCCACTTGCCTCTATCAAACCAGCCCGACTCGGCACTGGTTCCACCTTTCATCTTGGAACCATCCTGCGTATCGTGGATTTTCAGGAGCCAGCCGGCCACTCCCAGCCACAGGCCCCCAAACTAAAACTACGGCCCTTTTCCCTGGAAAAAAAACTCAGCTGCCCCGCTTCTGGATGGTAGATTGCAGGAGCCACTTTGTACTGTCATACCAGTCCGACTTGTCAATGGTGCCACCTGGGTCTGGGAATCATCCAGCGTATCGTGGATTTTCAGGAGCCAGCCAGCCACTCCGATCCACAGGCCCACAAACACAAACTACGGCCCTTTTCCCTGGAAGTAAAACTGACCTGCCCATCTTCTGGCTGGCAGATTGCGGGAGCCACTTGCCTCTATCAAACCAGCCCAACTCGGCACTGGTGCCACCTTTCATCTGGGAACCATCCCATGTATCGTGAATTTTCAGGAGCCCGCCGGCCACTCCCAGCCACAGGCCCCAAAACACAAACTACTGCCCTTCTCCCTGGAAGTAAAACTGACCTGCCCAACTTCTGGCTGGCAGATTGCGGGAGCCACTTGCCTCTATCAAACCAGCCCAACTCGGCACTGGTGCCACCTTTCATCTGGGAACCATCCTGTGCGGCGTGGATTTTCAGGAGCCAGCCGGCCACTCCCAGCCACAGGCCCCCAAACACAAACCACGGCCATTTGCCCTGGCAAACAAAACTCAGCCGCCCCGCTTCTGGCTGGCAGATTGCAGGAGCCACTTGGCTCTATCAAACCAGCCCGACTCGGCACTGGTGCCACCTTTCATCTGGGAACCATCCTGCGTATCGTGGATTTTCAGGAGCCAGCCGGCCACTCCCAGCCACAGGCCCCCGAACAAAAACCACGGCCCTTTTCCCTGGCAAACAAATCTCACCCGCCCCGCTTCTGGCTGGCAGATTGCAGGAGCAGCTTGGCTTTATCAAACCAGCCCGACTTGGCACTGGTGCCACCTTTCATCTGGGAACCATCCTGCGTATCGTGGATTTTCAGGAGCCAGCCGGCCACTCCCAGCCACAGGCCCCCAAACACAAACCACGGCCCTTTTCCCTGGCAAAAAAAACTCACCCGCCCCGCTACTGGCTGGCAGATTGCAGGAGCCACTTGCCTCTATCAAACCAGCCCGACTTGGCACTGGTGCCCCCTTGGGTCTGGGAACCATCCAGTGTATCGTGGATTTTTAGGAGCCAGCCGGCCACTCCCAGCCACAGGCCCCCGAACAAAAACCACGGCCCTTTTCCCTGGCAAACAAAACTCACCCGCCCTGCTTCTGGCTGGCAGATTGCAGGAGCCACTTGGCTTTATCAAACCAGCCCGACTCGGCACTGGTGCCCCCTTTCATCTGGGAACCATCCTGCGTATTGTGGATTTTCAGGAGCCAGCCACCCACTCGCAGCCACAGGCCCCCAAACACAAACTACGGCCCTTTTCCCTGGCAAACAAAACTCACCCGCCCCACTTCTGGCTGGCAGATTGCAGGAGCCACATGCCTCTACCAAACCAGCCCGACTTGGCACTGCTGGCACCTTTCATCTGGGAACCATCCTGCGTATCGTGGATTTTCAGGAGCCAGCCGGCCACTCCCAGCCACAGGCCCCCGAACAAAAACCACGGCCCGTTTCCCTGGCAAACAAAACTCACCCGCCCCGCTACTGGCTGGCAGATTGCAGGAGCCACTTGGCTTTATCAAACCAGCCCGACTTGGCACTGGTGCCACCTTTCATCTGGGAACCATCCAGTGTATGGTGGATTTTCAGGAGCCAGCCGGCCACTCCCAGCCACAGGCCCCCGAACAAAAACCACGGCCATTTTCCCTGGCAAACAAAACTTACCCGCCCCGCTTCTGGCTGGCAGATGTCAGGAGCCACTTGCCTCTACCAAACCAGCCCGACTCGGCACTGGTGCCACCTTTCATCTGGGAACCATCCTGCGTATCGTGGATTTTCAGGAGCCAGCCGGCCACTCCCAGCCACAGGCCCCCAAACACAAACCACGGCCCTTTTCCCTGGCAAACAAAACTCACCCGCCCCGCTTCTGGCTGGCAGATTGCAGGAGCCACTTGCCTCTATCAATCCAGCCCGACTCGGCACTGGTGCCACCTTTCATCTGGGAACCATCCAGTGCATCGTGGATTTTCAGGAGCCAGCCGGCCACTCCCAGCCACAGGCCCCCAAACACAAACCACGGCCCTTTTCCCTGGCAAACAAAATTCACCCGCCCCGCTTATGGCTGGCAGATTGCAGGAGCCACTTGGCTCTATCAAACCAGCCCGACTCGGCACTGGTTCCACCTTTCATCTTGGAACCATCCTGCGTATCGTGGATTTTCAGGAGCCAGCCGGCCACTCCCAGCCACAGGCCCCCAAACTAAAACTACGGCCCTTTTCCCTGGAAAAAAAACTCAGCTGCCCCGCTTCTGGATGGTAGATTGCAGGAGCCACTTTGTACTGTCATACCAGTCCGACTTGTCAATGGTGCCACTTGGGTCTGGGAATCATCCAGCGTATCGTGGATTTTCAGGAGCCAGCCAGCCACTCCGATCCACAGGCCCACAAACACAAACTACGGCCCTTTTCCCTGGAAGTAAAACTGACCTGCCCATCTTCTGGCTGGCAGATTGCGGGAGCCACTTGCCTCTACCAAACCAGCCCAACTCGGCACTGGTGCCACCTTTCATCTGGGAACCATCCCATGTATCGTGAATTTTCAGGAGCCCGCCGGCCACTCCCAGCCACAGGCCCCTAAACACAAACTACTGCCCTTCTCCCTGGAAGTAAAACTGACCTGCCCAACTTCTGGCTGGCAGATTGCAGGAGCCACTTGCCTCTATCTAACCAACCCGACTTGGCACTTGTGCCACCTTTCATCTGGGAACCATCCTGTGCGGCGTGGATTTTTAGGAGCCAGCCGGCCACTCCCAGCCACAGGCCCCCAAACACAAACCACGGCCATTTGCCCTGGCAAACAAAACTCAGCCGCCCCGCTTCTGGCTGGCAGATTGCAGGAGCCACATGGCTCTATCAAACCAGCCAGACTCGGCACTGGTGCCACCTTTCATCTGGGAACCATCCTGCGTATCGTGGATTTTCAGGAGCCAGCCGGCCACTCCCAGCCACAGGCCCCCAAACTAAAACTACGGCCCTTTTCCCTGGAAGTAAAACTGACCTGCCCATCTTCTGGATGGCAGATTGCAGGAGCCACTTGGTACTATCAAACCAGCCTGACTTGGTACTGGTGCCACCTTTCATCTGGGAACCATCCTGCGTATCGTGGATTTTCAGGAGCCAGCCGGCCACTCCCAGCCACAGGCCCCCAAACACAAACCAAGGCCCTTTTCCCTGGCAAACAAAACTCACCCGCCCCGCTACTGGCTGGCAGATTGCAGGAGCCACTTGCCTCTATCAAACCAGCCCGACTTGGCACTGGTGCCACCTTTCATCTGGGAACCATCCAGTGTATCGTGGATTTTCAGGAGCCAGCCGGCCACTCCCTGCCACAGGCCCCCGAACAAAAACCACGGCCCTTTTCCCTGGTAAACAAAACTCACCCGCCCCGCTTCTGGCTGGCAGATCGCAGGAGCCACTTGGCTTTATCAAACCAGCCCGACTCGGCACTGGTGCCACCTTTCATCTGGGAACCATCCTGCGTATCGTGGATTTTCAGGAGCCAGCCGGCCACTCCCAGCCACAGGCCCCCAAACACATACAACGTCCATTTTCCCTGGAAAAAAAACTCAGCTACCCCGCTTCTGGATGGTAGATTGCAGGAGCCACTTTGTACTGTCATACCAGTCCGACTTGTCAATGGTGCCACTTGGGTCTGGGAATCATCCAGCGTATCGTGGATTTTCAGGAGCCAGCCAGCCACTCCGATGCACAGGCCCACAAAGAAAAACTACGGCCCTTCTCCCTGGAAGTAAAACTGACCTGCCCATCTTCTGGCTGGCAGATTGCGGGAGCCACTTGCCTCTATCAAACCAGCCCAACTCGGCACTGGTGCCACCTTTCATCTGGGAACCATCCCATGTATCGTGAATTTTCAGGAGCCAGCCGGCCACTCCCAGCCACAGGCCCCAAAACACAAACTACTGCCCTTTTACCTGGAAGTAAAACTGACCTGCCCAACTTCTGGCTGGCAGATTGCAGGAGCCACTTGCCTCTATCTAACCAACCCGACTTGGCACATGTGCCACCTTTCATCTGGAAACCATCCTGTGCGGCGTGGATTTTTAGGAGCCAGCCGGCCACTCCCAGCCACAGGCCCCCAAACACAAACCACGGCCATTTGCCCTGGCAAACAAAACTCAGCCGCCCCGCTTCTGGCTGGCAGATTGCAGGAGCCACTTGGCTCTATCAAACCAGCCCGACTCGGCACTGGTGCCACCTTTCATCTGGGAACCATCCTGCGTATCGTGGATTTTCAGGAGCCAGCCGGCCACTCCCAGCCACAGGCCCCCAAACTAAAACTACGGCCCTTTTCCCTGGAAGTAAAACTGAGCTGCCCATCTTCTGGATGGCAGATTGCAGGAGCCACTTGGTACTATCAAACCAGCCTGACTTGGCACTGGTGCCACCTTTCATCTGGGAACCATCCTGCGTATCGTGGATTTTCAGGAGCCAGCCGGCCACTCCCAGCCACAGGCCCCCAAACACAAACCACGGCCCTTTTCCCTGGCAAACAAAACTCACCCGCCCCGCTACTGGCTGGCAGATTGCAGGAGCCACTTGCCTCTATCAAACCAGCCCGACTTGGCACTGGTGCCACCTTTCATCTGGGAACCATCCAGTGTATCGTGGATTTTCAGGAGCCAGCCGGCCACTCCCAGCCACAGGCCCCCGAACAAAAACCACGGCCCTTTTCCCTGGCAAACAAAACTCACCCGCCCCGCTTCTGGCTGGCAGATTGCAGGAGCCACTTGGCTTTATCAAACCAGCCCGACTCGGCACTGGTGCCCCCTTGGGTCTGGGAACCATCCTGCGTATTGTGGATTTTCAGGAGCCAGCCGGCCACTCGCAGCCACAGGCCCCCAAACACAAACTACGGCCCTTTTCCCTGGCAAACAAAACTCACCCGCCCCACTTCTGGCTGGCAGATTGCAGGAGCCACTTGCCTCTACCAAACCAGCCCGACTTGGCACTGCTGGCACCTTTCATCTGGGAACCATCCTGCGTATCGTGGATTTTCAGGAGCCAGCCGGCCACACCCAGTCACAGGCCCCCAAACACATACAACGTCCATTTTCCCTGGAAAAAAAACTCAGCTACCCCGCTTCTGGATGGTAGATTGCAGGAGCCACTTTGTACTGTCATACCAGTCCGACTTGTCAATGGTGCCACTTGGGTCTGGGAATCATCCAGCGTATCGTGGATTTTCAGGAGCCAGCCAGCCACTCCGATCCACAGGCCCACAAAGAAAAACTACGACCCTTCTCCCTGGAAGTAAAACTGACCTGCCCAACTTCTGGCTGGCAGATTGCAGGAGCCACTTGCCTCTATCTAACCAACCCGACTTGGCACTTGTGCCACCTTTCATCTGGGAACCATCCTGTGCGGCGTGGATTTTTAGGAGCCAGCCGGCCACTCCCAGCCACAGGCCCCCAAACACAAACCACGGCCATTTTCCCTGGAAAACAAAACTCAGCCGCCCCGCTTATGGCTGGCAGATTGCAGGAGCCACTTGGCGCTATCAAACCAGCCCGACTCGGCACTGGTGCCACCTTTCATCTGGGAACCATCCTGCGTATCGTGGATTTTCAGGAGCCAGCCGGCCACTCCCAGCCACAGGCCCCCGAACAAAAACCACGGCCCTTTTCCCTGGCAAACAAAACTCACCCGCCCCGCTACTGGCTGGCAGATTGCAGGAGCCACTTGCCTCTATCAAACCAGCCCGACTTGGCACTGGTGCCCCCTTGGGTCTGGGAACCATCCAGTGTATCGTGGATTTTCAGGAGCCAGCCGGCCACTCCCAGCCACAAGCCCCCAAACACAAACCACGGCCCTTTTCCCTGGCAAACAAAACTCACCCGCCGCGCTTCTGGGTGGCAGATTACAGGAGCCAGTTGGCTTTATCAAACCAGCCCGACTCGGCACTGGTGCCCCCTTGGGTCTGGGAACCATCCTGCGTATTGTGGATTTTCAGGAGCCAGCCAGCCACTCCCAGCCACAGGCTCCCAAACACAAACTACAGCCCTTTTCCCTGGCAAACAAAACTCACCCGCCCCACTTCTGGCTGGCAGATATCAGGAGCCACTTGCCTCTACCAAACCAGCCCGACTTGGCACTGCTGGCACCTTTCATCTGGGAACCATCCTGCGTATCGTGGATTTTCAGGAGCCAGCCGGCCACTCCCAGCCACAGGCCCCCAAACTAAAACTACGGCCCTTTTCCCTGGAAAAAAAACTCAGCTGCCCCGCTTCTGGATGGTAGATTGCAGGAGCCACTTTGTACTGTCATACCAGTCCGACTTGTCAATGGTGCCACTTGGGTCTGGGAATCATCCAGCGTATCGTGGATTTTCAGGAGCCAGCCAGCCACTCCGATCCACAGGCCCACAAAGAAAAACTACGGCCCTTTTCCCTGGAAGTAAAACTGACCTGCCCATCTTCTGGCTGGCAGATTGCGGGAGCCACTTGCCTCTATCAAACCAGCCCAACTCGGCACTGGTGCCACCTTTCATCTGGGAACCATCCCATGTATCGTGAATTTTCAGGAGCCAGCCGGCCACTCCTCGCCACAGGCCCCAAAACACAAACTACTGCCCTTTTCCCTGGCAAACAAAACTCACCCGCCCCGCTACTGGCTGGCAGATTGCAGGAGCCACTTGCCTCTATCAAACCAGCCCGACTTGGCACTGGTGCCACCTTTCATCTGGGAACCATCCAGTGTATCGTGGATTTTCAGGAGCCAGCCGGCCACTCCCAGCCACAGGCCCCCGAACAAAAGCCACGGCCCTTTTCCCTGGCAAACAAAACTCACCCGCCCTGCTTCTGGCTGGCAGATTGCAGGAGCCACTTGGCTCTATCAAACCAGCCCGACTCGGCACTGGTGCCCCCTTGGGTCTGGGAACCATCCTGCGTAAGGTGGATCTTCAGGAGCCAGCCGGCCACTCCCAGCCACAGGCTCCCAAACACATAACACGGCCCTTTTCCCTGGAAAAAAAACTCAGCTGCCCCGCTTCTGGATGGTAGATTGCAGGAGCCACTTTGTACTGTCATACCAGTCCGACTTGTCAGTGGTGCCACTTGGGTCTGGGAATCATCCAGCTTATCGTGGATTTTCAGGAGCCAGCCAGCCACTCCGATCCACAGGCCCACAAAGAAAAACTACGGCCCTTTTCCCTGGAATTAAAACTGACCTGTCCATCTTCTGGCTGGCAGATTGCGGGAGCCACTTGCCTCTATCAAACCAGCCCAACTCGGCACTGGTGCCACCTTTCATCTGGGAACCATCCCATGTATCGTGAATTTTCAGGAGCCAGCCGGCCACTCCCCGCCACAGGCCCCAAAACACAAACTACGGCCCTTTTCCCTGGAATTAAAACTGACCTGTCCATCTTCTGGCTGGCAGATTGCGGGAGCAACTTGCCTCTCTCAAACCAGCCCAACTCGGCACTGGTGCCACCTTTCGTCTGGGAACCATCCCATGTATCGTGAATTTTCAGGAGCCAGCCGGCCACTCCTCGCCACAGGCCCCAAAACACAAACTACTGCCCTTTTCCCTGGAAGTAAAACTGACCTGCCCATCTTCTGGATGGCAGATTGCAGGAGCCACTTGGTACTATCAAACCAGCCCGACTTCGCACTGGTGCCACCTTTCATCTGGGAACCATCCTGCGTATCGTGGATTTTCAGGAGCCAGCCGGCCACTCCCAGCCACAGGCCCCCAAACACAAACCACGGCCCTTTTCCCTGGCAAACAAAACTCACCCGCCCCGCTACTGGCTGGCAGATTGCAGGAGCCACTTGCCTCTATCAAACCAGCCCGACTTGGCACTGGTGCCACCTTTCATCTGGGAACCATCCAGTGTATCGTGGATTTTCAGGAGCCAGCCGGCCACTCCCAGCCACAGGCCCCCGAACAAAAGCCACGGCCCTTTTCCCTGGCAAACAAAACTCACCTGCCCTGCTTCTGGCTGGCAGATTGCAGGAGCCACTTGGCTCTATCAAACCAGCCCGACTCGGCACTGGTGCCCCCTTGGGTCTGGGAACCATCCTGCGTATTGTGGATTTTCAGGAGCCAGCCAGCCACTCGCAGCCACTGGCCCCCAAACACAAACTACGGCCCTTTTCCCTGGCAAACAAAACTCACCTGCCCCACTTCTGGCTGGCAGATTGCAGGAGCCACTTGCCTCTACCAAACCAGCCCGACTTGGCACTGCTGGCACCTTTCATCTGGGAACCATCCTGCGTATCGTGGATTTTCAGGAGCCAGCCGGCCACTCCCAGCCACAGGCCCCCAAACACATACAATGGCCATTTTCCCTGGAAAAAAAAACTCAGCTACCCCGCTTCTGGATGGTAGATTGCAGGAGCCACTTTGTACTGTCATACCAGTCCGACTTTTCAATGGTGCCACTTGGGTCTGGGGATCATCCTGCGTATCGTGGATTTTCAGGAGCCAGCCAGCCACTCCGATCCACAGGCCCACAAAGAAAAACTACGGCCCTTTTCCCTGGAAGTAAAACTGACCTGCCCATCTTCTGGCTGGCAGATTGCGGGAGCCACTTGCCTCTATGAAACCAGCCCAACTCGGCACTGGTGCCACCTTTCATCTGGGAACCATCCTGCGTATCGTGGATTTTCAGGAGCCAGCCGGCCACTCCCAGCCACAGGCCCCTAAACAAAAACTACGGCCCTTTTCCCTGGAAGTAAAACTGACCTGCCCATCTTCTGGATGGCACATTGCAGGAGCCACTTGGTACTATCAAACCAGCCCGACTTGGCACTGGTGCCACCTTTCATCTGGGAACCATCCTGCGTATCGTGGATTTTCAGGAGCCAGCTGGCCACTCCCAGCCACAGGCCCCCAAACACAAACCACGGCATTTTTCCCTGGCAAACAAAACTCACCCGCCCCGCTTCTGGCTGGCAGATTGCAGGAGCCACTTGCCTCTATCAAACCAGCCCGACTCGGCACTGGTGCCACCTTTCATCTGGGAACCATCCAGTGTATCGTGGATTTTCAGGAGCCAGCCGGCCACTCCCAGCCACAGGCCCCCAAACACAAACCACGGCCTTTTTCCCTGGCACACAAACTCACCCGCCCCGCTTCTGGCTGGCAGATTGCAGGAGCCACTTGCCTCTATCAAACACGCCTGACTTGGCACTGGTGCCACCTTTCCTCTGGGAACCATCCTGCGTAAGGTGGATTTTCAGGAGCCAGCCGGCCACTCCCAGCCACAGGCCCCCAAACTAAAACTACGGCCCTTTTCCCTGGAAAACAAAACTGACCTGCCCATCTTCTGGATGGCAGATTGCAGGAGCCACTTGGTACTATCAAACCAGCCCGACTTGGCACTGGTGCCACCTTTCATCTGGGAACCATCCTGCGTATCGTGGATTTTCAGGAGCCAGCCGGCCACTCCCAGCCACAGGCCCCCAAACACAAACCACGGCATTTTTCCCTGGCAAACAAAACTCACCCGCCCCGCTTCTGGCTGGCAGATTGCAGGATCCACTTGCCTCTATCAAACCAGCCCGACTCAGCACTGGTGCCCCCTAAGATTCGGGGAACCATCCTGCGCCGCGTGGATTTATAGGAGCCAGCCGGCCACTCCCAGCCACAGGCCCCCGAACACAAACCACGGCCATTTTCCCTGGAAAAAAAACTCAGCTGCCCCGCTTCTGGCTGGTAGATTGCAGGAGCCACTTGCCTCTACCAAACCAGCCCGACTTGGCACTGCTGGCACCTTTCATCTGGGAACCATCCTGCGTATCGTGGATTTTCAGGAGCCAGCCGGCCACTCCCAGCCACAGGCCCCCAAACACATACAACGTCCATTTTCCCTGGAAAAAAAACTCAGCTACCCCGCTTCTGGATGGTAGATTGCAGGAGCCACTTTGTACTGTCATACCAGTCCGACTTGTCAATGGTGCCACTTGGGTCTGGGAATCATCCAGCGTATCGTGGATTTTCAGGAGCCAGCCAGCCACTCCGATCCACAGGCCCACAAAGAAAAACTACGACCCTTCTCCCTGGAAGTAAAACTGACCTGCCCATCTTCTGGCTGGCAGATTGCGGGAGCCACTTGCCTCTATCAAACCAGCCCAACTCGGCACTGGTGCCACCTTTCATCTGGGAACCATCCCATGTATCGTGAATTTTCAGGAGCCAGCCGGCCACTCCCAGCCACAGGCCCCAAAACACAAACTACTGCCCTTTTCCCTGGAAGTAAAACTGACCTGCCCAACTTCTGGCTGGCAGATTGCAGGAGCCACTTGCCTCTATCTAACCAACCCGACTTGGCACTTGTGCCACCTTTCATCTGGGAACCATCCTGTGCGGCGTGGATTTTTAGGAGCCAGCCGGCCACTCCCAGCCACAGGCCCCCAAACACAAACCACGGCCATTTTCCCTGGAAAACAAAACTCAGCCGCCCCGCTTATGGCTGGCAGATTGCAGGAGCCACTTGGCGCTATCAAACCAGCCCGACTCGGCACTGGTGCCACCTTTCATCTGGGAACCATCCTGCGTATCGTGGATTTTCAGGAGCCAGCCGGCCACTCCCAGCCACAGGCCCCCAAACTAAAACTACGGCCCTTTTCCCTGGAAGTAAAACTGACCTGCCCATCTTCTGGATGGCAGATTGCAGGAGCCACTTGGCACTATCAAACCAGCCCGACTTGGCACTGGTGCCACCTTTCATCTGGGAACCATCCTGCGTATCGTGGATTTTCAGGAGCCAGCCGGCCACTCCCAGCCACAGGCCCCCAAACACAAACCATGGCCCTTTTCCCTGGCAAAAAAAACTCACCCGCCCCGCTACTGGCTGGCAGATTGCAGGAGCCACTTGCCTCTATCAAACCAGCCCGACTTGGCACTGGTGCCCCCTTGGGTCTGGGAACCATCCAGTGTATCGTGGATTTTCAGGAGCCAGCCGGCCACTCCCAGCCACAGGCCCCCGAACAAAAACCACGGCCCTTTTCCCTGGCAAACAAAACTCACCCGCCCCGCTTCTGGGTGGCAGATTACAGGAGCCAGTTGGCTTTATCAAACCAGCCCGACTCGGCACTGGTGCCCCCTTGGGTCTGGGAACCATCCTGCGTATTGTGGATTTTCAGGAGCCAGCCAGCCACTCCCAGCCACAGGCTCCCAAACACAAACTACAGCCCTTTTCCCTGGCAAACAAAACTCACCCGCCCCACTTCTGGCTGGCAGATATCAGGAGCCACTTGCCTCTACCAAACCAGCCCGACTTGGCACTGCTGGCACCTTTCATCTGGGAACCATCCTGCGTATCGTGGATTTTCAGGAGCCAGCCGGCCACTCCCAGCCACAGGCCCCCAAACACATACAACGTCCATTTTCCCTGGAAAAAAAACTCAGCTACCCCGCTTCTGGATGGTAGATTGCAGGAGCCACTTTGTACTGTCATACCAGTCCGACTTGTCAATGGTGCCACTTGGGTCTGGGAATCATCCTGCGTATCGTGGAGTTTCAGGAGCCAGCCAGCCACTCCGATGCACAGGCCCACAAAGAAAAACTACGGCCCTTCTCCCTGGAAGTAAAACTGACCTGCCCATCTTCTGGCTGGCAGATTGCGGGAGCCACTTGCCTCTATCAAACCAGCCCAACTAGGCACTGGTGCCACCTTTCATCTGGGAACCATCCCATGTATCGTGAATTTTCAGGAGCCAGCCGGCCACTCCCAGCCACAGGCCCCAAAACACAAACTACTGCCCTTTTCCCTGGAAGTAAAACTGACCTGCCCAACTTCTGGCTGGCAGATTGCAGGAGCCACTTGCCTCTATCTAACCGACCCGACTTGGCACTTGTGCCACCTTTCATCTGGGAACCATCCTGTGCGGCGTGGATTTTCAGGAGCCAGCCGGCCACTCCCAGCCACAGGCCCCCAAACACAAACCACGGCCATTTTCCCTGGAAAACAAAACTCAGCCGCCCCGCTTCTGGCTGGCAGATTGCAGGAGCCACTTGGCTCTATCAAACCAGCCCGACTAGGCACTGGTGCCACCTTTCATCTGGGAACCATCCTGCGTATCGTGGATTTTCAGCAGCCAGCCGAGCACTCCTCGCCACAGGCCCCAAAACACAAACTACTGCCCTTTTATCTGGAAGTAAAACTGACCTGCCCATCTTCTGGATGGCAGATTGCAGGAGCCACTTGGTACTATCAAACCAGCCCGACTTCGCACTGGTGCCACCTTTCATCTGGGAACCATCCTGCGTATCGTGGATTTTCAGGAGCCAGCCGGCCACTCCCAGCCACAGGCCCCCAAACACAAACCACGGCCCTTTTCCCTGGCAAACAAAACTCACCCGCCCCGCTACTGGCTGGCAGATTGCAGGAGCCACTTGCCTCTATCAAACCAGCCCGACTTGGCACTGGTGCCACCTTTCATCTGGGAACCATCCAGTGTATCGTGGATTTTCAGGAGCCAGCCGGCCGCTCCCAGCCACAGGCCCCCGAACAAAAGCCACGGCCCTTTTCCCTGGCAAACAAAACTCACCCGCCCTGCTTCTGGCTGGCAGATTGCAGGAGCCACTTGGCTCTATCAAACCAGCCCGACTCGGCACTGGTGCCCCCTTGGGTCTGGGAACCATCCTGCGTAAGGTGGATCTTCAGGAGCCAGCCGGCCACTCCCAGCCACAAGCTCCCAAACACATAACACGGCCCTTTTCCCTGGAAAAAAAACTCAGCTGCCCCGCTTCTGGATGGTAGATTGCAGGAGCCACTTTGTACTGTCATACCAGTCCGACTTGTCAATGGTGCCACTTGGGTCTGGGAATCATCCAGCTTATCGTGGATTTTCAGGAGCCACAGAGCCACTCCGATCCACTGGCCCACAAAGAAAATCTACGGCCCTTTTCCCTGGAATTAAAACTGACCTGTCCATCTTCTGGCTGGCAGATTGCGGGAGCCACTTGCCTCTATCAAACCAGCCCAACTCGGCACTGGTGCCACCTTTCATCTGGGAACCATCCCATGTATCGTGAATTTTCAGGAGCCAGCCGGCCACTCCCCGCCACAGGCCCCAAAACACAAACTACGGCCCTTTTCCCTGGAATTAAAACTGACCTGTCCATCTTCTGGCTGGCAGATTGCGGGAGCAACTTGCCTCTATCAAACCAGCCCAACTCGGCACTGGTGCCACCTTTCATCTGGGAACCATCCCATGTATCGTGAATTTTCAGGAGCCAGCCGGCCACTCCCAGCCACAGGCCCCCAAACACAAACCACGGCCCTTTTCCCTGGCAAACAAAACTCACCCGCCCCGCTACTGGCTGGCAGATTGCAGGAGCCACTTGCCTCTATCAAACCAGCCCGACTTGGCACTGGTGCCACCTTTCATCTGGGAACCATCCAGTGTATCGTGGATTTTCAGGAGCCAGCCGGCCACTCCCAGCCACAGGCCCCCGAACAAAAGCCACGGCCCTTTTCCCTGGCAAACAAAACTCACCCGCCCTGCTTCTGGCTGGCAGATTGCAGGAGCCACTTGGCTCTATCAAACCAGCCCGACTCGGCGCTGGTGCCCCCTTGGGTCTGGGAACCATCCTGCGTATTGTGGATTTTCAGGAGCCAGCCAGCCACTCGCAGCCACTGGCCCCCAAACACAAACTACGGCCCTTTTCCCTGGCAAACAAAACTTACCTGCCCCACTTCTGGCTGGCAGATTGCAGGAGCCACTTGCCTCTACCAAACCAGCCCGACTTGGCACTGCTGGCACCTTTCATCTGGGAACCATCCTGCGTATCGTGGATTTTCAGGAGCCAGCCGGCCACTCCCAGCCACAGGCCCCCAAACACATACAATGGCCATTTTCCCTGGAAAAAAAAACTCAGCTACCCCGCTTCTGGATGGTAGATTGCAGGAGCCACTTTGTACTGTCATACCAGTCCGACTTTTCAATGGTGCCACTTGGGTCTGGGGATCATCCAGCGTATCGTGGATTTTCAGGAGCCAGCCAGCCACTCCGATCCACAGGCCCACAAAGAAAAACTACGGCCCTTTTCCCTGGAAGTAAAACTGACCTGCCCATCTTCTGGCTGGCAGATTGCGGGAGCCACTTGGCTCTATGAAACCAGCCCAACTCGGCACTGGTGCCACCTTTCATCTGGGAACCATCCTGCGTATCGTGGATTTTCAGGAGCCAGCCGGCCACTCCCAGCCACAGGCCCCTAAACAAAAACTACGGCCCTTTTCCCTGGAAGTAAAACTGACCTGCCCATCTTCTGGATGGCACATTGCAGGAGCCACTTGGTACTATCAAACCAGCCCGACTTGGCACTGGTGCCACCTTTCATCTGGGAACCATCCTGCGTATCGTGGATTTTCAGGAGCCAGCCGGCCACTCCCAGCCACAGGCCCCCAAACACAAACCACGGCATTTTTCCCTGGCAAAAAAAACTCACCCGCCCCGCTTCTGGCTGGCAGATTGCAGGAGCCACTTGCCTCTATCAAACCAGCCCGACTCGGCACTGGTGCCACCTTTCATCTGGGAACCATCCTGCGTATCGTGGATTTTCAGGAGCCAGCCGGCCACTCCCAGCCACAGGCCCCCAAACAAAAACTACGGCCCTTTTTCCTGGAAGTAAAACTGACCTGCCCATCTTCTGGATGGCAGATTGCAGGAGCCACTTGGTACTATCAAACCAGCCAGACTTGGCACTGGTGCCACCTTTCATCTGGGAACCATCCTGCGTATCGTGGATTTTCAGGAGCCAGCCGGCCACTCCCAGCCACAGGCCCCCAAACACAAACCACGGCATTTTTCCCTGGCAAACAAAACTCACCCGCCCCGCTTCTGGCTGGCAGATTGCAGGATCCACTTGCCTCTATCAAACCAGCCCGACTCAGCACTGGTGCCCCATAGGATTCGGGGAACCATCCTGCGCCGCGTGGATTTATAGGAGCCAGCCGGCCACTCCCAGCCACAGGCCCCAGAACAAAAACCACGGCCATTTTCCCTGGAAAAAAAACTCAGCTGCCCCGCTTCTGGCTGGTAGATTGCAGGAGCCACTTGCCTCTATCAAACCAGCCCGACTTGGCACTGGTGCCACCTTTCATCTGGGAACCATCCCATGTATCGTGAATTTTCAGGAGCCAGCCGGCCACTCCCAGCCACAGGCCCCCAAACACAAACCACGGCCCTTTTCCCTGGCAAACAAAACTCACCCGCCCCGCTACTGGCTGGCAGATTGCAGGAGCCACTTGCCTCTATCAAACCAGCCCGACTTGGCACTGGTGCCACCTTTCATCTGGGAACCATCCAGTGTATCGTGGATTTTCAGGAGCCAGCCGGCCACTCCCAGCCACAGGCCCCCGAACAAAAGCCACGGCCCTTTTCCCTGGCAAACAAAACTCACCCGCCCTGCTTCTGGCTGGCAGATTGCAGGAGCCACTTGGCTCTATCAAACCAGCCCGACTCGGCGCTGGTGCCCCCTTGGGTCTGGGAACCATCCTGCGTATTGTGGATTTTCAGGAGCCAGCCAGCCACTCGCAGCCACTGGCCCCCAAACACAAACTACGGCCCTTTTCCCTGGCAAACAAAACTTACCTGCCCCACTTCTGGCTGGCAGATTGCAGGAGCCACTTGCCTCTACCAAACCAGCCCGACTTGGCACTGCTGGCAGCTTTCATCTGGGAACCATCCTGCGTATCGTGGATTTTCAGGAGCCAGCCGGCCACTCCCAGCCACAGGCCCCCAAACACATACAATGGCCATTTTCCCTGGAAAAAAAAACTCAGCTACCCCGCTTCTGGATGGTAGATTGCAGGAGCCACTTTGTACTGTCATACCAGTCCGACTTTTCAATGGTGCCACTTGGGTCTGGGGATCATCCAGCGTATCGTGGATTTTCAGGAGCCAGCCAGCCACTCCGATCCACAGGCCCACAAAGAAAAACTACGGCCCTTTTCCCTGGAAGTAAAACTGACCTGCCCATCTTCTGGCTGGCAGATTGCGGGAGCCACTTGCCTCTATGAAACCAGCCCAACTCGGCACTGGTGCCACCTTTCATCTGGGAACCATCCTGCGTATCGTGGATTTTCAGGAGCCAGCCGGCCACTCCCAGCCACAGGCCCCTAAACAAAAACTACGGCCCTTTTCCCTGGAAGTAAAACTGACCTGCCCATCTTCTGGATGGCACATTGCAGGAGCCACTTGGTACTATCAAACCAGCCCGACTTGGCACTGGTGCCACCTTTCATCTGGGAACCATCCTGCGTATCGTGGATTTTCAGGAGCCAGCCGGCCACTCCCAGCCACAGGCCCCCAAACACAAACCACGGCATTTTTCCCTGGCAAAAAAAACTCACCCGCCCCGCTTCTGGCTGGCAGATTGCAGGAGCCACTTGCCTCTATCAAACCAGCCCGACTCGGCACTGGTGCCACCTTTCATCTGGGAACCATCCTGCGTATCGTGGATTTTCAGGAGCCAGCCGGCCACTCCCAGCCACAGGCCCCCAAACAAAAACTACGGCCCTTTTTCCTGGAAGTAAAACTGACCTGCCCATCTTCTGGATGGCAGATTGCAGGAGCCACTTGGTACTATCAAACCAGCCAGACTTGGCACTGGTGCCACCTTTCATCTGGGAACCATCCTGCGTATCGTGGATTTTCAGGAGCCAGCCGGCCACTCCCAGCCACAGGCCCCCAAACACAAACCACGGCATTTTTCCCTGGCAAACAAAACTCACCCGCCCCGCTTCTGGCTGGCAGATTGCAGGATCCACTTGCCTCTATCAAACCAGCCCGACTCAGCACTGGTGCCCCATAGGATTCGGGGAACCATCCTGCGCCGCGTGGATTTATAGGAGCCAGCCGGCCACTCCCAGCCACAGGCCCCAGAACAAAAACCACGGCCATTTTCCCTGGAAAAAAAACTCAGCTGCCCCGCTTCTGGCTGGTAGATTGCAGGAGCCACTTGCCTCTATCAAACCAGCCCGACTTGGCACTGGTGCCACCTTTCATCTGGGAACCATCCTGCGTATCGAGGATTTTCAGGAGCCAGCCGGCCACTCCCAGCCACAGGCCCCCAACCACAAACCACGGCATTTTTCCCTGGCAAACAAAACTCAGCCGCCCCGCTTCTGGCTGGCAGATTGCAGGAGCCACTTGGCTCTATCCAACCAGCCCGACTCGGCACTGGTGCCCCCTATGATTCGGGGTACCATCATGCGCCGCGTGGACTTTTAGGAGCCAGCCGGCCACTCCCAGCCACAGGCCCCCCAACACATACAACGGCCCTTTTCCCTGGAAAAAAAACTCAGCTGCCCCGCTTCTGGCTGGTAGATTGCAGGAGCCACTTGCCTCTATCAAACCAGCCCGACTTGGCACTGGTGCCACCTTTCATCTGGGAACCATCCAGTGTATCGTGGATTTTCAGGAGCCAGCCGGCCGCTCCCAGCCACAGGCCCCCGAACAAAAGCCACGGCCCTTTTCCCTGGCAAACAAAACTCACCCGCCCTGCTTCTGGCTGGCAGATTGCAGGAGCCACTTGGCGCTATCAAACCAGCCCGACTCGGCACTGGTGCCCCCTTGGGTCTGGGAACCATCCTGCGTAAGGTGGATCTTCAGGAGCCAGCCGGCCACTCCCAGCCACAAGCTCCCAAACACATAACACGGCCCTTTTCCCTGGAAAAAAAACTCAGCTGCCCCGCTTCTGGATGGTAGATTGCAGGAGCCACTTTGTACTGTCATACCAGTCCGACTTGTCAATGGTGCCACTTGGGTCTGGGAATCATCCAGCTTATCGTGGATTTTCAGGAGCCAGCCAGCCACTCCGATCCACTGGCCCACAAAGAAAAACTACGGCCCTTTTCCCTGGAATTAAAACTGACCTGTCCATCTTCTGGCTGGCAGATTGCGGGAGCCACTTGCCTCTATCAAACCAGCCCAACTCGGCACTGGTGCCACCTTTCATCTGGGAACCATCCCATGTATCGTGAATTTTCAGGAGCCAGCCGGCCACTCCCCGCCACAGGCCCCAAAACACAAACTACGGCCCTTTTCCCTGGAATTAAAACTGACCTGTCCATCTTCTGGCTGGCAGATTGCGGGAGCAACTTGCCTCTATCAAACCAGCCCAACTCGGCACTGGTGCCACCTTTCATCTGGGAACCATCCCATGTATCGTGAATTTTCAGGAGCCAGCCGGCCACTCCCAGCCACAGGCCCCCAAACACAAACCACGGCCCTTTTCCCTGGCAAACAAAACTCACCCGCCCCGCTACTGGCTGGCAGATTGCAGGAGCCACTTGCCTCTATCAAACCAGCCCGACTTGGCACTGGTGCCACCTTTCATCTGGGAACCATCCAGTGTATCGTGGATTTTCAGGAGCCAGCCGGCCACTCCCAGCCACAGGCCCCCGAACAAAAGCCACGGCCCTTTTCCCTGGCAAACAAAACTCACCCGCCCTGCTTCTGGCTGGCAGATTGCAGGAGCCACTTGGCTCTATCAAACCAGCCCGACTCGGCGCTGGTGCCCCCTTGGGTCTGGGAACCATCCTGCGTATTGTGGATTTTCAGGAGCCAGCCAGCCACTCGCAGCCACTGGCCCCCAAACACAAACTACGGCCCTTTTCCCTGGCAAACAAAACTTACCTGCCCCACTTCTGGCTGGCAGATTGCAGGAGCCACTTGCCTCTACCAAACCAGCCCGACTTGGCACTGCTGGCACCTTTCATCTGGGAACCATCCTGCGTATCGTGGATTTTCAGGAGCCAGCCGGCCACTCCCAGCCACAGGCCCCCAAACACATACAATGGCCATTTTCCCTGGAAAAAAAAACTCAGCTACCCCGCTTCTGGATGGTAGATTGCAGGAGCCACTTTGTACTGTCATACCAGTCCGACTTTTCAATGGTGCCACTTGGGTCTGGGGATCATCCAGCGTATCGTGGATTTTCAGGAGCCAGCCAGCCACTCCGATCCACAGGCCCACAAAGAAAAACTACGGCCCTTTTCCCTGGAAGTAAAACTGACCTGCCCATCTTCTGGCTGGCAGATTGCGGGAGCCACTTGCCTCTATGAAACCAGCCCAACTCGGCACTGGTGCCACCTTTCATCTGGGAACCATCCTGCGTATCGTGGATTTTCAGGAGCCAGCCGGCCACTCCCAGCCACAGGCCCCTAAACAAAAACTACGGCCCTTTTCCCTGGAAGTAAAACTGACCTGCCCATCTTCTGGATGGCACATTGCAGGAGCCACTTGGTACTATCAAACCAGCCCGACTTGGCACTGGTGCCACCTTTCATCTGGGAACCATCCTGCGTATCGTGGATTTTCAGGAGCCAGCCGGCCACTCCCAGCCACAGGCCCCCAAACACAAACCACGGCATTTTTCCCTGGCAAAAAAAACTCACCCGCCCCGCTTCTGGCTGGCAGATTGCAGGAGCCACTTGCCTCTATCAAACCAGCCCGACTCGGCACTGGTGCCACCTTTCATCTGGGAACCATCCTGCGTATCGTGGATTTTCAGGAGCCAGCCGGCCACTCCCAGCCACAGGCCCCCAAACAAAAACTACGGCCCTTTTTCCTGGAAGTAAAACTGACCTGCCCATCTTCTGGATGGCAGATTGCAGGAGCCACTTGGTACTATCAAACCAGCCAGACTTGGCACTGGTGCCACCTTTCATCTGGGAACCATCCTGCGTATCGTGGATTTTCAGGAGCCAGCCGGCCACTCCCAGCCACAGGCCCCCAAACACAAACCACGGCATTTTTCCCTGGCAAACAAAACTCACCCGCCCCGCTTCTGGCTGGCAGATTGCAGGATCCACTTGCCTCTATCAAACCAGCCCGACTCAGCACTGGTGCCCCATAGGATTCGGGGAACCATCCTGCGCCGCGTGGATTTATAGGAGCCAGCCGGCCACTCCCAGCCACAGGCCCCAGAACAAAAACCACGGCCATTTTCCCTGGAAAAAAAACTCAGCTGCCCCGCTTCTGGCTGGTAGATTGCAGGAGCCACTTGCCTCTATCAAACCAGCCCGACTTGGCACTGGTGCCACCTTTCATCTGGGAACCATCCTGCGTATCGTGGATTTTCAGGAGCCAGCCGGCCACTCCCAGCCACAGGCCCCCAACCACAAACCACGGCATTTTTCCCTGGCAAACAAAACTCAGCCGCCCCGCTTCTGGCTGGCAGATTGCAGGAGCCACTTGGCTCTATCCAACCAGCCCGACTCGGCACTGGTGCCCCCTATGATTCGGGGTACCATCATGCGCCGCGTGGACTTTTAGGAGCCAGCCGGCCACTCCCAGCCACAGGCCCCCCAACACATACAACGGCCCTTTTCCCTGGAAAAAAAACTCAGCTGCCCCGCTTCTGGCTGGTAGATTGCAGGAGCCACTTGCCTCTATCAAACCAGCCCGACTTGGCACTGGTGCCACCTTTCATCTGGGAACCATCCTGCGTAACGTGGATTTTCAGGAGCCAGCCGGCCACTCCCAGCCACAGGCCCCCAAACACAAACCACGGCCATTTTCCCTGGAAAAAAATTTAGCTGCCCCGCTTCTGGATGGTAGATTGCAGGAGCCACTTTGTACTGTCATACCAGCCCGACTTGTCAATGGTGCCACTTGGGTCTGGGAATCATCCAGCGTATCATGGATTTTCAGGAGCCAGCCAGCCACTCCGACCCACAGGCCCACAAAGGAAAACTACGGCCCTTTTCCCTGGAAGTAAAACTGACCTGCCCATCTTCTGGCTGGCAGATTGCGGGAGCCACTTGCCTCTATCAAACCAGCCCGACTCGGCACTGGTGCCCCCTTGGGTCTGGGAACCATCCTGCGTATCGTGGATTTTCAGGAGCCAGCCGGCCACTCCCAGCCACAGGCCCCCAAACAAAAACTACGGCCCTTTTCCCTGGAAGTAAAACTGACCTGCCCATCTTCTGGATGGCAGATTGCAGGAGCCACTTGGTACTATCAAACCAGCCCGACTTGGCACTGGTGCCACCTTTCATCTGGGAACCATCCTGCGTATCGTGGATTTTCAGGAGCCAGCCGGCCACTCCCAGCCACAGGCCCCCAAACACAAACCACGGCATTTTTCCCTGGCAAAAAAAACTCACCCGCCCCGCTTCTGGCTGGCAGATTGCAGGAGCCACTTGCCTCTATCAAACCAGCCCGACTCGGCACTGGTGCCCCCTTGGGTCTGGGAACCATCCTGCGTATTGTGGATTTTCAGGAGCCAGCCGGCCACTCGCAGCCACAGGCCCCCAAACACAAACTACGGCCCTTTTCCCTGGCAAAAAAAACTCACCCGCCCCACTTCTGGCTGGCAGATTGCAGGAGCCACTTGCCTCTATCTAACAATCCCGACTTGGCACTTGTGCCACCTTTCATCGGGGAACCATCCTGTGCGGCGTGGATTTTCAGGAGCCAGCCGGCCACTCCCAGCTACAAGCCCCCAAACACAAACCACGGCCATTTTCCCTGGCAAACAAAACTCACCCGCCCCGCTTCTGGCTGGCAGATTGCAGCAGCCACTTGGCTCTATCAAACCAGCCCGACTCGGCACTGGTGCCACCTTTCCTCTGGGAACCATCCTGCGTAACGTGGATTTTCAGGAGCCAGCCGGCCACTCCCTGCCACAGGCCCCCAAACAAAAACCACGGCCCTTTTCCCTGGAAGTAAAACTGACATGCCCATCTTCTGGCTGGCAGATTGCAGGAGCCACTTGGCTCTATCCAACCAGCCCGACTCGGCACTGGTGCCCCCTAAGATTCGGAGAACCATCCTGCGCCGCATGGATTTTTAGGAGCCAGCCGGCCACTCCCAGCCACAGGCCCCCGAACACATACAACGGCCCTTTTCCCTGGAAAAAAAACTCAGCTGCCCCGCTTCTGGCTGGCAGATTGCAGGAGCCACTTGCCTCTATCAAACCAGCCCGACTTGGCACTGGTGCCACCTTTCATCTGGGAACCATCCTGCGTAACGTGGATTTTCAGGAGCCAGCCGGCCACTCCCAGCCACAGGCCCCCAAACACATACCACGGCCCTTTTCCCTGGAAAAAAAACTCAGCTGCCCCGCTTCTGGATGGTAGATTGCAGGAGCCACTTTGTACTGTCATACCAGTCCGACTTGTCAATGGTGCCACTTGGGTCTGGGAATCATCCAGCGTATCGTGGATTTTCAGGAGCCAGCCAGCCACTCCGATCCACAGGCCCACAAAGAAAAACTACGGCCCTTTTCCCTGGAAGTAAAACTGACCTGCCCATCTTCTGGCTGGCAGATTGCGGGAGCCACTTGCCTCTATGAAACCAGCCCAACTCGGCACTGGTGCCACCTTTCATCTGGGAACCATCCCATGTATCGTGAATTTTCAGGAGCCAGCCGGCCACTCCCAGCCACAGGCCCCCAAACACAAACCACGGCATTTTTCCCTGGCAAAAAAAACTCACCCGCCCCGCTTCTGGCTGGCAGATTGCAGGAGCCACTTGCCTCTATCAAACCAGCCCGACTCGGCACTGGTGCCACCTTTCATCTGGGAACCATCCTGCGTATCGTGGATTTTCAGGAGCCAGCCGGCCACTCCCAGCCACAGGCCCCCAAACACAAACCACGGCCTTTTTCCCTGGCAAACAAAACTCACCCGCCCCGCTTCTGGCTGGCAGATTGCAGGAGCCACTTGCCTCTATCAAACCAGCCTGACTTGGCACTGGTGCCACCTTTCCTCTGGGAACCATCCTGCGTAAGGTGGATTTTCAGGAGCCAGCCGGCCACTCCCAGCCACAGGCCCCCAAACTAAAACTACGGCCCTTTTCCCTGGAAAACAAAACTCAGCCGCCCCGCTTATGGCTGGCAGATTGCAGGAGCCACTTGGCTCTATCAAACCAGCCCGACTCGGCACTGGTGCCACCTTTCATCTGGGAACCATCCTGCGTATCGTGGATTTTCAGGAGCCAGCCGGCCACTCCCAGCCACAGGCCCCCAAACAAAAACTACGGCCCTTTTCCCTGGAAGTAAAACTGACCAGCCCATCTTCTGGATGGCAGATTGCAGGAGCCACTTGGTACTATCAAACCAGCCCGACTTGGCACTGGTGCCACCTTTCATCTGGGAACCATCCTGCCTGGCGTGGATTTTCAGGAGCCAGCCGGCCACTCCCAGCCACAGGCCCCCAAACACAAACCACGGCATTTTTCCCTGGCAAACAAAACTCACCCGCCCCGCTTCTGGCTGGCAGATTGCAGGATCCACTTGCCTCTATCAAACCAGCCCGACTCAGCACTGGTGCCCCCTAAGATTCGAGGAACCATCCTGCGCCGCGTGGATTTATAGGAGCCAGCCGGCCACTCCCAGCCACAGGCCCCCGAACACAAACCACGGCCATTTTCCCTGGAAAAAAACCTCAGCTACCCCGCTTCTGGATGGTAGATTGCAGGAGCCACTTTGTACTATCATACCAGCCCGACTTGGCACTGGTGCCACCTTTCATCTGGGAACCATCCTGCGTATCGTGGATTTTCAGGAGCCAGCCGGCCACTCCCAGCCACAGGCCCCCAAACACAAACCACGGCCCTTTTCCCTGGCAAACAAAACTCACCCGCCCCGCTTATGGCTGGCAGATTGCAGGAGCCACTTGGCTCTATCAAACCAGCCCGACTCGGCACTGGTTCCACCTTTCATCTTGGAACCATCCTGCGTATCGTGGATTTTCAGGAGCCAGCCGGCCACTCCCAGCCACAGGCCCCCAAACTAAAACTACGGCCCTTTTCCCTGGAAAAAAAACTCAGCTGCCCCGCTTCTGGATGGTAGATTGCAGGAGCCACTTTGTACTGTCATACCAGTCCGACTTGTCAATGGTGCCACTTGGGTCTGGGAATCATCCAGCGTATCGTGGATTTTCAGGAGCCAGCCAGCCACTCCGATCCACAGGCCCACAAACACAAACCACGGCCCTTTTCCCTGGCAAACAAAACTCACCCGCCCCGCTTATGGCTGGCAGATTGCAGGAGCCACTTGGTACTATCAAACCAGCCTGACTTGGCACTGGTGCCACCATTCATCTGGGAACCATCCTGCGTATCGTGGATTTTCAGGAGCCAGCCGGCCACTCCCAGCCACAGGCCCCCAAACACAAACCACGGCCCTTTTCCCTGGCAAACAAAACTCACCCGCTCCGCTACTGGCTGGCAGATTGCAGGAGCCACTTGCCTCTATCAAACCAGCCCGACTTGGCACTGGTGCCACCTTTCATCTGGGAACCATCCAGTGTATCGTGGATTTTCAGGAGCCAGCCGGCCACTCCCTGCCACAGGCCCCCGAACAAAAACCACGGTCCTTTTCCCTGGCAAACAAAACTCACCCGCCCCGCTTCTGGCTGGCAGATTGCAGGAGCCACTTGCCTCTATCAAACCAGCCCGACTCGGCACTGGTGCCTCCTTGGGTCTGGGAACCATCCTGCGTATTGTGGATTTTCAGGAGCCAGCCGGCCACTCCCAGCCACAGGCCCCCAAACACATACAACGTCCATTTTCCCTGGAAAAAAAACTCAGCTACCCCGCTTCTGGATGGTAGATTGCAGGAGCCACTTTGTACTGTCATACCAGTCCGACTTGTCAATGGTGCCACTTGGGTCTGGGAATCATCCAGCGTATCGTGGATTTTCAGGAGCCAGCCAGCCACTCCGATGCACAAGCCCACAAAGAAAAACTACGGCCCTTCTCCCTGGAAGTAAAACTGACCTGCCCATCTTCTGGCTGGCAGATTGCGGGAGCCACTTGCCTCTATCAAACCAGCCCAACTAGGCACTGGTGCCACCTTTCATCTGGGAACAATCCCATGTATCGTGAATTTTCAGGAGCCAGCCGGCCACTCCCAGCCACAGGCCCCAAAACACAAACTACTGTCCTTTTCCCTGGAAGTAAAACTGACCTGCCCAACTTCTGGCTGGCAGATTGCAGGAGCCACTTGCCTCTATCTAACCAACCCGACTTGGCACTTGTGCCACCTTTCATCTGGGAACCATCCTGTGCGGCGTGGATTTTTAGGAGCCAGCCGGCCACTCAAAGCCACAGGCCCCCAAACACAAACCACGGCCATTTGCCCTGGCAAACAAATCTCAGCCGCCCCGCTTCTGGCTGGCAGATTGCAGGAGCCACTTGGCTCTATCAAACCAGCCCGACTCGGCACTGGTGCCACCTTTCATCTGGGAACCATTCCGCGTATCGTGGATTTTCAGGAGCCAGCCGGCCACTCCCAGCCACAGGCCCCCAAACTAAAACTACGGCCCTTTTCCCTGGAAGTAAAACTGACCTGCCCATCTTCTGGATGGCAGATTGCAGGAGCCACTTGGTACTATCAAACCAGCCTGACTTGGCACTGGTGCCACCTTTCATCTGGGAACCATCCTGCGTATCGTGGATTTTCAGGAGCCAGCCGGCCACTCCCAGCCACAGGCCCCCAAACACAAACCACGGCCCTTTTCCCTGGCAAACAAAACTCACCCGCCCCGCTACTGGCTGGCAGATTGCAGGAGCCACTTGCCTCTATCAAACCAGCCCGACTTGGCACTGGTGCCACCTTTCATCTGGGAACCATCCAGTGTATCGTGGATTTTCAGGAGCCAGCCGGCCACTCCCAGCCACAGGCCCCCGAACAAAAACCACGGCCCTTTTCCCTGGCAAACAAAACTCACCCGCCCCGCTTCTGGCTGGCAGATTGCAGGAGCCACTTGGCTTTATCAAACCAGCCCGACTCGGCACTGGTGCCCCCTTGGGTCTGGGAACCATCCTGCGTATTGTGGATTTTCAGGAGCCAGCCAGCCACTCGCAGCCACAGGCCCCCAAACACAAACTACGGCCCTTTTCCCTGGCAAACAAAACTCACCCGCCCCACTTCTGGCTGGCAGATTGCAGGAGCCACTTGCCTCTACCAAACCAGCCCGACTTGGCACTGCTGGCACCTTTCATCTGGGAACCATCCTGCGTATCGTGGATTTTCAGGAGCCAGCCGGCCACTCCCAGCCACAGGCCCCCAAACACATACAACGTCCATTTTCCCTGGAAAAAAAACTCAGCTACCCCGCTTCTGGATGGTAGATCGCAGGAGCCACTTTGTACTGTCATACCAGTCCGACTTGTCAATGGTGCCACTTGGGTCTGGGAATCATCCAGCGTATCGTGGATTTTCAGGAGACAGCCAGCCACTCCGATCCGCAGGCCCACAAAGAAAAACTACGACCCTTCTCCCTGGAAGTAAAACTGACCTGCCCATCTTCCGGCTGGCAGATTGCGGGAGCCACTTGCCTCTATCAAACCAGCCCAACTCGGCACTGGTGCCACCTTTCATCTGGGAACCATCCCATGTATCGTGTATTTTCAGGAGCCAGCCGGCCACTCCCAGCCACAGGCCCCAAAACACAAACTACTGCCCTTTTCCCTGGAAGTAAAACTGACCTGCCCAACTTCTGGCTGGCAGATTGCAGGAGCCACTTGCCTCTATCTAACCAACCCGACTTGGCACTTGTGCCACCTTTCATCTGGGAACCATCCTGTGCGGCGTGGATTTTTAGGAGCCAGCCGGCCACTCCCAGCCACAGGCCCCCAAACACAAACCACGGCCATTTTCCCTGGAAAACAAAACTCAGCAGCCCCGCTTATGGCTGGCAGATTGCAGGAGCCACTTGGCTCTATCAAACCAGCCCGACTCGGCACTGGTGCCACCTTTCATCTGGGAACCATCCTGCGTATCGTGGATTTTCAGGAGCCAGCCGGCCACTCCCAGCCACAGGCCCCCAAACTAAAACTACGGCCCTTTTCCCTGGAAGTAAAACTGACCTGCCCATCTTCTGGATGGCATATTGCAGGAGCCACTTGGTACTATCAAACCAGCCCGACTTGGCACTGGTTGCCACCTTTCATCTGGGAACCATCCTGCGTATCGTGGATTTTCAGGAGCCAGCCGGCCACTCCCAGCCACAGGCCCCCAAACACAAACCACGGCCCTTTTCCCTGGCAAAAAAAACTCACCCGCCCCGCTACTGGCTGGCAGATTGCAGGAGCCACTTGCCTCTATCAAACCAGCCCGACTTGGCACTGGTGCCCCCTTGGGTATGGGAACCATCCAGTGTATCGTGGATTTTCAGGAGCCAGCCGGCCACTCCCAGCCACAGGCCCCCGAACAAAAACCACGGCCCTTTTCCCTGGCAAACAAAACTCACCCGCCCCGCTTCTGGGTGGCAGATTACAGGAGCCAGTTGGCTTTATCAAACCAGCCCGACTCGGCACTGGTGCCCCCTTGGGTCTGGGAACCATCCTGCGTATTGTGGATTTTCAGGAGCCAGCCAGCCACTCGCAGCCACAGGCCCCCAAACACAAACTACAGCCCTTTTCCCTGGCAAACAAAACTCACCCGCCCCACTTCTGGCTGGCAGATATCAGGAGCCACTTGCCTCTACCAAACCAGCCCAACTTGGCACTGCTGGCACCTTTCATCTGGGAACCATCCTGCGTATCGTGGATTTTCAGGAGCCAGCCGGCCACTCCCAGCCACAGGCCCCCAAACACATACGACGTCCATTTTCCCTGGAAAAAAAACTCAGCTACCCCGCTTCTGGATGGTAGATTGCAGGAGCCACTTTGTACTGTCATACCAGTCCGACTTGTCAATGGTGCCACTTGGGTCTGGGAATCATCCAGCGTATCGTGGATTTTCAGGAGCCAGCCAGCCACTCCGTTCCACAGGCCCACAAAGAAAAACTACGGCCCTTCTCCCTGGAAGTAAAACTGACCTGCCCATCTTCTGGCTGGCAGATTGCGGGAGCCACTTGCCTCTATCAAACCAGCCCAACTAGGCACTGGTGCCACCTTTCATCTGGGAACCATCCCATGTATCGTGAATTTTCAGGAGCCAGCCGGCCACTCCCAGCCACAGGCCCCAAAACACAAACTACTGCCCTTTTCCCTGGAAGTAAAACTGACCTGCCCAACTTCTGGCTGGCGGATTGCAGGAGCCACTTGCCTCTATCTAACCGACCCGACTTGGCACTTGTGCCACCTTTCATCTGGGAACCATCCTGTGCGGCGTGGATTTTCTGGAGCCAGCCGGCCACTCCCAGCCACAGGCCCCCAAACACAAACCACGGCCATTTTCCCTGGAAAACAAAACTCACCCGCCCCGCTTCTGGCTGGCAGATTGCAGGAGCCACTTGGCTCTATCAAACCAGCCCGACTCGGCACTGGTGCCACCTTTCATCTGGGAACCATCCTGCGTATCGTGGATTTTCAGGAGCCAGCCGGCCACTCCCAGCCACAGGCCCCCAAACACATACAACGTCCATTTTCCCTGGAAAAAAAACTCAGCTACCCCGCTTCTGGATGGTAGATCGCAGGAGCCACTTTGTACTGTCATACCAGTCCGACTTGTCAATGGTGCCACTTGGGTCTGGGAATCATCCAGCGTATCGTGGATTTTCAGGAGACAGCCAGCCACTCCGATCCGCAGGCCCACAAAGAAAAACTACGACCCTTCTCCCTGGAAGTAAAACTGACCTGCCCATCTTCCGGCTGGCAGATTGCGGGAGCCACTTGCCTCTATCAAACCAGCCCAACTCGGCACTGGTGCCACCTTTCATCTGGGAACCATCCCATGTATCGTGAATTTTCAGGAGCCAGCCGGCCACTCCCAGCCACAGGCCCCAAAACACAAACTACTGCCCTTTTCCCTGGAAGTAAAACTGACCTGCCCAACTTCTGGCTGGCAGATTGCAGGAGCCACTTGCCTCTATCTAACCAACCCGACTTGGCACTTGTGCCACCTTTCATCTGGGAACCATCCTGTGCGGCGTGGATTTTTAGGAGCCAGCCGGCCACTCCCAGCCACAGGCCCCCAAACACAAACCACGGCCATTTTCCCTGGAAAACAAAACTCAGCAGCCCCGCTTATGGCTGGCAGATTGCAGGAGCCACTTGGCTCTATCAAACCAGCCCGACTCGGCACTGGTGCCACCTTTCATCTGGGAACCATCCTGCGTATCGTGGATTTTCAGGAGCCAGCCGGCCACTCCCAGCCACAGGCCCCCAAACTAAAACTACGGCCCTTTTCCCTGGAAGTAAAACTGACCTGCCCATCTTCTGGATGGCATATTGCAGGAGCCACTTGGTACTATCAAACCAGCCCGACTTGGCACTGGTTGCCACCTTTCATCTGGGAACCATCCTGCGTATCGTGGATTTTCAGGAGCCAGCCGGCCACTCCCAGCCACAGGCCCCCAAACACAAACCACGGCCCTTTTCCCTGGCAAAAAAAACTCACCCGCCCCGCTACTGGCTGGCAGATTGCAGGAGCCACTTGCCTCTATCAAACCAGCCCGACTTGGCACTGGTGCCCCCTTGGGTATGGGAACCATCCAGTGTATCGTGGATTTTCAGGAGCCAGCCGGCCACTCCCAGCCACAGGCCCCCGAACAAAAACCACGGCCCTTTTCCCTGGCAAACAAAACTCACCCGCCCCGCTTCTGGGTGGCAGATTACAGGAGCCAGTTGGCTTTATCAAACCAGCCCGACTCGGCACTGGTGCCCCCTTGGGTCTGGGAACCATCCTGCGTATTGTGGATTTTCAGGAGCCAGCCAGCCACTCGCAGCCACAGGCCCCCAAACACAAACTACAGCCCTTTTCCCTGGCAAACAAAACTCACCCGCCCCACTTCTGGCTGGCAGATATCAGGAGCCACTTGCCTCTACCAAACCAGCCCAACTTGGCACTGCTGGCACCTTTCATCTGGGAACCATCCTGCGTATCGTGGATTTTCAGGAGCCAGCCGGCCACTCCCAGCCACAGGCCCCCAAACACATACGACGTCCATTTTCCCTGGAAAAAAAACTCAGCTACCCCGCTTCTGGATGGTAGATTGCAGGAGCCACTTTGTACTGTCATACCAGTCCGACTTGTCAATGGTGCCACTTGGGTCTGGGAATCATCCAGCGTATCGTGGATTTTCAGGAGCCAGCCAGCCACTCCGATCCACAGGCCCACAAAGAAAAACTACGGCCCTTCTCCCTGGAAGTAAAACTGACCTGCCCATCTTCTGGCTGGCAGATTGCGGGAGCCACTTGCCTCTATCAAACCAGCCCAACTAGGCACTGGTGCCACCTTTCATCTGGGAACCATCCCATGTATCGTGAATTTTCAGGAGCCAGCCGGCCACTCCCAGCCACAGGCCCCAAAACACAAACTACTGCCCTTTTCCCTGGAAGTAAAACTGACCTGCCCAACTTCTGGCTGGCGGATTGCAGGAGCCACTTGCCTCTATCTAACCGACCCAACTTGGCACTTGTGCCACCTTTCATCTGGGAACCATCCTGTGCGGCGTGGATTTTCTGGAGCCAGCCGGCCACTCCCAGCCACAGGCCCCCAAACACAAACCACGGCCATTTTCCCTGGAAAACAAAACTCAGCCGCCCCGCTTCTGGCTGGCAGATTGCAGGAGCCACTTGGCTCTATCAAACCAGCCCGACTCGGCACTGGTGCCACCTTTAGTCTGGGAACCATCCTGCGTATCGTTGATTTTCAGCAGCCAGCCGAGCACTCCCAGCCACAGTCCCCCAAACAAAAACTACGGCCCTTTTCCCTGGAAGTAAAACTGACCTGCCCATCTTCTGGATGGCAGATTGCAGGAGCCACTTGGTACTATCAAACCAGCCCGACTTGGCACTGGTGCCACCTTTCATCTGGGAACCATCCTGCGTATCGTGGATTTTCAGGAGCCAGCCGGCCACTCCCAGCCACAGGCCCCCAAACACAAACCACGGCCCTTTTCCCTGGCAAACAAAACTCACCCGCCCCGCTTCTGGCTGGCAGATTGCAGGAGCCACTTGCCTCTATCAAACCAGCCCGACTCGGCACTGGTGCCACCTTTCATCTGGGAACCATCCAGTGTATCGTGGATTTTCAGGAGCCAGCCGGCCACTCCCAGCCACAAGCCTCCAATCACAAACCACGGCCTTTTTCCCTGGCAAACAAAACTCACCCGCCCCGCTTCTGGCTGGCAGATTGCAGGAGCCACTTGGCTTTATCAAACCAGCCCGACTCGGCAATGGTGCCCCCTTGGGTCTGGGAACCATCCTGCGTAAGGTGGATCTTCAGGAGCCAGCCGGCCACTCCCAGCCACAAGCTCCCAAACACATAACACGGCCCTTTTCCCTGGAAAAAAAACTCAGCTGCCCCGCTTCTGGATGGTAGATTGCAGGAGCCACTTTGTACTGTCATACCAGTCCGACTTGTCAATGGTGCCACTTGGGTCTGGGAATCATCCAGCTTATCGTGGATTTTCAGGAGCCAGCCAGCCACTCCGATCCACAGGCCCACAAAGAAAAACTACGGCCCTTTTCCCTGGAATTAAAACTGACCTGTCCATCTTCTGGCTGGCAGATTGCGGGAGCCACTTGCCTCTATCAAACCAGCCCAACTCGGCACTGGTGCCACCTTTCATCTGGGAACCATCCCATGTATCGTGAATTTTCAGGAGCCAGCCGGCCACTCCCCGCCACAGGCCCCAAAACAAAAACTACTGCCCTTTTCCCTGGAAGTAAAACTGACCTGCCCAACTTCTGGCTGGCAGATTGCAGGAGCCACTTGCCTCTATCTATCCAACCCGACTTGGCACTTGTGCCACCTTTCATCTGGGAACCACCCTGTGCGTAGTGGATTTTCAGGAGCCAGCCGGCCACTCCCAGCCACAGGCCCCCAAACACAAACCACGGCCATTTTCCCTGGAAAACAAAACTCAGCCGCCCCGCTTATGGCTGGCAGATTGCAGGAGCCACTTGGCTCTATCAAACCAGCCCGACTCGGCACTGGTGCCACCTTTCATCTGGGAACCATCCTGCGTATCGTGGATTTTCAGGAGCCAGCCGGCCACTCCCAGCCACAGGCCCCCAAACTAAAACTACGGCCCTTTTCCCTGGAAAAAAAACTCAGCTGCCCCGCTTCTGGATGGTAGATTGCAGGAGCCACTTTGTACTGTCATACCAGTCCGACTTGTCAATGGTGCCACTTGGGTCTGGGAATCATCCAGCGTATCGTGGATTTTCAGGAGACAGCCAGCCACTCCGATCCACAGGCCCACAAAGAAAAACTACGGCTCTTTTCCCTGGAAGTAAAACTGACCTGCCCATCTTCTGGCTGGCAGATTGCGGGAGCCACTTGCCTCTATCAAACCAGCCCAACTCGGCACTGGTGCCACCTTTCATCTGGGAACCATCCCATGTATCGTGAATTTTCAGGAGCCAGCCGGCCACTCCTCGCCACAGGCCCAAAAACACAAACTACTGCCCTTTTCCCTGGAAGTAAAACTGACCTGCCCATCTTCTGGATGGCAGATTGCAGGAGCCACTTGGTACTATCAAACCAGCCCGACTTCGCACTGGTGCCACCTTTCATCTGGGAACCATCCTGCGTATCGTGGATTTTCAGGAGCCAGCCGGCCACTCCCAGCCACAGGCCCCCAAACACAAACCACGGCCCTTTTCCCTGGCAAACAAAACTCACCCGCCCCGCTACTGGCTGGCAGATTGCAGGAGCCACTTGCCTCTATCAAACCAGCCCGACTTGGCACTGGTGCCACCTTTCATCTGGGAACCATCCAGTGTATCGTGGATTTTCAGGAGCCAGCCGGCCACTCCCAGCCACAGGCCCCCGAACAAAAGCCACGGCCCTTTTCCCTGGCAAACAAAACTCACCCGCCCTGCTTCTGGCTGGCAGATTGCAGGAGCCACTTGGCTCTATCAAACCAGCCCGACTCGGCACTGGTGCCCCCTTGGGTCTGGGAACCATCCTGCGTATTGTGGATTTTCAGGAGCCAGCCAGCCACTCGCAGCCACTGGCCCCCAAACACAAACTACGGCCCTTTTCCCTGGCAAACAAAACTCACCTGCCCCACTTCTGGCTGGCAGATTGCAGGAGCCACTTGCCTCTACCAAACCAGCCCGACTTGGCACTGCTGGCACCTTTCATCTGGGAACCATCCTGCGTATCGTGGATTTTCAGGAGCCAGCCGGCCACTCCCAGCCACAGGCCCCCAAACACATACAACGTCCATTTTCCCTGGAAAAAAAACTCAGCTACCCCGCTTCTGGATGGTAGATCGCAGGAGCCACTTTGTACTGTCATACCAGTCCGACTTGTCAATGGTGCCACTTGGGTCTGGGAATCATCCAGCGTATCGTGGATTTTCAGGAGACAGCCAGCCACTCCGATCCGCAGGCCCACAAAGAAAAACTACGACCCTTCTCCCTGGAAGTAAAACTGACCTGCCCATCTTCCGGCTGGCAGATTGCGGGAGCCACTTGCCTCTATCAAACCAGCCCAACTCGGCACTGGTGCCACCTTTCATCTGGGAACCATCCCATGTATCGTGTATTTTCAGGAGCCAGCCGGCCACTCCCAGCCACAGGCCCCAAAACACAAACTACTGCCCTTTTCCCTGGAAGTAAAACTGACCTGCCCAACTTCTGGCTGGCAGATTGCAGGAGCCACTTGCCTCTATCTAACCAACCCGACTTGGCACTTGTGCCACCTTTCATCTGGGAACCATCCTGTGCGGCGTGGATTTTTAGGAGCCAGCCGGCCACTCCCAGCCACAGGCCCCCAAACACAAACCACGGCCTTTTTCCCTGGCAAACAAAACTCACCCGCCCCGCTTCTGGCTGGCAGATTGCAGGAGCCACTTGCCTCTATCAAACACGCCTGACTTGGCACTGGTGCCACCTTTCATCTGGGAACCATCCTGCGTAAGGTGGATTTTCAGGAGCCAGCCGGCCACTCCCAGCCACAGGCCCCCAAACTAAAACTACGGCCCTTTTCCCTGGAAAACAAAACTCAGCCGCCCCGCTTATGGCTGGCAGATTGCAGGAGCCACTTGGCTCTATCAAACCAGCCCGACTCGGCACTGGTGCCACCTTTCATCTGGGAACCATCCTGCGTATCGTGGATTTTCAGGAGCCAGCCGGCCACTCCCAGCCACAGGCCCCCAAACAAAAACTACGGCCCTTTTTCCTGGAAGTAAAACTGACCTGCCCATCTTCTGGATGGCAGATTGCAGGAGCCACTTGGTACTATCAAACCAGCCCGACTTGGCACTGGTGCCACCTTTCATCTGGGAACCATCCTGTGTATCGTGGATTTTCAGGAGCCAGCCGGCCACTCCCAGCCACAGGCCCCCAAACACAAACCACGGCATTTTTCCCTGGCAAACAAAACTCACCCGCCCCGCTTCTGGCTGGCAGATTGCAGGATCCACTTGCCTCTATCAAACCAGCCCGACTTGGCACTGGTGCCCCCTAAGATTCGGGGAACCATCCTGCGCCGCGTGGATTTATAGGAGCCAGCCGGCCACTCCCAGCCACAGGCCCCCGAACATAAACCACGGCCATTTTCCCTGGAAAAAAAACTCAGCTGCCCCGCTTCTGGCTGGTAGATTGCAGGAGCCACTTGCCTCTATCAAACCAGCCCGACTTGGCACTGGTGCCACCTTTCATCTGGGAACCATCCTGCGTATCGTGGATTTTCAGGAGCCAGCCGGCCACTCCCAGCCACAGGCCCCCAAACACAAACCACGGCCATTTTCCCTGGAAAAAAAATTAGCTGCCCCGCTTCTGGATGGTAGATTGCAGGAGCCACTTTGTACTGTCATACCAGTCCGACTTGTCAATGGTGCCACTTGGGTCTGGGAATCATCCAGCGTATCATGGATTTTCAGGAGCCAGCCAGCCACTCCGACCCACAGGCCCACAAAGGAAAACTACGGCCCTTTTCCCTGGAAGTAAAACTGACCTGCCCATCTTCTGGCTGGCAGATTGCGGGAGCCACTTGCCTCTATCAAACCAGCCCGACTCGGCACTGGTGCCCCCTTGGGTCTGGGAACCATCCTGCGTATTGTGGATTTTCAGGAGCCAGCCGGCCACTCGCAGCCACAGGCCCCCAAACACAAACTACGGCCCTTTTCCCTGGCAAAAAAAACTCACCCGCCCCACTTCTGGCTGGCAGATTGCAGGAGCCACTTGCCTCTATCTAACCAACCCGACTTGGCACTTGTGCCACCTTTCATCGGGGAGCCATCCTGTGCGGCGTGGATTTTCAGGAGCCAGCCGGCCACTCCCAGCTACAAGCCCCCAAACACAAACCACGGCCATTTTCCCTGGCAAACAAAACTCACCCGCCCCGCTTCTGGCTGGCAGATTGCAGCAGCCACTTGGCTCTATCAAACCAGCCCGACTCGGCACTGGTGCCACCTTTCCTCTGGGAACCATCCTGCGTAACGTGGATTTTCAGGAGCCAGCCGGCCACTCCCTGCCACAGGCCCCCAAACACAAACCACGGCCCTTTTCCCTGGAAGTAAAACTGACATGCCCATCTTCTGGCTGGCAGATTGCAGGAGCCACTTGGCTCTATCCAACCAGCCCGACTCGGCACTGGTGCCCCCTAAGATTCGGGGAACCATCCTGCGCCGCATGGATTTTTAGGAGCCAGCCGGCCACTCCCAGCCACAGGCCCCCGAACACATACAACGGCCCTTTTCCCTGGAAAAAAAACTCAGCTGCCCCGCTTCTGGCTGGCAGATTGCAGGAGCCACTTGCCTCTATCAAACCAGCCCGACTCGGCACTGGTGCCAGCTTTCATCTGGGAACCATCCCATGTATCGTGAATTTTCAGGAGCCAGCCGGCCACTCCCAGCCACAGGCCCCCAAACACATACCACGGCCCTTTTCCCTGGAAAAAAAACTCAGCTGCCCCGCTTCTGGATGGTAGATTGCAGGAGCCACTTTGTACTGTCATACGAGTACGATTTGTCAATGGTGCCACTTGGGTCTGGGAATCATCCGGCGTACCTTGGATTTTCAGGAGCCAGCCGGCCACTCCCAGCCACAGGCCCCCGAACAAAAACCACGGCCCTTTTCCCTGGAAAAAAAACTCAGCTGCCCCGCTTCTGGATGGTAGATTGCAGGAGCCACTTTGTACTGTCATACCAGTTCGACTTGTCAATGGTGCCACTTGGGTCTGGGAATCATCCAGCGTATCGTGGATTTTCAGGAGCCAGCCAGCCACTCCGATCCACAGGCCCACAAAGAAAATCTACGGCCCTTTTCCCTGGAAGTAAAACTGACCTGCCCATCTTCTGGATGGCAGATTGCAGGAGCCACTTGCCTCTATCAAACCAGCCCGACTTGGCACTGGTGCCACCTTTCATCTGGGAACCATCCTGCGTATCGTGGATTTTCAGCAGCCAGCCGAGCACTCCCAGCCACAGTCCCCCAAACAAAAACTACGGCCCTTTTCCCTGGAAGTAAAACTGACCTGCCCATCTTCTGGATGGCAGATTGCAGGAGCCACTTGGTACTATCAAACCAGCCCGACTTGGCACTGGTGCCACCTTTCATCTGGGAACCATCCTGCGTATCGTGGATTTTCAGGAGCCAGCCGGCCACTCCCAGCCACAGGCCCCCAAACACAAACCACGGCCCTTTTCCCTGGCAAACAAAACTCACCCGCCCCGCTTCTGGCTGGCAGATTGCAGGAGCCACTTGCCTCTATCAAACCAGCCCGACTCGGCACTGGTGCCACCTTTCATCTGGGAACCATCCAGTGTATCGTGGATTTTCAGGAGCCAGCCGGCCACTCCCAGCCACAAGCCTCCAATCACAAACCACGGCCTTTTTCCCTGGCAAACAAAACTCACTCGCCCCGCTTCTGGCTGGCAGATTGCAGGAGCCACTTGGCTTTATCAAACCAGCCCGACTCGGCAATGGTGCCCCCTTGGGTCTGGGAACCATCCTGCGTAAGGTGGATCTTCAGGAGCCAGCCGGCCACTCCCAGCCACAGGCTCCCAAACACATACCACGGCCCTTTTCCCTGGAAAAAAAACTCAGCTGCCCCGCTTCTGGATGGTAGATTGCAGGAGCCACTTTGTACTGTCATACCAGTCCGACTTGTCAATGGTGCCACTTGGGTCTGGGAATCATCCAGCTTATCGTGGATTTTCAGGAGCCAGCCAGCCACTCCGATCCACAGGCCCACAAAGAAAAACTACGGCCCTTTTCCCTGGAATTAAAACTGACCTGTCCATCTTCTGGCTGGCAGATTGCGGGAGCCACTTGCCTCTATCAAACCAGCCCAACTCGGCACTGGTGCCACCTTTCATCTGGGAACCATCCCATGTATCGTGAATTTTCAGGAGCCAGCCGGCCACTCCCCGCCACAGGCCCCAAAACAAAAACTACTGCCCTTTTCCCTGGAAGTAAAACTGACCTGCCCAACTTCTGGCTGGCAGATTGCAGGAGCCACTTGCCTCTATCTATCCAACCCGACTTGGCACTTGTGCCACCTTTCATCTGGGAACCACCCTGTGCGTAGTGGATTTTCAGGAGCCAGCCGGCCACTCCCAGCCACAGGCCCCCAAACACAAACCACGGCCATTTTCCCTGGAAAACAAAACTCAGCCGCCCCGCTTATGGCTGGCAGATTGCAGGAGCCACTTGGCTCTATCAAACCAGCCCGACTCGGCACTGGTGCCACCTTTCATCTGGGAACCATCCTGCGTATCGTGGATTTTCAGGAGCCAGCCGGCCACTCCCAGCCACAGGCCCCCAAACTAAAACTACGGCCCTTTTCCCTGGAAAAAAAACTCAGCTGCCCCGCTTCTGGATGGTAGATTGCAGGAGCCACTTTGTACTGTCATACCAGTCCGACTTGTCAATGGTGCCACTTGGGTCTGGGAATCATCCAGCGTATCGTGGATTTTCAGGAGACAGCCAGCCACTCCGATCCACAGGCCCACAAAGAAAAACTACGGCTCTTTTCCCTGGAAGTAAAACTGACCTGCCCATCTTCTGGCTGGCAGATTGCGGGAGCCACTTGCCTCTATCAAACCAGCCCAACTCGGCACTGGTGCCACCTTTCATCTGGGAACCATCCCATGTATCGTGAATTTTCAGGAGCCAGCCGGCCACTCCTCGCCACAGGCCCAAAAACACAAACTACTGCCCTTTTCCCTGGAAGTAAAACTGACCTGCCCATCTTCTGGATGGCAGATTGCAGGAGCCACTTGGTACTATCAAACCAGCCCGACTTCGCACTGGTGCCACCTTTCATCTGGGAACCATCCTGCGTATCGTGGATTTTCAGGAGCCAGCCGGCCACTCCCAGCCACAGGCCCCCAAACACAAACCACGGCCCTTTTCCCTGGCAAACAAAACTCACCCGCCCCGCTACTGGCTGGCAGATTGCAGGAGCCACTTGCCTCTATCAAACCAGCCCGACTTGGCACTGGTGCCACCTTTCATCTGGGAACCATCCAGTGTATCGTGGATTTTCAGGAGCCAGCCGGCCACTCCCAGCCACAGGCCCCCGAACAAAAGCCACGGCCCTTTTCCCTGGCAAACAAAACTCACCCGCCCTGCTTCTGGCTGGCAGATTGCAGGAGCCACTTGGCTCTATCAAACCAGCCCGACTCGGCACTGGTGCCCCCTTGGGTCTGGGAACCATCCTGCGTATTGTGGATTTTCAGGAGCCAGCCAGCCACTCGCAGCCACTGGCCCCCAAACACAAACTACGGCCCTTTTCCCTGGCAAACAAAACTCACCTGCCCCACTTCTGGCTGGCAGATTGCAGGAGCCACTTGCCTCTACCAAACCAGCCCGACTTGGCACTGCTGGCACCTTTCATCTGGGAACCATCCTGCGTATCGTGGATTTTCAGGAGCCAGCCGGCCACTCCCAGCCACAGGCCCCCAAACACATACAACGTCCATTTTCCCTGGAAAAAAAACTCAGCTACCCCGCTTCTGGATGGTAGATCGCAGGAGCCACTTTGTACTGTCATACCAGTCCGACTTGTCAATGGTGCCACTTGGGTCTGGGAATCATCCAGCGTATCGTGGATTTTCAGGAGACAGCCAGCCACTCCGATCCGCAGGCCCACAAAGAAAAACTACGACCCTTCTCCCTGGAAGTAAAACTGACCTGCCCATCTTCCGGCTGGCAGATTGCGGGAGCCACTTGCCTCTATCAAACCAGCCCAACTCGGCACTGGTGCCACCTTTCATCTGGGAACCATCCCATGTATCGTGTATTTTCAGGAGCCAGCCGGCCACTCCCAGCCACAGGCCCCAAAACACAAACTACTGCCCTTTTCCCTGGAAGTAAAACTGACCTGCCCAACTTCTGGCTGGCAGATTGCAGGAGCCACTTGCCTCTATCTAACCAACCCGACTTGGCACTTGTGCCACCTTTCATCTGGGAACCATCCTGTGCGGCGTGGATTTTTAGGAGCCAGCCGGCCACTCCCAGCCACAGGCCCCCAAACACAAACCACGGCCTTTTTCCCTGGCAAACAAAACTCACCCGCCCCGCTTCTGGCTGGCAGATTGCAGGAGCCACTTGCCTCTATCAAACACGCCTGACTTGGCACTGGTGCCACCTTTCATCTGGGAACCATCCTGCGTAAGGTGGATTTTCAGGAGCCAGCCGGCCACTCCCAGCCACAGGCCCCCAAACTAAAACTACGGCCCTTTTCCCTGGAAAACAAAACTCAGCCGCCCCGCTTATGGCTGGCAGATTGCAGGAGCCACTTGGCTCTATCAAACCAGCCCGACTCGGCACTGGTGCCACCTTTCATCTGGGAACCATCCTGCGTATCGTGGATTTTCAGGAGCCAGCCGGCCACTCCCAGCCACAGGCCCCCAAACAAAAACTACGGCCCTTTTTCCTGGAAGTAAAACTGACCTGCCCATCTTCTGGATGGCAGATTGCAGGAGCCACTTGGTACTATCAAACCAGCCCGACTTGGCACTGGTGCCACCTTTCATCTGGGAACCATCCTGTGTATCGTGGATTTTCAGGAGCCAGCCGGCCACTCCCAGCCACAGGCCCCCAAACACAAACCACGGCATTTTTCCCTGGCAAACAAAACTCACCCGCCCCGCTTCTGGCTGGCAGATTGCAGGATCCACTTGCCTCTATCAAACCAGCCCGACTTGGCACTGGTGCCCCCTAAGATTCGGGGAACCATCCTGCGCCGCGTGGATTTATAGGAGCCAGCCGGCCACTCCCAGCCACAGGCCCCCGAACATAAACCACGGCCATTTTCCCTGGAAAAAAAACTCAGCTGCCCCGCTTCTGGCTGGTAGATTGCAGGAGCCACTTGCCTCTATCAAACCAGCCCGACTTGGCACTGGTGCCACCTTTCATCTGGGAACCATCCTGCGTATCGTGGATTTTCAGGAGCCAGCCGGCCACTCCCAGCCACAGGCCCCCAAACACAAACCACGGCCATTTTCCCTGGAAAAAAAATTAGCTGCCCCGCTTCTGGATGGTAGATTGCAGGAGCCACTTTGTACTGTCATACCAGTCCGACTTGTCAATGGTGCCACTTGGGTCTGGGAATCATCCAGCGTATCATGGATTTTCAGGAGCCAGCCAGCCACTCCGACCCACAGGCCCACAAAGGAAAACTACGGCCCTTTTCCCTGGAAGTAAAACTGACCTGCCCATCTTCTGGCTGGCAGATTGCGGGAGCCACTTGCCTCTATCAAACCAGCCCGACTCGGCACTGGTGCCCCCTTGGGTCTGGGAACCATCCTGCGTATTGTGGATTTTCAGGAGCCAGCCGGCCACTCGCAGCCACAGGCCCCCAAACACAAACTACGGCCCTTTTCCCTGGCAAAAAAAACTCACCCGCCCCACTTCTGGCTGGCAGATTGCAGGAGCCACTTGCCTCTATCTAACCAACCCGACTTGGCACTTGTGCCACCTTTCATCGGGGAGCCATCCTGTGCGGCGTGGATTTTCAGGAGCCAGCCGGCCACTCCCAGCTACAAGCCCCCAAACACAAACCACGGCCATTTTCCCTGGCAAACAAAACTCACCCGCCCCGCTTCTGGCTGGCAGATTGCAGCAGCCACTTGGCTCTATCAAACCAGCCCGACTCGGCACTGGTGCCACCTTTCCTCTGGGAACCATCCTGCGTAACGTGGATTTTCAGGAGCCAGCCGGCCACTCCCTGCCACAGGCCCCCAAACACAAACCACGGCCCTTTTCCCTGGAAGTAAAACTGACATGCCCATCTTCTGGCTGGCAGATTGCAGGAGCCACTTGGCTCTATCCAACCAGCCCGACTCGGCACTGGTGCCCCCTAAGATTCGGGGAACCATCCTGCGCCGCATGGATTTTTAGGAGCCAGCCGGCCACTCCCAGCCACAGGCCCCCGAACACATACAACGGCCCTTTTCCCTGGAAAAAAAACTCAGCTGCCCCGCTTCTGGCTGGCAGATTGCAGGAGCCACTTGCCTCTATCAAACCAGCCCGACTCGGCACTGGTGCCAGCTTTCATCTGGGAACCATCCCATGTATCGTGAATTTTCAGGAGCCAGCCGGCCACTCCCAGCCACAGGCCCCCAAACACATACCACGGCCCTTTTCCCTGGAAAAAAAACTCAGCTGCCCCGCTTCTGGATGGTAGATTGCAGGAGCCACTTTGTACTGTCATACGAGTACGATTTGTCAATGGTGCCACTTGGGTCTGGGAATCATCCGGCGTACCTTGGATTTTCAGGAGCCAGCCGGCCACTCCCAGCCACAGGCCCCCGAACAAAAACCACGGCCCTTTTCCCTGGAAAAAAAACTCAGCTGCCCCGCTTCTGGATGGTAGATTGCAGGAGCCACTTTGTACTGTCATACCAGTTCGACTTGTCAATGGTGCCACTTGGGTCTGGGAATCATCCAGCGTATCGTGGATTTTCAGGAGCCAGCCAGCCACTCCGATCCACAGGCCCACAAAGAAAATCTACGGCCCTTTTCCCTGGAAGTAAAACTGACCTGCCCATCTTCTGGATGGCAGATTGCAGGAGCCACTTGCCTCTATCAAACCAGCCCGACTTGGCACTGGTGCCACCTTTCATCTGGGAACCATCCTGCGTATCGTGGATTTTCAGGAGCCAGCCGGCCACTCCCAGCCACAGGCCCCCAAACACAAACTACGGCCCTTTTCCCTGGCAAACAAAACTCACCCGCCCCGCTTCTGGCTGGGAGATTGCAGGAGCCACTTGCCTCTATCAAACCAGCCCGACTTGGCACTGGTGCCACCTTTCCTCTGGGAACCATCCTGCGTATCGTGGATTTTCAGGAGCCAGCCGGCCACTCCCACCCACAGGCCCCCGAACAAAAACCACGGCCCTTTTCCCTGGCAAACAAAACTCACCCGCCCCGCTTCTGGCTGGCAGATTGCAGGAGCCACTTGGCTTTATCAAACCAGCCCGACTCGGCACTGGTGCCCCCTTGGGTCTGGGAACCATCCTGCGTATTGTGGATTTTCAGGAGCCAGCCGGCCACTCGCAGCCACAGGCCCCCAAACACAAACTACGGCCCTTTTCCCTGGCAAACAAAACTCACCCGCCCCGCTTCTGGCTGGCAGATTGCAGGAGCCACTTGGCTCTACCAAACCAGCCAGACTTGGCACTGCTGGCACCTTTCATCTGGGAACCATCCTGCGTATTGTGGATTTTCAGGAGCCAGCCGGCCACTCCCCGCCACAGGCCCCCAAACACATACAGTGGCCATTTTCCCTGGCAAACAAAACTCACCCGCCCCGCTTCTGGCTGGCAGATTGCAGGAGCCACTTTGTACTATCATACCAGCCCGACTTGGCGCTGGTGCCACCTTTCCTCTGGGAACCATCCTGCGTAACGTGGATTTTCAGGAGCCAGCCGGCCACTCCCAGCCACAGGCCCCCAAACACAAACCACGGCCCTTTTCCCTGGCAAACAAAACTCACCCGTCCCGCTTCTGGCTGGCAGATTGCAGGAGCCACTTGCCTCTATCAAACCAGCCCGACTCGGCACTGGTGCCACCTTTCATCTGGGAACCATCCAGTGTATCGTGGATTTTCAGGAGCCAGCCGGCCACTCCCAGCCACAGGCCCCCAAACACAAACCACTGCCTTTTTCCCTGGCAAACAAAACTCACCCGCCCCGCTTCTGGCTGGCAGATTGCAGGAGCCACTTGTCTTTATCAAACCAGCCCGACTCGGCACTGGTGCCCCCTTGGGTCTGGGAACCATCCTGCGTATTGTGGATTTTCAGGAGCCAGCCGGCCACGCGCAGTCACAGGCCCCCAAACACAAACTACGGCCCTTTTCCCTGGCAAACAAAACTCACCCGCCCCAATTCTGGCTCGTAGATTGCAGGAGCCACTTGCCTCTACCAAACCAGCCCGACTTGGCACTGCTGGCAACTTTCATCTGGGAACCATCCTGCGTATCGTGGATTTTCAGGAGCCCGCCGGCCACTCCCAGCCACAGGCCCCCAAACACATACAACGGCCATTTTCCCTGGAAAAAAAAATCAGCTACCCCGCTTCTGGATGGTAGATTGAAGGAGCCACTTTGTACTATCATACCAGCCCGACTTGGCACTGGTGCCACCTTTCATCTGGGAACCACCCTGCGTATCGTGAATTTTCAGGAGCCAGCCGGCCACTCCCAGCCACAGGCCCCCAAACACAAACCACGGCCCTTTTCCCTGGAAGTAAAACTGACATGCCCATCTTCTGGCTGGCAGATTGCAGGAGCCACTTGGCTCTATCCAACCAGCCCGACTCGGCACTGGTGCCCCCTAAGATTCGGGGAACCATCCTGCGCCGCATGGATTTTTAGGAGCCAGCCGGCCACTCCCAGCCACAGGCCCCCGAACACAAACCACGGCCATTTTCCCTGGAAAAAAAACTCAGCTGCCCCGCTTCTGGCTGGCAGATTGCAGGAGCCACTTGCCTCTATCAAACCAGCCCGACTTGGCACTGGTGCCAGTTTTCATCTGGGAACCATCCTGCGTATCGTGGATTTTCAGGAGCCAGCCGGCCACTCCCAGGCACAGGTCCCCAAACACATACAACGGCCCTTTTCTCTGGAAAAAAAACTCAGATGCCCCGCCTCTGGATGGTTGATTGCAGGAGCCACTTTGTACTATCATACCAGTCCGACTTGTCAGTGGTGCCACTTGGGTCTAGGAATAATCCTGCGCCGCGTGGATTTTTAGGAGCCAGCGGGCCACTCCCAGCCACAGGCCCCCAAACACATACAACGGCCCTTTTCCCTGGAAAAAAAACTCAGCTGCCCCGCTTCTGGATGGTAGATTGCAGGAGCCACTTTGTACTGTCATACGAGTACGATTTGTCAATGGTGCCACTTGGGTCTGGGAATCATCCGGCGTACCTTGGATTTTCAGGAGCCAGCCGGCCACTCCCAGCCACAGGCCCCCGAACAAAAACCACGGCCCTTTTCCCTGGAAAAAAAACTCAGCTGCCCCGCTTCTGGATGGTAGATTGCAGGAGCCACTTTGTACTGTCATACCAGTTCGACTTGTCAATGGTGCCACTTGGGTCTGGGAATCATCCAGCGTATCGTGGATTTTCAGGAGCCAGCCAGCCACTCCGATCCACAGGCCCACAAAGAAAATCTACGGCCCTTTTCCCTGGAAGTAAAACTGACCTGCCCATCTTCTGGATGGCAGATTGCAGGAGCCACTTGCCTCTATCAAACCAGCCCGACTTGGCACTGGTGCCACCTTTCATCTGGGAACCATCCTGCGTATCGTGGATTTTCAGGAGCCAGCCGGCCACTCCCAGCCACAGGCCCCCAAACACAAACTACGGCCCTTTTCCCTGGCAAACAAAACTCACCCGCCCCGCTTCTGGCTGGGAGATTGCAGGAGCCACTTGCCTCTATCAAACCAGCCCGACTTGGCACTGGTGCCACCTTTCCTCTGGGAACCATCCTGCGTAAGGTGGATTTTCAGGAGCCAGCCGGCCACCCCCAGCCACAGGCCCCCGAACAAAAACCACGGCCCTTTTCCCTGGCAAACAAAACTCACCCGCCCCGCTTCTGGCTGGCAGATTGCAGGAGCCACTTGGCTTTATCAAACCAGCCCGACTCGGCACTGGTGCCCCCTTGGGTCTGGGAACCATCCTGCTTATTGTGGATTTTCAGGAGCCAGCCGGCCACTCCCAGCCACAGGCCCCCAAACACAAACCACGGCCTTTTTCCCTGGCAAACAAAACTCACCCGCCCCGCTTCTGGCTGGCAGATTGCAGGAGCCACTTGCCTCTATCAAACCAGCACGACTTTGCACTCGTGCCCCCTTGGGTCTGGGAACCATCCTGCGCGGCGTGGATTTTCAGGAGCCAGCCGGCCACTCCCAGCCACAAGCCCCCGAACACAAACCACGGCCCTTTTCCATAGGCAAACAAAACTCAGCTGCCCCGCTTCTGGCTGGCAGATTGCAGGAGCCACTTGCCTCTATCAAACCAGCCCGACTTGGCACTTGTGCGACCTTTCATCTGGGAACCATCCTGCGCGGCGTGGATTTTCAGGAGCCAGCCGGCCACTCCCAGCCACAGGCCCCCGAACACAAACCACGGCCATTTTCCCTGGCAAACAAAACTCACCCGCCCTGCTTCTGGCTGGCAGATTGCAGGAGCCACTTGCCTCTATGAAACCAGCCCGACTCGGTACTGGTGCCACCTTTCATCTGGGAACCATCCTGCGTATCGTGGATTTTCAGGAGCCAGCCGGCCACTCCCAGCCACAGGCCCCCTAACACAAACTACGGCCCTTTCCCTGGAAGTAAAACTGACCTGCCCAACTTCTGGCTGGCAGATTGCAGGAGCCACTTGCCTCTATCAAACCAGCCTGACTTGGCACTTGTGCGACCTTTCATCTGGGAACCATCCTGCGCGGCGTGGATTTTCAGGAGCCAGCCGGCCACTCCCAGCCACAGGCCCCCGAACACAAACCACGGCCATTTTCCCTGGCAAACAAAACTCACCCGCCCTGCTTCTGGCTGGCAGATTGCAGGAGCCACTTGCCTCTATCAAACCAGCCCGACTCGGCACTTGTGCCACCTTTCATCTGGGAACACTCCTGCGCGGCGTGGATTTTCAGGAGCCAGCCGGCCACTCCCCGCCACAGGCCCCCAAACACATACAGCGGCCATTTTCCCTGGAAAAAAAAACTCAGCTCCCCCGCTTCTGGATGGCAGATTGCAGGAGCCACTTTGTACTATCATACCAGTCCGACTTGTCTATGGTGCCACTTGGGTCTGGGAATCATCCTGCGTATCGTGGATTTTAAGGAGCCAGCCGGCCACTCCCAGCCACAGGCCCCCAAACACATACAACGGGCCTTTTCCCTGGAAAAAAAAACTCAGCTGCCCCGCTTCTGGATGGTAGATTGCAGGAGCCACTTTGTACTGTCATACGAGACCGATTTGTCAATGGTGCCACTTGGGTCTGGGAATCATCCGGCGTATCGTGGATTTTCAGGAGCCAGCCGGCCACTCCCAGCCACAGGCCCCCAGACAAAAACTACGGCCCTTTTCCCTGGAAGTAAAACTGACCTGCCCATCTTCTGGATGGCAGATTGCAGGAGCCACTTGGTACTATCAAACCAGCCCAACTTGGCACTGGTGCCACCTTTCATCTGGGAACCATCCTGCGTATCGTGGATTTTCAGGAGCCAGCCGGCCACTCCCAGCCACAGGCCCCCAAACACAAACCACGGCCCATTTCCCTGGCAAACAAAACTCAGCTGCCCTGCTTCTGGCTGGCAGATTGCAGGAGCCACTTGCCTCTATCAAACCAGCCCGACTTTGCACTCGTGCCCCCTTGGGTCTGGGAACCATCCTGCGCGGCGTGGATTTTCAGGAGCCAGCCGGCCACTCCCAGCCACAAGCCCTTGAACACAAACCACGGCCCTTTTCCATAGGCAAACAAAACTCAGCTGCCCCGCTTCTGGCTGGCAGATTGCAGGAGCCACTTTCCTCTATCAAACATGCCCGACTCGGAACTGGCGCCACCTTTCATCTGGGAACCATCCTGCGTATTGTGGATTTTCAGGAGCCAGCCGGCCACTCCCAGCCACAGGCCCCTGAACACATACAACGGCCCTTTTCCCTGGAAAAAAAACTCAGCTGCCCCGCTTCTGGCTGGCAGATTGCAGGAGCCACTTGCCTCTATGAAACCAGCCCGACTCGGTACTGGTGCCACCTTTCATCTGGGAACCATCCTGCGTATCGTGGATTTTCAGGAGCCAGCCGGCCACTCCCAGCCACAGGCCCCCTAACACAAACTACGGCCCTTTCCCTGGAAGTAAAACTGACCTGCCCAACTTCTGGCTGGCAGATTGCAGGAGCCACTTGCCTCTATCAAACCAGCCCGACTTGGCACTTGTGCGACCTTTCTTCTGGGAACCATCCTGCGCGGCGTGGATTTTCAGGAGCCAGCCGGCCACTCCCAGCCACAGGCCCCCGAACACAAACCACGGCCATTTTCCCTGGCAAACAAAACTCACCCGCCCTGCTTCTGGCTGGCAGATTGCAGGAGCCACTTGCCTCTATCAAACCAGCCCGACTCGGCACTTGTGCCACCTTTCATCTGGGAACCATCCTGCGCGGCGTGGATTTTCAGGAGCCAGCTGGCCACTCCCCGCCACAGGCCCCCAAACACATACAGCGGCAATTTTCCCTGGAAAAAAAAACTCAGCTCCCCCGCTTCTGGATGGCAGATTGCAGGAGCCACTTTGTACTATGATACCAGTCCGACTTGTCAGTGGTGCCACTTGGGTCTGGGAATCATCCTGCGTATCGTGGATTTTAAGGAGCCAGCCGGCCACTCCCAGCCACAGGCCCCCAAACACATACAACGGCCCTTTTCCCTGGAAAAAAAAACTCAGCTGCCCCGCTTCTGGATGGTAGATTGCAGGAGCCACTTTGTACTGTCATACGAGACCGATTTGTCAATGGTGCCACTTGGGTCTGGGAATCATCCGGCGTATCGTGGATTTTCAGGAGCCAGCCGGCCACTCCCAGCCACAGGCCCCCAGACAAAAACTACGGCCCTTTTCCCTGGAAGTAAAACTGACCTGCCCATCTTCTGGATGGCAGATTGCAGGAGCCACTTGGTACTATCAAACCAGCCCAACTTGGCACTGGTGCCACCTTTCATCTGGGAACCATCCTGCGTATCGTGGATTTTCAGGAGCCAGCCTGCCACTCCCAGCCACAGGTCCCCAAGCACATACCACGGCCCTTTTCCCTGGAAAAAACACTCAGCTGACCCTCTTCTGGCTGGTAGTTTGCTGGGGCCACTTGTCTCTATCAAACCAGCCTTACTCGGCACTGGTGCCACCTTTCATCTGGGAACCATCCTGCGTATCGTGGATTTTCAGGAGCCAGCCAGCCACTCCCAGCCACAGGCCCCCAAACACAAACTACGGCCCTTTTCCCTGGTAGTGAAACTTACCTGCCCATCTTCTGGCTTGCAGATTGCAGGAGACACTTGGCTCTATCAAACCAGCCCGACTTGGCGCTGGTGCCACCTTTAGTCTGGGAACCATCCTGCGCGGCGTGGATTTTCAGGACCCAGCCGGCCACTCCCAGCCACAGGCCCCCGAAAAAAAACCACAACCCTTTTCCCGGGCAAACAACACTCGCCCGCCCCGCTTCTGTCTGGCAGATTGCAGGAGCCACTTGCCTCTATCAAACAAGTTCGACTCGGCACTGGTGCCCCCTTTGGTCTGGGAACCATCCTGCGCGGCGTGGATTTTCAGGAGCCAGCCGGCCACTCCCAGCCACAGGCCCCCAAACACAAACCACGGCCCTTTTCCACGGCAAATAAAACTCACCCGCCCAGCTTCTGGCTGGAAGATTGCAGGGGTCACTTGCCTCTATCAAACCAGCCCGACTCCGCGCTGGTGCCCCCTTGGGTCTGGGAACCATCCTGCGCGGCGTGGATTTTCAGGAGCCAGCCGTCCACTCCCAGCCACAGGTCCCCAAACATATACCACGGCCCTTTTCCCTGGAAAAAACACTCAGCTGACCCTCTTCTGGATGGTAGATTGCAGGAGCCACTTGGTACTATCAAACAAGCCCGACTTGGCACTGGTGCCACCTTTCATCTGGGAACCATCCTGCGTATCGTGGATTTTCCGGAGCCAGCGGGCCATTCCCCGCCGCAGGCCCCCGAACATGAACCACTGCCCTTTTCCCTGGCAAACAAAACTCAGCTGCCCCACTTTAGGCTGGCAGATTGCAGGAGCCACTTGGCTCTATCAAACCAGCCCGACGCGGTACTGGTGCCCCCTTGGGTCTGGGAACCATCCTGCGAATCGTGGATTTTCAGGAGCCAGCCGGCCACTCCCAGCCACAGGCCCCCAAACACATACCACGGCCCTTTTCCCTGGAAAAAACACTCAGCTGACCCTCTTCTGGATGGCAGATTGCAGGAGCCACTTGGTACTATAAAACAAGCTTGACTTGGCACTGGTGCCACCTTTCATCTGGGAACCATCCTGCGTATCGTGGATTTTCAGGAGCCAGCGGGCCACTCCCCGCCGCAGGCCCCCGAACATGAACCACTGCCCTTTTCCCGGGCAAACAAAACTCACCCGCCCCGCTTCTGGCTGGAAGATTGCAGGTGCCACTTGCCTCTATCAAATAAGCCCGACTCAGCACTGGTGCCCCCTTTTGTCTGGGAACCATCCTACGCAGCGTGGATTTTCAGGAGCCAGCCGGCCACTCCCAGCCACAGGCCCCCAAACACAAACCACCGCCCTTTTCCCTGGCAAACAAAACTCACCCGCCCCTCTTCTGTCTGGCAGATTGCAGGAGCCACTTGCCTTATCAAACCAGCCCGACTCGGCGCTGGTGCCCCCTTTGGTCTGGGAACCATCCTGCGCGGCGTGGACACTCATGTGCCAGCCGGCCACTCCCAGCCACAGGCCCCCAAACACAAACCACGGCCCTTTTCCCTGCCAAACAAAACTCACCCGCCCCGCTTCTGGCTGGCAGATTGCAGGAGCCACTTGGCTCAATGAATCATGCCCGACTCGGCACTGGGGCCATATTTCATCTGGGAACCATCCTGCGTATTGTGGATTTTCAGGAGCCAGTGGGCCACTCCCAGCCACAGGCCCCCAAACACAAACTACGGCCCTTTTCCCTGGAAGTAAAACTGACCTGCCCATCTTCTGGCTGGCAGATTGCAGGACCCACTTGGTTCTATCAAACCAGCCCGACTTGGCACTGGTGCCCCCTTGGGTCTGGGAACCATCCTGCGCGGCGTGGATTTTCAGGAGCCAGCCGGCCACTCCCAGCCACAGGCCCCCAAACACAAACCACAGCCCTTTTCCCATGCAAACAAAACTCACCCGCCCCGCTTCTGGCTGGCAGATTGCAGGAGCCACTTGGCTCTATCAAACCAACCCGACTTGGCACTGGTGCCCCCTTGGGTCTGGGAACCATCCTGCGGGGCGTGGATTTTCAGGAGCCCGCCGGCCACTCCCAGCCACAGGCCCCCGAACACAAACCACGGCCCTTTTCCCTGGCCAAGAAAACTCACCCGCCCCGCTTCTGGCTGGCAGATTGCAGGAGCCACTTGGTACTATCAAACTAGCCCGACTCGGCACTGGTGCCACCTTTCATCTGGGAACCATCCTGCGTATCGTGGATTTTCAGGAGCCAGCCGGCCACTCCCAGCCACAGGCCCCCAAACAAAAACTACGGCCCTTTTCCCTGGAAGTAAAACTGACCGGCCCATCTTCTGGATGGCAGATTGCAGGAGCCACTTGCCTCTATCAAACCAGCCCGACTCGGCACTGGTGCCACCTTTCATCTGGGAACCATCCAGTGTATCGTGGATTTTCAGGAGCCCGCCGGCCACTCCCAGCCACAGGCCCCCAAACACATACCACGGCCCTTTTCCCTGGAAGTAAAACTGACATGCCCATCTTCTGGCTGGCAGATTGCAGGAGCCACTTGGCTCTATCCAACCAGCCCAACTCGGCACTGGTGCCCCCTAAGATTCGGGGAACCATCCGGCGCCGTGTGGATTTTTAGGAGCCAGCGGGCCACTCCCAGCCACAGGCCCCCGAACACAAACCACGGCCATTTTCCCTGGAAAAAAAACTCAGCTGCCCCGCTTCTGGCTGGCAGATTGCAGGAGCCACTTGCCTCTATCAAACCAGCCCGACTTGGCACTGGTGCCAGTTTTCATCTGGGAACCATCCTGCGTATCGTGGATTTTCAGGAGCCAGCCGGCCACTCCCAGCCACAGGCCCCCAAACTAAAACTACGGCCCTTTTCCCTGGAAGTAAAACTGACCTGCCCATCTTCTGGATGGCAGATTGCAGGAGCCACTTGGTACTATCAAACCAGCCTGACTTGGCACTGGTGCCACCTTTCATCTGGGAACCATCCTGCGTATCGTGGATTTTCAGGAGCCAGCCGGCCACTCCCAGCCACAGGCCCCCAAACACATACAACGGCCCTTTTCCCTGGAAAAAAAACTCAGCTGCCCCGCTTCTGGATGGTAGATTGCAGGAGCCACTTTATACTGTCATACGAGTACGATTTGTCAATGGTGCCACTTGGGTCTGGGAATCATCCGGCGTACCTTGGATTTTCAGGAGGCAGCCGGCCACTCCCAGCCACAGGCCCCCGAACAAAAACCACGGCCCTTTTCCCTGGAAAAAAAACTCAGCTACCCCGCTTCTGGATGGTAGATTGCAGGAGCCACTTTGTACTGTCATACCAGTTCGACTTGTCAATGGTGCCACTTGGGTCTGGGAATCATCCAGCGTATCGTGGATTTTCAGGAGCCAGCCAGCCACTCCGATCCACAGGCCCACAAAGAAAATCTACGGCCCTTTTCCCTGGAAGTAAAACTGACCTGCCCATCTTCTGGATGGCAGATTGCAGGAGCCACTTGCCTCTATCAAACCAGCCCGACTTGGCACTGGTGCCACCTTTCATCTGGGAACCATCCTGCGTATCGTGGATTTTCAGGAGCCAGCCGGCCACTCCCAGCCACAGGCCCCCAAACACAAACTACGGCCCTTTTCCCTGGCAAACAAAACTCACCCGCCCCGCTTCTGGCTGGGAGATTGCAGGAGCCACTTGCCTCTATCAAACCAGCCCGACTTGGCACTGGTGCCACCTTTCCTCTGGGAACCATCCTGCGTAAGGTGGATTTTCAGGAGCCAGCCGGCCACCCCCAGCCACAGGCCCCCGAACAAAAACCACGGCCCTTTTCCCTGGCAAACAAAACTCACCCGCCCCGCTTCTGACTGGCAGATTGCAGGAGCCACTTGGCTTTATCAAACCAGCCCGACTCGGCACTGGTGCCCCCTTGGGTCTGGGAACCATCCTGCGTATTGTGGATTTTCAGGAGCCAGCCGGCCACTCGCAGCCACAGGCCCCCAAACACAAACTACGGCCCTTTTCCCTGGCAAACAAAACTCACCCGCCCCGCTTCTGGCTGGCAGATTGCAGGAGCCACTTGGCTCTACCAAACCAGCCAGACTTGGCACTGCTGGCACCTTTCATCTGGGAACCATCCTGCGTATTGTGGATTTTCAGGAGCCAGCCGGCCACTCCCCGCCACAGGCCCCCAAACACATACAGCGGCCATTTTCCCTGGAAAAAAAAACTCAGCTCCCCCGCTTCTGGATGGCAGATTGCAGGAGCCACTTTGTACTATCATACCAGCCCGACTTGGCACTGGTGCCACCTTTCCTCTGGGAACCATCCTGCGTATCGTGGATTTTCAGGAGCCAGCCGGCCACTCCCAGCCACAAGTCCCCAAACACAAACCACGGCCTTTTTCCCTGGCAAACAAAACTCACCCGCCCCGCATCTGGCTTGCAGATTGCAGGAGCCACTTGCCTCTATCAAACCAGCCCGACTTGGCGCTGGTGCCACCTTTCCTCTGGGAACCATCCTGCGTAACGTGGATTTTCAGGAGCCAGCCGGCCACTCCCAGCCACAGGCCCCCAAACACACACTACGGCCCTTTTCCCTGGAAAAAAAAACTCAGCTGCCCCGCTTCTGGATGGTAGATTGCAGGAGCCACTTTGTACTATCATACCAGTCCGACTTGTCAGTGGTGCCACTTGGGTCTGGGAATCATCCTGCGTATCGTGGATTTTCAGGAGCCAGCCGGCCACTCCCAGCCACAGGCCCCCAAACACATAAAACGGCCCTTTTCCCTGGAAAAAAAAACTCAGCTGCCCCGCTTCTGGATGGTAGATTGCAGGAGCCACTTTCTACTGTCATACAAGTCCGATTTGTCAATGGTGCCAGTTTTCATCTGGGAACCATCCTGCGTATCATGGATTTTCAGGAGCCAGCCGGCCACTCCCAGCCACAGGCCCCCAAACACAAACCACGGCCCTTTTCCCTGGCAAACAAAACTCACCCGCCCCGCTTCTGGCTGGGAGATTGCAGGAGCCACTTGCCTCTATCAAACCAGCCCGACTTGGCACTCGTGCCCCCTTGGGTCTGGGAACCATCCTGCGCGGCGTGGATTTTCAGGAGCCAGCCGGCCACTCCCAGCCACAAGCCCCCGAACAAAAACCACGGCCCTTTTCCCTGGCAAACAAAACTCAGCTGCCCCGCTTCTGGCTGGCAGATTGCAGGAGCCACTTTCCTCTATCAAACATGCCCGACTCGGAACTGGCGCCACCTTTCATCTGGGAACCATCCTGCGTATTGTGCATTTTCAGGAGCCAGCCGGCCACTCCCAGCCACAGGCCCCTGAACACATACAACGGCCCTTTTCCATGGAAAAAAAACTCAGCTGCCCCGCTTCTGGCTGGCAGATTGCGGGAGCCACTTGCCTCTATCAAACCAGCCCAACTCGGCACTGGTGCCACCTTTCATCTGGGAACCATCCCATGTATCGTGAATTTTCAGGAGCCAGCCGGCCACTCCCACCCACAGGCCCCAAATCACAAACTACTGCCCTTTTCCCTGGAAGTAAAACTGACCTGCCCAACTTCTGGCTGGCAGATTGCAGGAGCCACTTGGCTCTATCAAACCAGCCCGACTCGGCACTGGTGCCAGCTTTCATCTGGGAACCATCCTGCGTATCGTGGATTTTCAGGAGCCAGCCGGCCACTCCCAGCCACAGGCCCCCAAACACAAACCACGGCCCTTTTCCCTGGCAAACAAAACTCACCCGTCCCGCTTCTGGCTGGCAGATTGCAGGAGCCACTTGCCTCTATCAAACCAGCCCGACTCGGCACTGGTGCCACCTTTCATCTGGGAACCATCCAGTGTATCGTGGATTTTCAGGAGCCAGCCGGCCACTCCCAGCCACAGGCCCCCAAACACAAACCACTGCCTTTTTCCCTGGCAAACAAAACTCACCCGCCCCGCTTCTGGCTGGCAGATTGCAGGAGCCACTTGGCTTTATCAAACCAGCCCGACTCGGCCCTGGTGCCCCCTTGGGTCTGGGAACCATCCTGCGTATTGTGGATTTTCAGGAGCCAGCCGGCCACGCGCAGTCACAGGCCCCCAAACACAAACTACGGCCCTTTTCCCTGGCAAACAAAACTCACCCGCCCCACTTCTGGCTCGTAGATTGCAGGAGCCACTTGCCTCTACCAAACCAGCCCAACTTGGCACTGCTGGCAACTTTCATCTGGGAACCATCCTGCGTATCGTGGATTTTCAGGAGCCCGCCGGCCACTCCCAGCCACAGGCCCCCAAACACATACAACGGCCATTTTCCCTGGAAAAAAAAATCAGCTACCCCGCTTCTGGATGGTAGATTGCAGGAGCCACTTTGTACTATCATACCAGCCCGACTTAGCACTGGTGCCACCTTTCATCTGGGAACCACCCTGCGTATCGTGAATTTTCAGGAGCCAGACGGCCACTCCCAGCCACAGGCCCCCAAACACAAACCACGGCCCTTTTCCCTGGAAGTAAAACTGACATGCCCATCTTCTGGCTGGCAGATTGCAGGAGCCACTTGGCTCTATCCAACCAGCCCGACTCGGCACTGGTGCCCCCTATGATTCGGGGAACCATCCGGCGCCGCGTGGATTTTTAGGAGTCAGCCGGCCACTCCCAGCCACAGGCCCCCGAACACAAACCACGGCCATTTTCCCTGGAAAAAAAACTCAGCTGCCCCGCTTCAGGCTGGCAGATTGCAGGAGCCACTTGCCTCTATCAAACCAGCCCGACTTGGCACTGCTGGCAACTTTCATCTGGGAACCATCCTGCGTATCGTGGATTTTCAGGAGCCAGCCGGCCACTCCCAGCCACAGGTCCCCAAACACATACAACGGCCCTTTTCTCTGGAAAAAAAACTCAGCTGCCCCGCCTCTGGATGGTTGATTGCAGGAGCCACTTTGTACTATCATACCAGTCCGACTTGTCAGTGGTGCCACTTGGGTCTAGGAATAATCCTGCGCCACGTGGATTTTTAGGAGCCAGCGGGCCACTCCCAGCCACAGGCCCCCAAACACATACAACGGCCCTTTTCCCTGGAAAAAAAACTCAGCTGCCCCGCTTCTGGATGGTAGATTGCAGGAGCCACTTTGTACTGTCATACGAGTACGATTTGTCAATGGTGACACTTGGGTCTGGGAATCATCCGGCGTACCTTGGATTTTCAGGAGCCAGAGGGCCACTCCCAGCCACAGGCCCCCGAACAAAAACCACGGCCCTTTTCCCTGGAAAAAAAACTCAGCTGCCCCGCTTCTGGATGGTAGATTGCAGGAGCCACTTTGTACTGTCATACCAGTTCGACTTGTCAATGGTGCCACTTGGGTCTGGGAATCATCCAGTGTATCGTGGATTTTCAGGAGCCAGCCAGCCACTCCGATCCACAGGGCCACAAAGAAAATCTACGGCCCTTTTCCCTGGAAGTAAAACTGACCTGCCCATCTTCTGGATGGCAGATTGCAGGAGCCACTTGCCTCTATCAAACCAGCCCGACTTGGCACTGGTGCCACCTTTCATCTGGGAACCATCCTGCGTATCGTGGATTTTCAGGAGCCAGCCGGCCACTCCCAGCCACAGGCCCCCAAACACAAACTACGGCCCTTTTCCCTGGCAAACAAAACTCACCCGCCCCGCTTCTGGCTGGGAGATTGCAGGAGCCACTTGCCTCTATCAAACCAGCCCGACTTGGCACTGGTGCCACCTTTCCTCTGGGAACCATCCTGCGTAAGGTGGATTTTCAGGAGCCAGCCGGCCACCCCCAGCCACAGGCCCCCGAACAAAAACCACGGCCCTTTTCCCTGGCAAACAAAACTCACCCGCCCCGCTTCTGGCTGGCAGATTGCAGGAGCCACTTGGCTTTATCAAACCAGCCCGACTCGGCACTGGTGCCCCCTTGGGTCTGGGAACCATCCTGCGTATTGTGGATTTTCAGGAGCCAGCCGGCCACTCCCAGCCACAGGCCCCCAAAAACAAACTACGGCCCTTTTCCCTGGCAAACAAAACTCACCCGCCCCGCTTCTGGCTGGCAGATTGCAGGAGCCACTTGGCTCTACCAAACCAGCCAGACTTGGCACTGCTGGCACCTTTCATCTGGGAACCATCCTGCGTATTGTGGATTTTCAGGAGCCAGACGGCCACTCCCCGCCACAGGCCCCCAAACACATACAGCGGCCATTTTCCCTGGAAAAAAAAACTCAGCTCCCCCGCTTCCGGATGGCAGATTGCAGGAGCCACTTTGTACTATCATACCAGCCCGACTTGGCACTGGTGCCACCTTTCCTCGGGGAACCATCCTGCGTATCGTGGATTTTCAGGAGCCAGCCGGCCACTCCCAGCCACAGGCCCCCAAACAGAAACCACGACCTTTTTCCCTGGCAAACAAGACTCACCCGCCCCGCTTCTGGCTTGCAGATTGCAGGAGCCACTTGCCTCTATCAAACCAGCCCGACTTGGCGCTGGTGCCACCTTTCCTCTGGGAACCATCCTGCGTAACGTGGATTTTCAGGAGCCAGCCGGCCACTCCCAGCCACAGGCCCCCAAACACAAACTACGGCCCTTTTCCCTGGAAAAAAAAACTCAGCTGCCCCGCTTCTGGATGGTAGATTGCAGGAGCCACTTTGTACTATCATACCAGTCCGACTTGTCAGTGGTGCCACTTGGGTCTGGGAATCATCCTGCGTATCGTGGATTTTCAGGAGCCAGCCGGCCACTCCCAGCCACAGGCCCCCAAACACATAAAACGGCCCTTTTCCCTGGAAAAAAAAACTCAGCTGCCCCGCTTCTGGATGGTAGATTGCAGGAGCCACTTTCTACTGTCATACGAGTCCGATTTGTCAATGGTGCCAGTTTTCATCTGGGAACCATCCTGCGTATCATGGATTTTCAGGAGCCAGCCGGCCACTCCCAGCCACAGGCCCCCAAACACAAACCACGGCCCTTTTCCCTGGCAAACAAAACTCACCCGCCCCGCTTCTGGCTGGCAGATTGCAGGAGCCACTTGCCTCTATCAAACCAGCCCGACTTGGCACTCGTGCCCCCTTGGGTCTGGGAACCATCCTGCGCGGCGTGGATTTTCAGGAGCCAGCCGGCCACTCCCAGCCACAAGCCCCCGAACACAAACCACGGCCCTTTTCCCTGGAAAAAAAACTCAGCTGCCCCGCTTCTGGCTGGCAGATTGCGGGAGCCACTTGCCTCTATCAAACCAGCCCAACTCGGCACTGGTGCCACCTTTCATCTGGGAACCATCCCATGTATCGTGAATTTTCAGGAGCCAGCCAGCCACTCCCACCCACAGGCCCCAAATCACAAACTACTGCCCTTTTCCCTGGAAGTAAAACTGACCTGCCCAACTTCTGGCTGGCAGATTGCAGGAGCCACTTGCCTCTATCTAACCAACCCGACTTGGGACTTGTGCCACCTTTCATCTGGGAACCATCCTGCGCGGCGTGGATTTTCAGGAGCCAGCCGGCCACTCCCAGCCACAAGCCCCCAAACACAAACCACGGCCATTTTCCCTGGCAAACAAAACTCAGCCGCCCCGCTCCTGGCTGGCAGATTGCAGGAGCCACTTGGCTCTATCAAACCAGCCCGACTCGGCACTGGTGCCAGCTTTCATCTGGGAACCATCCTGCGTATCGTGGATTTTCAGGAGCCAGCCGGCCACTCCCAGCCACAGGCCCCCAAACACAAACCACGGCCCTTTTCCCTGGAAAACAAAACTCACCCGTCCCGCTTCTGGCTGGCAGATTGCAGGAGCCACTTGCCTCTATCAAACCAGCCCGACTCGGCACTGGTGCCACCTTTCATCTGGGAACCATCTAGTGTATCGTGGATTTTCAGGAGCCAGCCGGCCACTCCCAGCCACAGGCCCCCAAACACAAACCACTGCCTTTTTCCCTGGCAAACAAAACTCACCCGCCCCGCTTCTGGCTGGCAGATTGCAGGAGCCACTTGGCTTTATCAAACCAGCCCGACTCGGCACTGGTGCCCCCTTGGGTCTGGGAACCATCCTGCGTATTGTGGATTTTCAGGAGCCAGCCGGCCACGCGCAGTCACAGGCCCCCAAACACAAACTACGGCCCTTTTCCCTGGCAAACAAAACTCACCCGCCCCACTTCTGGCTCGTAGATTGCAGGAGCCACTTGCCTCTACCAAACCAGCCCAACTTGGCACTGCTGGCAACTTTCATCTGGGAACCATCCTGCGTATCGTGGATTTTCAGGAGCCCGCCGGCCACTCCCAGCCACAGGCCCCCAAACACATACAACGGCCATTTTCCCTGGAAAAAAAAATCAGCTACCCCGCTTCTGGATGGTAGATTGCAGGAGCCACTTTGTACTATCATACCAGCCCGACTTGGCACTGGTGCCACCTTTCATCTGGGAACCACCCTGCGTATCGTGAATTTTCAGGAGCCAGCCGGCCACTCCCAGCCACAGGCCCCCAAACACAAACCACGGCCCTTTTCCCTGGAAGTAAAACTGACATGCCCATCTTCTGGCTGGCAGATTGCAGGAGCCACTTGGCTCTATCCAACCAGCCCGACTCGGCACTGGTGCCCCCTAAGATTCGGGGAACCATCCGGCGCCGCGTGGATTTTTAGGAGCCAGCCGGCCACTCCCAGCCACAGGCCCCCGAACACAAACCACGGCCATTTTCCCTGGAAAAAAAACTCAGCTGCCCCGCTTCTGGCTGGCAGATTGCAGGAGCCACTTGCCTCTGTCAAACCAGCCCGACTTGGCACTGGTGCTAGTTTTCATCTGGGAACCATCCTGCGTATCGTGGATTTTCAGGAGCCAGCCGGCCACTCCCAGCCACAGGTCCCCAAACACATACAACGGCCCTTTTCTCTGGAAAAAAAACTCAGATGCCCCGCCTCTGGATGGTTGATTGCAGGAGCCACTTTGTACTATCATACCAGTCCGACTTGTCAGTGGTGCCACTTGGGTCTAGGAATAATCCTGCGCCGCGTGGATTTTTAGGAGCCAGCGGGCCACTCCCAGCCACAGGCCCCCAAACACATACAACGGCCCTTTTCCCTGGAAAAAAAACTCAGCTGCCCCGCTTCTGGATGGTAGACTGCAGGAGCCACTTTGTACTGTCATACGAGTACGATTTGTCAATGGTGACACTTGGGTCTGGGAATCATCCGGCGTACCATGGATTTTCAGGAGCCAGACGGCCACTCCCAGCCACAGGCCCCCGAACAAAAACCACGGCCCTTTTCCCTGGAAAAAAAACTCAGCTGCCCCGCTTCTGGATGGTAGATTGCAGGAGCCACTTTGTACTGTCTTACCAGTTCGACTTGTCAATGGTGCCACTTGGGTCTGGGAATCATCCAGCGTATCGTGGATTTTCAGGAGCCAGCCAGCCACTCCGATCCACAGGGCCACAAAGAAAATCTACGGCCCTTTTCCCTGGAAGTAAAACTGACCTGCCCATCTTCTGGATGGCAGATTGCAGGAGCCACTTGCCTCTATCAAACCAGCCCGACTTGGCACTGGTGCCACCTTTCATCTGGGAACCATCCTGCGTATTGTGGATTTTCAGGAGCCAGCCGGCCACTCCCAGCCACAGGCCCCCAAACACAAACAACGGCCCTTTTCCCTGGAAAAAAAACTCAGCTGCCCCGCTTCTGGCTGGCAGATTGCAGGAGCCACTTGCCTCTATGAAACCAGCCCGACTCGGTACTGGTGCCACCTTTCATCTGGGAACCATCCTGCGTATCGTGGATTTTCAGGAGGCAGCCGGCCACTCCCAGCCACAGGCCCCCTAACACAAACTACGGCCCTTTCCCTGGAAGTAAAACTGACCTGCCCAACTTCTGGCTGGCAGATTGCAGGAGCCACATGCCTCTATCAAACCAGCCCGACTTGGCACTTGTGCGACCTTTCATCTGGGAACCATCCTGCGCGGCGTGGATTTTCAGGAGCCAGCCGGCCACTCCCAGCCACAGGCCCCCGAACACAAACCACGGCCATTTTCCCTGGCAAACAAAACTCACCCGTCCCGCTTCTGGCTGGCAGATTGCAGGAGCCACTTGCCTCTATCAAACCAGCCCGACTCGGCACTTGTGCCACCTTTCATCTGGGAACCATCCTGCGCGGCGTGGATTTTCAGGAGCCAGCCGGCCACTCCCCGCCGCAGGCCCCCGAACATGAACCACTGCCCTTTTCCCGGGCAAACAAAACTCACCCGCCCCGCTTCTGGCTGGAAGATTGCAGGTGCCACTTGCCTCTATCAAATAAGCCCGACTCAGCACTGGTGCCCCCTTTTGTCTGGGAACCATCCTACGCAGCGTGGATTTTCAGGAGCCAGCCGGCCACTCCCAGCCACAGGCCCCCAAACACAAACCACCGCCCTTTTCCCTGGCAAAAAAAACTCACCCGCCCCTCTTCTGTCTGGCAGATTGCAGGAGCCACTTGCCTTATCAAACCAGCCCGACTCGGCGCTGGTGCCCCCTTTGGTCTGGGAACCATCCTGCGCGGCGTGGACACTCATGTGCCAGCCGGCCACTCCCAGCCACAGGCCCCCAAACACAAACCACGGCCCTTTTCCCTGCCAAACAAAACTCACCCGCCCCGCTTCTGGCTGGCAGATTGCAGGAGCCACTTGGCTCAATGAATCATGCCCGACTCGGCACTGGGGCCATATTTCATCTGGGAACCATCCTGCGTATTGTGGATTTTCAGGAGCCAGTGGGCCACTCCCAGCCACAGGCCCCCAAACACAAACTACGGCCCTTTTCCCTGGAAGTAAAACTGACCTGCCCATCTTCTGGCTGGCAGATTGCAGGACCCACTTGGTTCTATCAAACCAGCCCGACTTGGCACTGGTGCCCCCTTGGGTCTGGGAACCATCCTGCGCGGCGTGGATTTTCAGGAGCCAGCCGGCCACTCCCAGCCACAGGCCCCCAAACACAAACCACAGCCCTTTTCCCTGGCAAACAAAACTCACCCGCCCCGCTTCTGGCTGGCAGATTGCAGGAGCCACTTGGCTCTATCAAACCAACCCGACTTGGCACTGGTGCCCCCTTGGGTCTGGGAACCATCCTGCGCGGCGTGGATTTTCAGGAGCCCGCCGGCCACTCCCAGCCACAGGCCCCCGAACACAAACCACGGCCCTTTTCCCTGGCCAAGAAAACTCACCCGCCCCGCTTCTGGCTGGCAGATTGCAGGAGCCACTTGGTACTATCATACCAGCCCGACTTGGCACTGGTGCCACCTTTCATCTGGGAACCACCCTGCGTATCGTGAATTTTCAGGAGCCAGCCGGCCACTCCCAGCCACAGGCCCCCAAACACAAACCACGGCCCTTTTCCCTGGAAGTAAAACTGACCGGCCCATCTTCTGGATGGCAGATTGCAGGAGCCACTTGCCTCTATCAAACCAGCCCGACTCGGCACTGGTGCCACCTTTCATCTGGGAACCATCCAGTGTATCGTGGATTTTCAGGAGCCAACCGGCCACTCCCAGCCACAGGCGCCCAAACACAAACCACGGCCTTTTTCCCTGGCAAACAAAACTCACCCGCCCCGCTTCTGGCTGGCAGATTGCAGGAGCCACTTGCCTCTCTCAAACCAGCCCGACTTGGCACTGGTGCCACCTTTCCTCTGGGAACTATCCTGCGTAAGGTGGATTTTCAGGAGCCAGCCGGCCACTCCCAGCCACAGGCCCCCAAACACAAACCACGGCCTTTTTCCCTGGCAAACAAAACTCACCCGCCCCGCTTCTGGCTGGCAGATTGCAGGAGCCTCTTGGCTTTATCAAACCAGCCCGACTCGGCACTGGTGCCCCCTTGGGTCTGGGAACCATCCTGCGTTTTGTGGATTTTCAGGAGCCAGCCGGCCAACTGCAGCCACAGGCCCCCAAACACAAAATATGGCCCTTTTCCCTGGCAAACAAAACTCACCCGCCCCACTTCTGGCTGGCAGATTGCAGGAGCCACTTGCCTCTACCAAACCAGCCCGACTTGGCACTGCTGGCACCTTTCATCTGGGAACCATCCTGCGTATCGTGGATTTTCAGGAGCCAGCCGGCCACTCCCAGCCACAGGCCCCCAAACACATACAACGGCCATTTTCCCTGGAAAAAAAACTCAGCTACCCCGCTTCTGGATGGTAGATTGCAGGAGCCACTTTGTGCTATCATACCAGCCCGACTTGGCACTGGTGCCACCTTTCATCTGGGAACCACCCTGCGTATCGTGAATTTTCAGGAGCCAGACGGCCACTCCCAGCCACAGGCCCCCAAACACAAACCACGGCCCTTTTCCCTGGAAGTAAAACTGACATGCCCATCTTCTCGCTGGCAGATTGCAGGAGCCACTTGGCTCTATCCAACCAGCCCGACTCGGCACTGGTGCCCCCTAAGGTTCGGGGAACCATCCTGCGCTGCATGGATTTTCAGGAGCCAGAAGGCCACTCCCAGCCAACGGCTCCCGAACACAAACCACGGCCATTTTCCCTGGCAAAAAAAACTCACCCGCCCTGCTTCTGGCTGGCAGATTGCAGGAGCCACTTGGCTCTATCAAACCAGCCCGTCTCGGCACTGTTGCCAGTTTTCATCTGGGAACCATCCTGCGTACTGTGGGTTTTTAGGAGCCAGCAGGCCACTCCCAGCCACAGGTCCCCAAACACATACAACGGCCCTTTTCCCTGGAAAAAAAACTCAGCTGCCCCGCCTCTGGATGGTTGATTGCAAGAGCCACTTTGTACTATCATACCAGTCTGACTTGTCAGCGGTGCCACTTGGATCTTGGAATCATCCTGCGTATCGTGGATTTTCAGAAGCCAGCCGGCCACTCCCAGCCACAGGCCCCCAAACACATACAACAGCCCTTTTCCCTGGAAAAAAAACTCAGCTGCCCTGCTTCTGGCTGGCAGATTGCAGGAGCCACTTGGCTCTATCAAACCAGCCCGACTCGGCACGGTTGCCAGTTTCCATCTGGGAACCATCCGGCGCGGCGTGGATTTTCAGGAGCCAGCCGGCCACTCCCAGACACAGGTCCCCAAACACATACAATGGCCCTTTTCCCTGGAAAAAAAACTCAGCTGCCCCGCCTCTGGATGGCAGATTGCAGGAGCCACTTTGTACTATCATACCAGTCCGACTTGTCAGTTGTGCCACTTGGGTCTGGGAATCATCCTGCGTATCGTGGATTTTCAGGAGCCAGCCGGCCACTCCCAGCCACAGGCCCCCAAACACATACAACGGCCCTTTTCCCTGGAAAAAAAACTCAGCTGCCCCGCTTCTGGGTGGCAGATTGCAGGAGCCACTTGCCTCTATCAAACCAGCCCGACTTGGCACTTGTGCCACCTTTCATCTGGGAACCATCCTGCGCGGCGTGGATTTTCAGGAGCCAGCTGGCCACTCCCAGCCACAGGCCCCCGAACACAAACCACGGCCATTTTCCCTGGCAAACAAAACTCACCCGCCCTGCTTCTGGCTGGCAGATTGCAGGAGCCACTTGGCTCTATCAAACCAGCCCGACTCGGCACTGTTGCCAGTTTTCATCTGGGAACCATCCTGCCTATCGTGGATTTTCAGGAGCCAGCCGGCCACTCCCAGCCACAGGCCCCCAAACACACACTACGGCCCTTTTCCCTGGAAGTAAAACTGACCTGCCCATCTTCTGGATGGCAGATTACAGGAGCCACTTGCCTCTATCAAACCAGCCCGACTCGGCACTGGTGCCACCTTTCATCTGGGAACCATCCTGCGTATCGTGGATTTTCAGGAGCCAGCCGGCCACTCCCAGACACAGGTCCCAAAACACATACAATGGCCCTTTTCCCTGGAAAAAAAACTCAGCTGCCCCTCCTCTGGATGGCAGATTGCAGGAGCCACTTTGTACTATCATACCAGTCCGACTTGTCAGTGGTGCCACTTGGGTCTGGGAATCATCCTGCGTATCGTGGATTTTCAGGAGCCAGCCGGCCACTCCCAGCCACAGGCCCCCACCACATACAACGGCCCTTTTCCCTGGAAAAAAAAACTCAGCTGCCCCGCTTCTGGATAGTAGATTGCAGGAGCCACTTTCTACTGTCATACGAGTCCGATTTGTCAATGGTGCCACCTTTCCTCTGGGAACCATCCTGCGTATCGTGGATTTTCAGGAGCCAGCCGGCCACACCCAGCCACAGGCCCCCAAACAAAAACCACGGCCCTCTTCCCTGGCAAACAAAACTCACCCGCCCCGCTTCTGGCTGGCAGATTGCAGGAGCCACTTGCCTCTATCAAACCAGCCCGACTTGGCACTCGTGCCCCCTTGGGTCTGGGAACCATCCTGCGCGGCGTGGATTTTCAGGAGCCAGCCGGCCACTCCCAGCCACAAGCCCCCGAACACAAACCACGGCCCTTTTCCCTGGCAAACAAAACTCAGCTGCCCCGCTTCTGGCTGGCAGATTGCAGGAGCCACATGCCTCTATCAAACCAGCCCGACTCGGAACTGGCGCCACCTTTCATCTGGGAACCATCCTGCGTGTTGTGGATTTTCAGGAGCCAGCCGGCCACTCCCAGCCACAGGCCCCTGAACACATACAACGGCCCTTTTCCCTGGAAAAAAAACTCAGCTGCCCCGCTTCTGGCTGGCAGATTGCAGGAGCCACTTGCCTCTATAAAACCAGCCCGACTCGGTACTGGTGCCACCTTTCATCTGGGAACCATCCTGCGTATCGTGGATTTTTAGGAGCCAGCCGGCCACTCCCAGCCACAGGCCCCCTAACACAAACTACGGCCCTTTCCCTGGAAGTAAAACTGACCTGCCCAACTTCTGGCTGGCAGATTGCAGGAGCCACTTGCCTCTATCAAACCAGCCCGACTTGGCACTTGTGCGACCTTTCATCTGGGAACCATCCTGCGCGGCGTGGATTTTCAGGAGCCAGCCGGCCACTCCCAGCCACAGGCCCCCGAACACAAACCACGGCCATTTTCCCTGGCAAACAAAACTCACCCGCCCTGCTTCTGGCTGGCAGATTGCAGGAGCCACATGGCTCTATCAAACCAGCCCGACTCGGCACTGTTTCCAGTTTCCATCTGGGAATCATCCTGCGCGGCGTGGATTTTCAGGAGCCAGCCGGCCACTCCCAGACACAGGTCCCCAAACACATACAATGGCCCTTTTCCCTGGAAAAAAAACTCAGCTGCCCCGCCTCTGAATGGCAGATTGCAGGAGCCACTTTGCACTATCATACCAGTCCGACTTGTCAGTGGTGCCACTTGGGTCTGGGAATCATCCTGCGTATCGTGGATTTTCAGGAGCCCGCCGGCCACTCCCAGCCACAGGCCCCCAAACACATACAACGGCCCTTTTCCCTGGAAAAAAAAACTCAGCTGCCCCGCCTCTGGATGGTAGATTGCAGGAGCCACTTTGTACTGTCATACGTGTCCGATTTGTCAATGGTGCCACTTGGGTCTGGGAATCATCCGGCGTATCGTGGATTTTCAGGAGCCAGCCGGCCACTCCCAGCCACAGGCCCCCGAACACATACAACGGCCCTTTTCCCTGGAAAAAAAACTCAGCTGCCCCGCTTCTGGCTGGCAGATTGCAGGAGCCACTTGCCTCTATCAAACCAGCCCGACTTGGCACTTGTGCCACCTTTCATCTGGGAACCATCCTGCGCGGCGTGGATTTTCAGGAGCCAGCTGGGCGCTCCAAGCCACAGGCCCCCGAACACAAACCACCGCCATTTTCCCTGGCAAACAAAACTCACCCGCCCTGCTTCTGGCTGGCAGATTGCAGGAGCCACTTGGCTCTATCAAACCCGCCCGACTCGGCACTGTTGCCAGTTTTCATCTGGGAACCATCCTGCCTATCGTGGATTTTCAGGAGCCAGCCGGCCACTCCCAGCCACAGGCCCCCAAACACACACTACGGCCCTTTTCCCTGGAAGTAATACTGACCTGCCCATCTTCTGGATGGCAGATTACAGGAGCCACTTGCCTCTATCAAACCAGCCCGACTCGGCACTGGTGCCACCTTTCATCTGGGAACCATCCTGCGTATCGTGGATTTTCAGGAGCCAGCCGGCCACTCCCAGACACAGGTCCCCAAACACATACAACGGCCCTTTTCCCTGGAAAAAAAACTCAGCTGCCCCGCCTCTGGATGGCAGATTGCAGGAGCCACTTTGTACTGTCATACCAGTTCGACTTGTCAATGGTGCCACTTGGGTCTGGGAATCATCCAGCGTATCGTGGATTTTCAGGAGCCAGCCAGCCACTCCGATCCACAGGCCCACAAAGAAAATCTACGGCCCTTTTCCCTGGAAGTAAAACTGACCTGCCCATCTTCTGGATGGCAGATTGCAGGAGCCACTTGCCTCTATCAAACCAGCCCGACTTGGCACTGGTGCCACCTTTCATCTGGGAACCATCCTGCGTATCGTGGATTTTCAGGAGCCAGCCGGCCACTCCCAGCCACAGGCCCCCAAACACAAACTACGGCCCTTTTCCCTGGCAAACAAAACTCACCCGCCCCGCTTCTGGCTGGGAGATTGCAGGAGCCACTTGCCTCTATCAAACCAGCCCGACTTGGCACTGGTGCCACCTTTCCTCTGGGAACCATCCTGCGTAAGGTGGATTTTCAGGAGCCAGCCGGCCACCCCCAGCCACAGGCCCCCGAACAAAAACCACGGCCCTTTTCCCTGGCAAACAAAACTCACCCGCCCCGCTTCTGGCTGGCAGATTGCAGGAGCCACTTGGCTTTATCAAACCAGCCCGACTCGGCACTGGTGCCCCCTTGGGTCTGGGAACCATCCTGCGTATTGTGGATTTTCAGGAGCCAGCCGGCCACTCCCTGCCACAGGCCCCCAAACACAAACTACGGCCCTTTTCCCTGGCAAACAAAACTCACCCGCCCCGCTTCTGGCTGGCAGATTGCAGGAGCCACTTGGCTCTACCAAACCAGCCAGACTTGGCACTGCTGGCACCTTTCATCTGGGAACCATCCTGCGTATTGTGGATTTTCAGGAGCCAGCCGGCCACTCCCCGCCACAGGCCCCCAAACACATACAGCGGCCATTTTCCCTGGAAAAAAAAACTCAGCTCCCCCGCTTCTGGATGGCAGATTGCAGGAGCCACTTTGTACTATCATACCAGCCCGACTTGGCACTGGTGCCACCTTTCCTCTGGGAACCATCCTGCGTATCGTGGATTTTCAGGAGCCAGCCGGCCACTCCCAGCCACAGGCCCCCAAACACAAACCACGGCCTTTTTCCCTGGCAAACAAAACTCACCCGCCCCGCATCTGGCTTGCAGATTGCAGGAGCCACTTGCCTCTATCAAACCAGCCCGACTTGGCGCTGGTGCCACCTTTCCTCTGGGAACCATCCTGCGTAACGTGGATTTTCAGGAGCCAGCCGGCCACTCCCAGCCACAGGCCCCCAAACACACACTACGGCCCTTTTCCCTGGAAAAAAAAACTCAGCTGCCCCGCTTCTGGATGGTAGATTGCAGGAGCCACTTTGTACTATCATACCAGTCCGACTTGTCAGTGGTGCCACTTGGGTCTGGGAATCATCCTGCGTATCGTGGATTTTCAGGAGCCAGCCGGCCACTCCCAGCCACAGGCCCCCAAACACATAAAACGGCCCTTTTCCCTGGAAAAAAAAACTCAGCTGCCCCGCTTCTGGATGGTAGATTGCAGGAGCCACTTTCTACTGTCATACAAGTCCGATTTGTCAATGGTGCCAGTTTTCATCTGGGAACCATCCTGCGTATCATGGATTTTCAGGAGCCAGCCGGCCACTCCCAGCCACAGGCCCCCAAACACAAACCACGGCCCTTTTCCCTGGCAAACAAAACTCACCCGCCCCGCTTCTGGCTGGGAGATTGCAGGAGCCACTTGCCTCTATCAAACCAGCCCGACTTGGCACTCGTGCCCCCTTGGGTCTGGGAACCATCCTGCGCGGCGTGGATTTTCAGGAGCCAGCCGGCCACTCCCAGCCACAAGCCCCCGAACAAAAACCACGGCCCTTTTCCCTGGCAAACAAAACTCAGCTGCCCCGCTTCTGGCTGGCAGATTGCAGGAGCCACTTTCCTCTATCAAACATGCCCGACTCGGAACTGGCGCCACCTTTCATCTGGGAACCATCCTGCGTATTGTGCATTTTCAGGAGCCAGCCGGCCACTCCCAGCCACAGGCCCCTGAACACATACAACGGCCCTTTTCCATGGAAAAAAAACTCAGCTGCCCCGCTTCTGGCTGGCAGATTGCGGGAGCCACTTGCCTCTATCAAACCAGCCCAACTCGGCACTGGTGCCACCTTTCATCTGGGAACCATCCCATGTATCGTGAATTTTCAGGAGCCAGCCGGCCACTCCCACCCACAGGCCCCAAATCACAAACTACTGCCCTTTTCCCTGGAAGTAAAACTGACCTGCCCAACTTCTGGCTGGCAGATTGCAGGAGCCACTTGGCTCTATCAAACCAGCCCGACTCGGCACTGGTGCCAGCTTTCATCTGGGAACCATCCTGCGTATCGTGGATTTTCAGGAGCCAGCCGGCCACTCCCAGCCACAGGCCCCCAAACACAAACCACGGCCCTTTTCCCTGGCAAACAAAACTCACCCGTCCCGCTTCTGGCTGGCAGATTGCAGGAGCCACTTGCCTCTATCAAACCAGCCCGACTCGGCACTGGTGCCACCTTTCATCTGGGAACCATCCAGTGTATCGTGGATTTTCAGGAGCCAGCCGGCCACTCCCAGCCACAGGCCCCCAAACACAAACCACTGCCTTTTTCCCTGGCAAACAAAACTCACCCGCCCCGCTTCTGGCTGGCAGATTGCAGGAGCCACTTGGCTTTATCAAACCAGCCCGACTCGGCCCTGGTGCCCCCTTGGGTCTGGGAACCATCCTGCGTATTGTGGATTTTCAGGAGCCAGCCGGCCACGCGCAGTCACAGGCCCCCAAACACAAACTACGGCCCTTTTCCCTGGCAAACAAAACTCACCCGCCCCACTTCTGGCTCGTAGATTGCAGGAGCCACTTGCCTCTACCAAACCAGCCCAACTTGGCACTGCTGGCAACTTTCATCTGGGAACCATCCTGCGTATCGTGGATTTTCAGGAGCCCGCCGGCCACTCCCAGCCACAGGCCCCCAAACACATACAACGGCCATTTTCCCTGGAAAAAAAAATCAGCTACCCCGCTTCTGGATGGTAGATTGCAGGAGCCACTTTGTACTATCATACCAGCCCGACTTAGCACTGGTGCCACCTTTCATCTGGGAACCACCCTGCGTATCGTGAATTTTCAGGAGCCAGCCGGCCACTCCCAGCCACAGGCCCCCAAACACAAACCACGGCCCTTTTCCCTGGAAGTAAAACTGACATGCCCATCTTCTGGCTGGCAGATTGCAGGAGCCACTTGGCTCTATCCAACCAGCCCGACTCGGCACTGGTGCCCCCTATGATTCGGGGAACCATCCGGCGCCGCGTGGATTTTTAGGAGCCAGCCGGCCACTCCCAGCCACAGGCCCCCGAACACAAACCACGGCCATTTTCCCTGGAAAAAAAACTCAGCTGCCCCGCTTCAGGCTGGCAGATTGCAGGAGCCACTTGCCTCTATCAAACCAGCCCGACTTGGCACTGCTGGCAACTTTCATCTGGGAACCATCCTGCGTATCGTGGATTTTCAGGAGCCAGCCGGCCACTCCCAGCCACAGGTCCCCAAACACATACAACGGCCCTTTTCTCTGGAAAAAAAACTCAGATGCCCCGCCTCTGGATGGTTGATTGCAGGAGCCACTTTGTACTATCATACCAGTCCGACTTGTCAGTGGTGCCACTTGGGTCTAGGAATAATCCTGCGCCGCGTGGATTTTTAGGAGCCAGCGGGCCACTCCCAGCCACAGGCCCCCAAACACATACAACGGCCCTTTTCCCTGGAAAAAAAACTCAGCTGCCCCGCTTCTGGATGGTAGATTGCAGGAGCCACTTTGTACTGTCATACGAGTACGATTTGTCAATGGTGACACTTGGGTCTGGGAATCATCCGGCGTACCTTGGATTTTCAGGAGCCAGAGGGCCACTCTCAGCCACAGGCCCCCGAACAAAAACCACGGCCCTTTTCCCTGGAAAAAAAACTCAGCTGCCCCGCTTCTGGATGGTAGATTGCAGGAGCCACTTTGTACTGTCATACCAGTTCGACTTGTCAATGGTGCCACTTGGGTCTGGGAATCATCCAGTGTATCGTGGATTTTCAGGAGCCAGCCAGCCACTCCGATCCACAGGGCCACAAAGAAAATCTACGGCCCTTTTCCCTGGAAGTAAAACTGACCTGCCCATCTTCTGGATGGCAGATTGCAGGAGCCACTTGCCTCTATCAAACCAGCCCGACTTGGCACTGGTGCCACCTTTCATCTGGGAACCATCCTGCGTATCGTGGATTTTCAGGAGCCAGCCGGCCACTCCCAGCCACAGGCCCCCAAACACAAACTACGGCCCTTTTCCCTGGCAAACAAAACTCACCCGCCCCGCTTCTGGCTGGGAGATTGCAGGAGCCACTTGCCTCTATCAAACCAGCCCGACTTGGCACTGGTGCCACCTTTCCTCTGGGAACCATCCTGCGTAAGGTGGATTTTCAGGAGCCAGCCGGCCACCCCCAGACACAGGCCCCCGAACAAAAACCACGGCCCTTTTCCCTGGCAAACAAAACTCACCCGCCCCGCTTCTGGCTGGCAGATTGCAGGAGCCACTTGGCTTTATCAAACCAGCCCGACTCGGCACTGGTGCCCCCTTGGGTCTGGGAACCATCCTGCGTATTGTGGATTTTCAGGAGCCAGCCGGCCACTCCCAGCCACAGGCCCCCAAAAACAAACTACGGCCCTTTTCCCTGGCAAACAAAACTCACCCGCCCCGCTTCTGGCTGGCAGATTGCAGGAGCCACTTGGCTCTACCAAACCAGCCAGACTTGGCACTGCTGGCACCTTTCATCTGGGAACCATCCTGCGTATTGTGGATTTTCAGGAGCCAGCCGGCCACTCCCCGCCACAGGCCCCCAAACACATACAGCGGCCATTTTCCCTGGAAAAAAAAACTCAGCTCCCCCGCTTCCGGATGGCAGATTGCAGGAGCCACTTGGTACTATCATACCAGCCCGACTTGGCACTGGTGCCACCTTTCCTCGGGGAACCATCCTGCGTATCGTGGATTTTCAGGAGCCAGCCGGCCACTCCCAGCCACAGGCCCCCAAACAGAAACCACGACCTTTTTCCCTGGCAAACAAGACTCACCCGCCCCGCTTCTGGCTGGCAGATTGCAGGAGCCACTTGCCTCTATCAAACCAGCCCGACTTGGCGCTGGTGCCACCTTTCCTCTGGGAACCATCCTGCGTAACGTGGATTTTCAGGAGCCAGCCGGCCACTCCCAGCCACAGGCCCCCAAACACACACTACGGCCCTTTTCCCTGGAAAAAAAAACTCAGCTGCCCCGCTTCTGGATGGTAGATTGCAGGAGCCACTTTCTACTGTCATACGAGTCCGATTTGTCAATGGTGCCAGTTTTCATCTGGGAACCATCCTGCGTATCATGGATTTTCAGGAGCCAGCCGGCCACTCCCAGCCACAGGCCCCCAAACACAAACCACGGCCCTTTTCCCTGGCAAACAAAACTCACCCGCCCCGCTTCTGGCTGGGAGATTGCAGGAGCCACTTGCCTCTATCAAACCAGCCCGACTTGGCACTCGTGCCCCCTTGGGTCTGGGAACCATCCTGCGCGGCGTGGATTTTCAGGAGCCAGCCGGCCACTCCCAGCCACAAGCCCCCGAACACAAACCACGGCCCTTTTCCCTGGAAAAAAAACTCAGCTGCCCCGCTTCTGGCTGGCAGATTGCGGGAGCCACTTGCCTCTATCAAACCAGCCCAACTCGGCACTGGTGCCACCTTTCATCTGGGAACCATCCCATGTATCGTGAATTTTCAGGAGCCAGCCGGCCACTCCCACCCACAGGCCCCAAATCACAAACTACTGCCCTTTTCCCTGGAAGTAAAACTGACCTGCCCAACTTCTGGCTGGCAGATTGCAGGAGCCACTTGCCTCTATCTAACCAACCCGACTTGGGACTTGTGCCACCTTTCATCTGGGAACCATCCTGCGCGGCGTGGATTTTCAGGAGCCAGCCGGCCACTCCCAGCCACAAGCCCCCAAACACAAACCAGGGCCATTTTCCCTGGCAAACAAAACTCAGCCGCCCCGCTCCTGGCTGGCAGATTGCAGGAGCCACTTGGCTCTATCAAACCAGCCCGACTCGGCACTGGTGCCAGCTTTCATCTGGGAACCATCCTGCGTATCGTGGATTTTCAGGAGCCAGCCGGCCACTCCCAGCCACAGGCCCCCAAACACAAACCACGGCCCTTTTCCCTGGAAAACAAAACTCACCCGTCCCGCTTCTGGCTGGCAGATTGCAGGAGCCACTTGCCTCTATCAAACCAGCCCGACTCGGCACTGGTGCCACCTTTCATCTGGGAACCATCCAGTGTATCGTGGATTTTCAGGAGCCAGCCGGCCACTCCCAGCCACAGGCCCCCAAACACAAACCACTGCCTTTTTCCCTGGCAAACAAAACTCACCCGCCCCGCTTCTGGCTGGCAGATTGCAGGAGCCACTTGGCTTTATCAAACCAGCCCGACTCGGCACTGGTGCCCCCTTGGGTCTGGGAACCATCCTGCGTATTGTGGATTTTCAGGAGCCAGCCGGCCACGCGCAGTCACAGGCCCCCAAACACAAACTACGGCCCTTTTCCCTGGCAAACAAAACTCACCCGCCCCACTTCTGGCTCGTAGATTGCAGGAGCCACTTGCCTCTACCAAACCAGCCCAACTTGGCACTGCTGGCAACTTTCATCTGGGAACCATCCTGCGTATCGTGGATTTTCAGGAGCCCGCCGGCCACTCCCAGCCACAGGCCCCCAAACACATACAACGGCCATTTTCCCTGGAAAAAAAAATCAGCTACCCCGCTTCTGGATGGTAGATTGCAGGAGCCACTTTGTACTATCATACCAGCCCGACTTGGCACTGGTGCCACCTTTCATCTGGGAACCACCCTGCGTATCGTGAATTTTCAGGAGCCAGCCGGCCACTCCCAGCCACAGGCCCCCAAACACAAACCACGGCCCTTTTCCCTGGAAGTAAAACTGACATGCCCATCTTCTGGCTGGCAGATTGCAGGAGCCACTTGGCTCTATCCAACCAGCCCGACTCGGCACTGGTGCCCCCTAAGATTCGGGGAACCATCCGGCGCCGCGTGGATTTTTAGGAGCCAGCCGGCCACTCCCAGCCACAGGCCCCCGAACACAAACCACGGCCATTTTCCCTGGAAAAAAAACTCAGCTGCCCCGCTTCTGGCTGGCAGATTGCAGGAGCCACTTGCCTCTGTCAAACCAGCCCGACTTGGCACTGGTGCTAGTTTTCATCTGGGAACCATCCTGCGTATCGTGGATTTTCAGGAGCCAGCCGGCCACTCCCAGCCACAGGTCCCCAAACACATACAACGGCCCTTTTCTCTGGAAAAAAAACTCAGATGCCCCGCCTCTGGATGGTTGATTGCAGGAGCCACTTTGTACTATCATACCAGTCCGACTTGTCAGTGGTGCCACTTGGGTCTAGGAATAATCCTGCGCCGCGTGGATTTTTAGGAGCCAGCGGGCCACTCCCAGCCACAGGCCCCCAAACACATACAACGGCCCTTTTCCCTGGAAAAAAAACTCAGCTGCCCCGCTTCTGGATGGTAGACTGCAGGAGCCACTTTGTACTGTCATACGAGTACGATTTGTCAATGGTGACACTTGGGTCTGGGAATCATCCGGCGTACCTTGGATTTTCAGGAGCCAGACGGCCACTCCCAGCCACAGGCCCCCGAACAAAAACCACGGCCCTTTTCCCTGGAAAAAAAACTCAGCTGCCCCGCTTCTGGATGGTAGATTGCAGGAGCCACTTTGTACTGTCATACCAGTTCGACTTGTCAATGGTGCCACTTGGGTCTGGGAATCATCCAGCGTATCGTGGATTTTCAGGAGCCAGCCAGCCACTCCGATCCACAGGGCCACAAAGAAAATCTACGGCCCTTTTCCCTGGAAGTAAAACTGACCTGCCCATCTTCTGGATGGCAGATTGCAGGAGCCACTTGCCTCTATCAAACCAGCCCGACTTGGCACTGGTGCCACCTTTCATCTGGGAACCATCCTGCGTATTGTGGATTTTCAGGAGCCAGCCGGCCACTCCCAGCCACAGGCCCCCAAACACAAACAACGGCCCTTTTCCCTGGAAAAAAAACTCAGCTGCCCCGCTTCTGGCTGGCAGATTGCAGGAGCCACTTGCCTCTATGAAACCAGCCCGACTCGGTACTGGTGCCACCTTTCATCTGGGAACCATCCTGCGTATCGTGGATTTTCAGGAGCCAGCCGGCCACTCCCAGCCACAGGCCCCCTAACACAAACTACGGCCCTTTCCCTGGAAGTAAAACTGACCTGCCCAACTTCTGGCTGGCAGATTGCAGGAGCCACATGCCTCTATCAAACCAGCCCGACTTGGCACTTGTGCGACCTTTCATCTGGGAACCATCCTGCGCGGCGTGGATTTTCAGGAGCCAGCCGGCCACTCCCAGCCACAGGCCCCCGAACACAAACCACGGCCATTTTCCCTGGCAAACAAAACTCACCCGTCCCGCTTCTGGCTGGCAGATTGCAGGAGCCACTTGCCTCTATCAAACCAGCCCGACTCGGCACTTGTGCCACCTTTCATCTGGGAACCATCCTGCGCGGCGTGGATTTTCAGGAGCCAGCCGGCCACTCCCCGCCACAGGCCCCCAAACACATACAGCGGCCATTTTCCCTGGAAAAAAAAACTCAGCTCCCCCGCTTCTGGATGGCAGATTGCAGGAGCCACTTTGTACTATCATACCAGTCCGACTTGTCAGTGGTGCCACTTGGGTCTGGGAATCATCCTGCGTATCGTGGATTTTAAGGAGCCAGCCGGCCACTCCCCGCCGCAGGCCCCCGAACATGAACCACTGCCCTTTTCCCGGGCAAACAAAACTCACCCGCCCCGCTTCTGGCTGGAAGATTGCAGGTGCCACTTGCCTCTATCAAATAAGCCCGACTCAGCACTGGTGCCCCCTTTTGTCTGGGAACCATCCTACGCAGCGTGGATTTTCAGGAGCCAGCCGGCCACTCCCAGCCACAGGCCCCCAAACACAAACCACCGCCCTTTTCCCTGGCAAAAAAAACTCACCCGCCCCTCTTCTGTCTGGCAGATTGCAGGAGCCACTTGCCTTATCAAACCAGCCCGACTCGGCGCTGGTGCCCCCTTTGGTCTGGGAACCATCCTGCGCGGCGTGGACACTCATGTGCCAGCCGGCCACTCCCAGCCACAGGCCCCCAAACACAAACCACGGCCCTTTTCCCTGCCAAACAAAACTCACCCGCCCCGCTTCTGGCTGGCAGATTGCAGGAGCCACTTGGCTCAATGAATCATGCCCGACTCGGCACTGGGGCCATATTTCATCTGGGAACCATCCTGCGTATTGTGGATTTTCAGGAGCCAGTGGGCCACTCCCAGCCACAGGCCCCCAAACACAAACTACGGCCCTTTTCCCTGGAAGTAAAACTGACCTGCCCATCTTCTGGCTGGCAGATTGCAGGACCCACTTGGTTCTATCAAACCAGCCCGACTTGGCACTGGTGCCCCCTTGGGTCTGGGAACCATCCTGCGCGGCGTGGATTTTCAGGAGCCAGCCGGCCACTCCCAGCCACAGGCCCCCAAACACAAACCACAGCCCTTTTCCCATGCAAACAAAACTCACCCGCCCCGCTTCTGGCTGGCAGATTGCAGGAGCCACTTGGCTCTATCAAACCAACCCGACTTGGCACTGGTGCCCCCTTGGGTCTGGGAACCATCCTGCGCGGCGTGGATTTTCAGGAGCCCGCCGGCCACTCCCAGCCACAGGCCCCCGAACACAAACCACGGCCCTTTTCCCTGGCCAAGAAAACTCACCCGCCCCGCTTCTGGCTGGCAGATTGCAGGAGCCACTTGGTACTATCATACCAGCCCGACTTGGCACTGGTGCCACCTTTCATCTGGGAACCACCCTGCGTATCGTGAATTTTCAGGAGCCAGCCGGCCACTCCCAGCCACAGGCCCCCAAACACAAACCACGGCCCTTTTCCCTGGAAGTAAAACAGACCGGCCCATCTTCTGGATGGCAGATTGCAGGAGCCACTTGCCTCTATCAAACCAGCCCGACTCGGCACTGGTGCCACCTTTCATCTGGGAACCATCCAGTGTATCGTGGATTTTCAGGAGCCAACCGGCCACTCCCAGCCACAGGCCCCCAAACACAAACCACGGCCTTTTTCCCTGGCAAACAAAACTCACCCGCCCCGCTTCTGGCTGGCAGATTGCAGGAGCCACTTGCCTCTCTCAAACCAGCCCGACTTGGCACTGGTGCCACCTTTCCTCTGGGAACTATCCTGCGTAAGGTGGATTTTCAGGAGCCAGCCGGCCACTCCCAGCCACAGGCCCCCAAACACAAACCACGGCCTTTTTCCCTGGCAAACAAAACTCACCCGCCCCGCTTCTGGCTGGCAGATTGCAGGAGCCACTTGGCTTTATCAAACCAGCCCGACTCGGCACTGGTGCCCCCTTGGGTCTGGGAACCATCCTGCGTTTTGTGGATTTTCAGGAGCCAGCCGGCCAACTGCAGCCACAGGCCCCCAAACACAAAATATGGCCCTTTTCCCTGGCAAACAAAACTCACCCGCCCCACTTCTGGCTGGCAGATTGCAGGAGCCACTTGCCTCTACCAAACCAGCCCGACTTGGCACTGCTGGCACCTTTCATCTGGGTACCATCCTGCGTATCGTGGATTTTCAGGAGCCAGCCGGCCACTCCCAGCCACAGGCCCCCAAACACATACAACGGCCATTTTCCCTGGAAAAAAAACTCAGCTACCCCGCTTCTGGATGGTAGATTGCAGGAGCCACTTTGTGCTATCATACCAGCCCGACTTGGCACTGGTGCCACCTTTCATCTGGGAACCACCCTGCGTATCGTGAATTTTCAGGAGCCAGACGGCCACTCCCAGCCACAGGCCCCCAAACACAAACCACGGCCCTTTTCCCTGGAAGTAAAACTGACATGCCCATCTTCTCGCTGGCAGATTGCAGGAGCCACTTGCCTCTATCAAATAAGCCCGACTCAGCACTGGTGCCCCCTTTTGTCTGGGAACCATCCTACGCAGCGTGGATTTTCAGGAGCCAGCCGGCCACTCCCAGCCACAGGCCCCCAAACACAAACCACCGCCCTTTTCCCTGGCAAAAAAAACTCACCCGCCCCTCTTCTGTCTGGCAGATTGCAGGAGCCACTTGCCTTATCAAACCAGCCCGACTCGGCGCTGGTGCCCCCTTTGGTCTGGGAACCATCCTGCGCGGCGTGGACACTCATGTGCCAGCCGGCCACTCCCAGCCACAGGCCCCCAAACACAAACCACGGCCCTTTTCCCTGCCAAACAAAACTCACCCGCCCCGCTTCTGGCTGGCAGATTGCAGGAGCCACTTGGCTCAATGAATCATGCCCGACTCGGCACTGGGGCCATATTTCATCTGGGAACCATCCTGCGTATTGTGGATTTTCAGGAGCCAGTGGGCCACTCCCAGCCACAGGCCCCCAAACACAAACTACGGCCCTTTTCCCTGGAAGTAAAACTGACCTGCCCATCTTCTGGCTGGCAGATTGCAGGACCCACTTGGTTCTATCAAACCAGCCCGACTTGGCACTGGTGCCCCCTTGGGTCTGGGAACCATCCTGCGCGGCGTGGATTTTCAGGAGCCAGCCGGCCACTCCCAGCCACAGGCCCCCAAACACAAACCACAGCCCTTTTCCCATGCAAACAAAACTCACCCGCCCCGCTTCTGGCTGGCAGATTGCAGGAGCCACTTGGCTCTATCAAACCAACCCGACTTGGCACTGGTGCCCCCTTGGGTCTGGGAACCATCCTGCGCGGCGTGGATTTTCAGGAGCCCGCCGGCCACTCCCAGCCACAGGCCCCCGAACACAAACCACGGCCCTTTTCCCTGGCCAAGAAAACTCACCCGCCCCGCTTCTGGCTGGCAGATTGCAGGAGCCACTTGGTACTATCATACCAGCCCGACTTGGCACTGGTGCCACCTTTCATCTGGGAACCACCCTGCGTATCGTGAATTTTCAGGAGCCAGCCGGCCACTCCCAGCCACAGGCCCCCAAACACAAACCACGGCCCTTTTCCCTGGAAGTAAAACAGACCGGCCCATCTTCTGGATGGCAGATTGCAGGAGCCACTTGCCTCTATCAAACCAGCCCGACTCGGCACTGGTGCCACCTTTCATCTGGGAACCATCCAGTGTATCGTGGATTTTCAGGAGCCAACCGGCCACTCCCAGCCACAGGCCCCCAAACACAAACCACGGCCTTTTTCCCTGGCAAACAAAACTCACCCGCCCCGCTTCTGGCTGGCAGATTGCAGGAGCCACTTGCCTCTCTCAAACCAGCCCGACTTGGCACTGGTGCCACCTTTCCTCTGGGAACTATCCTGCGTAAGGTGGATTTTCAGGAGCCAGCCGGCCACTCCCAGCCACAGGCCCCCAAACACAAACCACGGCCTTTTTCCCTGGCAAACAAAACTCACCCGCCCCGCTTCTGGCTGGCAGATTGCAGGAGCCACTTGGCTTTATCAAACCAGCCCGACTCGGCACTGGTGCCCCCTTGGGTCTGGGAACCATCCTGCGTTTTGTGGATTTTCAGGAGCCAGCCGGCCAACTGCAGCCACAGGCCCCCAAACACAAAATATGGCCCTTTTCCCTGGCAAACAAAACTCACCCGCCCCACTTCTGGCTGGCAGATTGCAGGAGCCACTTGCCTCTACCAAACCAGCCCGACTTGGCACTGCTGGCACCTTTCATCTGGGTACCATCCTGCGTATCGTGGATTTTCAGGAGCCAGCCGGCCACTCCCAGCCACAGGCCCCCAAACACATACAACGGCCATTTTCCCTGGAAAAAAAACTCAGCTACCCCGCTTCTGGATGGTAGATTGCAGGAGCCACTTTGTGCTATCATACCAGCCCGACTTGGCACTGGTGCCACCTTTCATCTGGGAACCACCCTGCGTATCGTGAATTTTCAGGAGCCAGACGGCCACTCCCAGCCACAGGCCCCCAAACACAAACCACGGCCCTTTTCCCTGGAAGTAAAACTGACATGCCCATCTTCTCGCTGGCAGATTGCAGGAGCCACTTGGCTCTATCCAACCAGCCCGACTCGGCACTGGTGCCCCCTAAGGTTCGGGGAACCATCCTGCGCTGCATGGATTTTCAGGAGCCAGAAGGCCACTCCCAGCCAACGGCTCCCGAACACAAACCACGGCCATTTTCCCTGGCAAAAAAAACTCACCCGCCCTGCTTCTGGCTGGCAGATTGCAGGAGCCACTTGGCTCTATCAAACCAGCCCGTCTCGGCACTGTTGCCAGTTTTCATCTGGGAACCATCCTGCGTACTGTGGGTTTTTAGGAGCCAGCAGGCCACTCCCAGCCACAGGTCCCCAAACACATACAACGGCCCTTTTCCCTGGAAAAAAAACTCAGCTGCCCCGCCTCTGGATGGTTGATTGCAAGAGCCACTTTGTACTATCATACCAGTCTGACTTGTCAGCGGTGCCACTTGGATCTTGGAATCATCCTGCGTATCGTAGATTTTCAGAAGCCAGCCGGCCACTCCCAGCCACAGGCCCCCAAACACATACAACAGCCCTTTTCCCTGGAAAAAAAACTCAGCTGCCCTGCTTCTGGCTGGCAGATTGCAGGAGCCACTTGGCTCTATCAAACCAGCCCGACTCGGCACGGTTGCCAGTTTCCATCTGGGAACCATCCGGCGCGGCGTGGATTTTCAGGAGCCAGCCGGCCACTCCCAGACACAGGTCCCCAAACACATACAATGGCCCTTTTCCCTGGAAAAAAAACTCAGCTGCCCCGCCTCTGGATGGCAGATTGCAGGAGCCACTTTGTACTATCATACCAGTCCGACTTGTCAGTTGTGCCACTTGGGTCTGGGAATCATCCTGCGTATCGTGGATTTTCAGGAGCCAGCCGGCCACTCCCAGCCACAGGCCCCCAAACACATACAACGGCCCTTTTCCCTGGAAAAAAAACTCAGCTGCCCCGCTTCTGGGTGGCAGATTGCAGGAGCCACTTGCCTCTATCAAACCAGCCCGACTTGGCACTTGTGCCACCTTTCATCTGGGAACCATCCTGCGCGGCGTGGATTTTCAGGAGCCAGCCGGCCACTCCCAGACACAGGTCCCAAAACACATACAATGGCCCTTTTCCCTGGAAAAAAAACTCAGCTGCCCCTCCTCTGGATGGCAGATTGCAGGAGCCACTTTGTACTATCATACCAGTCCGACTTGTCAGTGGTGCCACTTGGGTCTGGGAATCATCCTGCGTATCGTGGATTTTCAGGAGCCAGCCGGCCACTCCCAGCCACAGGCCCCCACCACATACAACGGCCCTTTTCCCTGGAAAAAAAAACTCAGCTGCCCCGCTTCTGGATAGTAGATTGCAGGAGCCACTTTCTACTGTCATACGAGTCCGATTTGTCAATGGTGCCACCTTTCCTCTGGGAACCATCCTGCGTATCGTGGATTTTCAGGAGCCAGCCGGCCACACCCAGCCACAGGCCCCCAAACAAAAACCACGGCCCTCTTCCCTGGCAAACAAAACTCACCCGCCCCGCTTCTGGCTGGCAGATTGCAGGAGCCACTTGCCTCTATCAAACCAGCCCGACTTGGCACTCGTGCCCCCTTGGGTCTGGGAACCATCCTGCGCGGCGTGGATTTTCAGGAGCCAGCCGGCCACTCCCAGCCACAAGCCCCCGAACACAAACCACGGCCCTTTTCCCTGGCAAACAAAACTCAGCTGCCCCGCTTCTGGCTGGCAGATTGCAGGAGCCACTTTCCTCTATCAAACATGCCCGACTCGGAACTGGCGCCACCTTTCATCTGGGAACCATCCTGCGTATTGTGGATTTTCAGGAGCCAGCCGGCCACTCCCAGCCACAGGCCCCTGAACACATACAACGGCCCTTTTCCCTGGAAAAAAAACTCAGCTGCCCCGCTTCTGGCTGGCAGATTGCAGGAGCCCCTTGCCTCTATAAAACCAGCCCGACTCGGTACTGGTGCCACCTTTCATCTGGGAACCATCCTGCGTATCGTGGATTTTTAGGAGCCAGCCGGCCACTCCCAGCCACAGGCCCCCTAACACAAACTACGGCCCTTTCCCTGGAAGTAAAACTGACCTGCCCAACTTCTGGCTGGCAGATTGCAGGAGCCACTTGCCTCTATCAAACCAGCCCGACTTGGCACTTGTGCGACCTTTCATCTGGGAACCATCCTGCCTATCGTGGATTTTCAGGAGCCAGCCGGCCACTCCCAGCCACAGGCCCCCAAACACACACTACGGCCCTTTTCCCTGGAAGTAATACTGACCTGCCCATCTTCTGGATGGCAGATTACAGGAGCCACTTGCCTCTATCAAACCAGCCCGACTTGGCACTGGTGCCACCTTTCATCTGGGAACCATCCTGCGTATCGTGGATTTTCAGGAGCCAGCCGGCCACTCCCAGACACAGGTCCCCAAACACATACAATGGCCCTTTTCCCTGGAAAAAAAACTCAGCTGCCCCGCCTCTGAATGGCAGATTGCAGGAGCCACTTTGTACTATCATACCAGTCCGACTTGTCAGTGGTGCCACTTGGGTCTGGGAATCATCCTGCGTATCGTGGATTTTCAGGAGCCAGCCGGCCACTCCCAGCCACCGGCCCCCAAACACATACAACGGCCCTTTTCCCTGGAAAAAAAAACTCAGCTGCCCCGCTACTGGATGGTAGATTGCAGGAGCCACTTTCTACTGTCATACGAGTCCGATTTGTCAATGGTGCCACCTTTCCTCTGGGAACCATCCTGCGTATCGTGGATTTTCAGGAGCCAGCCGGCCACTCCCAGCCACAGGCCCCCAAACACAAACCACGGCCCTCTTCCCTGGCAAACAAAACTCACCCGCCCCTCTTCTGGCTGGCAGATTGCAGGAGCCACTTGCCTCTATCAAACCAGCCCGACTTGGCACTCGTGCCCCCTTGGGTCTGGGAACCATCCTGCGCGGCGTGGATTTTCAGGAGCCAGCCGGCCACTCCCAGCCACAAGCCCCCGAACACAAACCACGGCCCTTTTCCCTGGAAAAAAAACTCAGCTGCCCCGCTTCTGGCTGGCAGACTGCAGGAGCCACTTTCGTCTATCAAACATGCCCGACTCGGAACTGGCGCCACCTTTCATCTGGGAACAATCCTGCGTGGCGTGGATTTTCAGGAGCCAGCCGGCCACTCCCAGACACAGGTCCCCAAACACATACAATGGCCCTTTTCCCTGGAAAAAAAACTCAGCTGCCCCGCCTCTGAAGTGCAGACTGCAGGAGCAATTTTGCACTATCATACCAGTCCGACTTGTCAATGGTGCCACTTGGGTCTGGGAATCATCCTGCGTATCGTGGATTTTCTGGAGCCCGCCGGCCACTCCCAGCCACAGGCCCCCAAACACATACAACGGCCCTTTTCCCTGGAAAAAAAAACTCAGCTGCCCCGCTTCTGGATGGTAGATTGCAGGAGCCACTTTGTACTGTCATACGAGTCCGATTTGTCAATGGTGCCACTTCGGTCTGGGAATCATCCTGCGTATCGTGGATTTTCAGGAGCCAGCCAGCCACTCCCAGCCACAGGCCCCCAAACACACACTACGGCCCTTTTCCCTGGAAGTAAAACTGACCTGCCCATCTTCTGGATGGCAGATTACAGGAGCCACTTGCCTCTATCAAACCAGCCCGACTTGGCACTGTTGCCAGTGTCCATCTGGGAACCATTCTGCGCGGCGAGGATTTTCAGGAGCCAGCCGGCCACTCCCAGACATAGGTCCCCAAACACATACAATGGCCCTTTTCCCTGGAAAAAAAACTCAGCTGCCCCGCCTCTGGATGGCAGATTGCAGGAGCCACTTTGTACTATCATACCAGTCCGACTTGTCAGTGGTGCCACTTGGGTCTGGGAATCATCCTGCGTATCGTGGATTTTCAGGAGCCAGCCGGCCACTCCCACCCACAGGCCCCCAGACAAAAACTACGGCCCTTTTCCCTGGAAGTAAAACTGACCTGCCCATCTTCTGGATGGCAGATTGCAGGAGCCACTTGGTACTATCAAACCAGCCCAACTAGGCACTGGTGCCACCTTTCATCTGGGAACCATCCTGCGTATCGTGGATTTTCAGGAGCCAGCCGGCCACTCCCAGCCACAGGCCCCCGAACACATACAACGGACCTTTTCCCTGGAAAAAAAACTCAGCTGCCCATCTTCTGGATGGCAGATTACAGGAGCCACTTGCCTCTATCAAACCAGCCCGACTTGGCACTGTTGCCAGTGTCCATCTGGGAACCATTCTGCGCGGCGTGGATTTTCAGGAGCCAGCCGGCCACTCCCAGCCACAGGTCCCCAAACACATACAACGGCCCTTTTCCCTGGAAAAAAAACTCAGCTGCCCCGCTTCTGGCTGGTAGGTTGCAGGAGCCACTTTCTACTGTCATACGAGTCCGATTTGTCAATGGTGCCACCATTCCTCTGGGAACCATCCTGCGTATCGTGGATTTTCAGGAGCCAGCCGGCCACTCCCAGCCACAGGCCCCCAGACAAAAACTACGGTCTTTTTAGCTGGAAGTAAAACTGACCTGCCCATCTTCTGGATGGCAGATTGCAGGAGCCACTTGGTACTATCAAACCAGCCCAACTAGGCACTGGTGCCACCTTTCATCTGGGAACCATCCTGCGTATCGTGGATTTTCAGGAGCCAGCCGGCCACTCCCAGCCACAGGCCCCCGAACACATACAACGGACCTTTTCCCTGGAAAAAAAACTCAGCTGCCCCGCTTCTGGCTGGCAGATTGCAGGAGCCACTTGCCTCTATCAAACCAGCCCGACTCGGCACTGGTGCCACCTTTCATCTGGGAACCATCCTGCGTATTGTGGATTTTCAGGAGCCAGCCGGCCACTCCCAGGCATAGGTCCCCAAACACATACAATGGCCCTTTTCCCTGGAAAAAAAACTCAGCTGCCCCGCCTCTGGATGGCAGATTGCAGGAGCCACTTTGTACTATCATACCAGTCCGACTTGTCAGTGGTGCCACTTGGGTCTGGGAATCATCCTGCGTATCGTGGATTTTCAGGAGCCAGCCGGCCACTCCCAGCCACAGTCACCCAAACACATACAACGGCCCTTTTCCCTGGAAAAAAACCTCAGCTGCCCCGCTTCTGGCTGGTAGGTTGCAGGAGCCACTTTCTACTGTCATACGAGTCCGATTTGTCAATGGTGCCACCTTTCCTCTGGGAACCATCCTGCGTATCGTGGATTTTCAGGAGCCAGCCGGCCACTCCCAGCCACAGGCCCCCAAACACAAACCACGGCCCTCTTCCCTGGCAAACAAAACTCACCCGCCCCTCTTCTGGCTGGCAGATTGCAGGAGCCACTTGCCTCTATCAAACCAGCCCGACTTGGCACTTGTGCGACCTTTCATCTGGGAACCATCCTGCGCGGCGTGGATTTTCAGGAGCCAGCCGGCCACTCCCCGCCACAGGCCCCCGAACACAAACCACGGCCATTTTCCCTGGCAAACAAAACTCACCCGCCCTGCTTCTGGCTGGCAGATTACAGGAGCCACTTGGCTCTATCAAACCAGCCCGACTCGGCACTGTTGCCAGTTTCCATCTGGGAACCATCCTGCGTGGCGTGGATTTTCAGGAGCCAGCAGGCCACTCCCAGACACAGGTCCCCAAACACATACAATGGCCCTTTTCCCTGGAAAAAAAACTCAGCTGCCCCGCCTCTGAAGTGCAGACTGCAGGAGCCATTTTGCACTATCATACCAGTCCGACTTGTCAGTGGTGCCACTTGGGTCTGGGAATCATCCTGCGTATCGTGGATTTTCTGGAGCCCGCCGGCCACTCCCAGCCACAGGCCCCCAAACACATACAACGGCCCTTTTCCCTGGAAAAAAAAACTCAGCTGCCCCGCTTCTGGATGGTAGATTGCAGGAGCCACTTTGTACTGTCATACGAATCCGATTTGTCAATGGTGCCACTTGGGTCTGGGAATCATCCTGCGTATCGTGGATTTTCAGGAGCCAGCCAGCCACTCCCAGCCACAGGCCCCCAAAGACACACTACGGCCCTTTTCCCTGGAAGTAAAACTGACCTGCCCATCTTCTGGATGGCAGATTACAGGAGCCACTTGCCTCTATCAAACCAGCCCGACTTGGCACTGTTGCCAGTTTTCATCTGGGAACCATCCTGCGTATCGTGGATTTTCAGGAGCCAGCCGGCCACTCCCAGCCACAGGCCCCCAAACACATACAATGGCCCTTTTCCCTGGAAAAAAAACTCAGCTGCCCCGCCTCTGGATGGCAGATTGCAGGAGCCACTTTGTACTATCATACCAGTCCGACTTGTCAGTGGTGCCACTTGGGTCTGGGAACCATCCTGCGTATTGTGGATTTTCAGGAGCCAGCCGGCCACTCCCAGCCACAGGCACCCAAACACATACAACGGCCCTTTTCCCTGGAAAAAAAACTCAGCTGCCCCGCTTCTGGCTGGTAGGTTGCAGGAGCCACTTTCTACTGTCATACGAGTCCGATTTGTCAATGGTGCCACCTTTCCTCTGGGAACCATCCTGCGTATCGTGGATTTTCAGGAGCCAGCCGGCCACTCCCAGCCACAGGCCCCCGAACACAAACCACGGCCATTTTCCCTGGCAAACAAAACTCACCCGCCCTGCTTCTGGCTGGCAGATTGCAGGAGCCACTTGGCTCTATCAAACCAGCCCGACTCGGCACTGTTGCCAGTGTCCATCTGGGAACCATCCTGCGCGGCGTGGATTTTCAGGAGCCAGCCGGCCACTCCCAGACATAGGTCCCCAAACACATACAATGGCCCTTTTCCCTGGAAAAAAAACTCAGCTGCCCCGCCTCTGGATGGCAGATTGCAGGAGCCACTTTGTACTATCATACCAGTCCGACTTGTCAGTGGTGCCACTTGGGTCTGGGAATCATCCTGCGTATCGTGGATTTTCAGGAGCCAGCCGGCCACTCCCAGCCACAGGCCCCCAAACACATACAACGGCCCTTTTCCCTGGAAAAAAAAACTCAGCTGCCCCGCTTCTGGATGGTAGATTGCAGGAGCCACTTTGTACTGTCATACGAGTCCGATTTGTCAATGGTGCCACTTGGGTCTGGGAAACATCTGGCGTATCGTGGATTTTCAGGAGCCAGCCGGCCACTCCCAGCCACAGGCCCCCGAACAAAAACCACGGCCCTTTTCCCTGGAAGTAAAACTGACCTGCCCATCTTCTGGATGGCAGATTGCAGGAGCCACTTGGTACTATCAAACCAGCCCAACTTGGCACTGGTGCCACCTTTCATCTGGGAACCATCCTGCGTATCGTGGATTTTCAGGAGCCAGCCGGCCACTCCCAGCCACAGGCCCCCGAAAACATACAACGGCCTTTTTCCCTGGAAAAAAACTCAGCTGCCCCGCTTCTGGCTGGCAGATTGCAGGAGCCACTTGCCTCTATCAAACCAGCCCGACTCGGCACTGGTGCCACCTTTCATCTGGGAACCATCCTGCGTATCGTGGATTTTCAGGAGCCAGCCGGCCACTCCCAGCCACAGGCCCCCGACCACATACAACGGCCCTTTTCCCTGGAAGTAAAAGTGACCTTCCCATCTTCAGGATGGCAGATTGCAGGAGCCGCTTGAAACTATCAAACCAGCCCGACACGGCACTGGTGCCACCTTTCATCTGGAAACCATCCTGCGTATCGTGGATATTCAGGAGCCAGCCGGCCACTCCCAGCCACAGGCCCCCAAACGCATACCACTGCCCTTTTCCCTGGAAAAAAAACTCAGCTGCCCCGCTTCTGGATGGTAGATTGCAGGAGCCACTTTGTACTGTCATACCAGTCCGACTTGTCAGTGGTGCCACTTGGGTCTGGGAATCATCCAGCATATCGTGGATTTTCAGGAGCCAGCCGGCCACTCCCAGCCACAGTCACCCAAACACATACAACGGCCCTTTTCCCTGGAAAAAAAACTCAGCTACCCCGCTTCTGGCTGGTAGGTTGCAGGAGCCACTTTCTACTGTCATACGAGTCCGATTTGTCAATGGTGCCACCTTTCCTCTGGGAACCATCCTGCGTATCGTGGATTTTCAGGAGCCAGCCGGCCACTCCCAGCCACAGGCCCCCAAACACAAACCACGGCCCTCTTCCCTGGCAAACAAAACTCACCCGCCCCTCTTCTGGCTGGCAGATTGCAGGAGCCACTTGCCTCTATCAAACCAGCCCGACTTGGCACTCGTGCCCCCTTGGGTCTGGGAACCATCCTGCGCGGCGTGGATTTTCAGGAGCCAGCCGGCCACTCCCAGCCACAAGCCCCCGAACACAAACCACGGCCCTTTTCCCTGGCAAGCAAAACTCAGCTGCCCGGCTTCTGGCTGGCAGATTGCAGGAGCCACTTTCGTCTATCAAACATGCCCGACTCGGAACTGGCGCCACCTTTCATCTGGGAACCATCCTGCGTATTGTGGATTTTCAGGAGCCAGCCGGCCACTCCCAGCCACAGGCCCCTGAACATATACAACGGCCCTTTTCCCTGGAAAAAAAACTCAGCTGCCCCGCTTCTGGCTGGCAGATTGCAGGAGCCACTTGCCTCTATCAAACCAGCCCGACTCGGTACTGGTTCCACCTTTCATCTGGGAACCATCCTGCGTATCGTGGATTTTTAGGAGCCAGCCGGCCACTCCCAGCCACAGGCCCCCTAACACAAACTACGGCCCTTTCCCTGGAAGTAAAACTGACCTGCCCAACTTCTGGCTGGCAGATTGCAGGAGCCACTTGCCTCTATCAAACCAGCCCGACTTGGCACTTGTGCGACCTTTCATCTGGGAACCATCCTGCGCGGCGTGGATTTTCAGGAGCCAGCCGGCCACTCCCCGCCACAGGCCCCCGAACACAAACCACGGCCATTTTCCCTGGCAAACAAAACTCACCCGCCCTGCTTCTGGCTGGCAGATTGCAGGAGCCACTTGGCTCTATCGAACCAGCCCGACTCGGCACTGTTGCCAGTTTCCATCTGGGAACCATCCTGCGTGGCGTGGATTTTCAGGAGCCAGCCGGCCACTCCCAGACACAGGCCCCCAAACACATACAACGGCCCTTTTCCCTGGAAAAAAAAACTCAGCTGCCCCGCTTCTGGATGGTAGATTGCAGGAGCCACTTTGTACTGTCATACGAGTCCGATTTGTCAATGGTGCCACTTGGGTCTGGGAATCATCCTGCGTATCGTGGATTTTCAGGAGCCAGCCAGCCACTCCCAGCCACAGGCCCCCAAAGACACACTACGGCCCTTTTCCCTGGAAGTAAAACTGACCTGCCCATCTTCTGGATGGCAGATTACAGGAGCCACTTGCCTCTATCAAACCAGCCCGACTTGGCACTGTTGCCAGTTTTCATCTGGGAACCATCCTGCGTATCGTGGATTTTCAGGAGCCAGCCGGCCACTCCCAGCCACAGGCCCCCAAACACATACAATGGCCCTTTTCCCTGGAAAAAAAACTCAGCTGCCCCGCCTCTGGATGGCAGATTGCAGGAGCCACTTTGTACTATCATAACACTCCGACTTGTCAGTGGTGCCACTTGGGTCTGGGAACCATCCTGCGTATTGTGGATTTTCAGGAGCCAGCCGGCCACTCCCAGCCACAGGCACCCAAACACATACAACGGCCCTTTTCCCTGGAAAAAAAACTCAGCTGCCCCGCTTCTGGCTGGTAGGTTGCAGGAGCCACTTTCTACTGTCATACGAGTCCGATTTGTCAATGGTGCCACATTTCCTCTGGGAACCATCCTGCGTATCGTGGATTTTCAGGAGCCAGCCGGCCACTCCCAGCCACAGGCCCCCGAACACAAACCACGGCCATTTTCCCTGGCAAACAAAACTCACCCGCCCTGCTTCTGGCTGGCAGATTGCAGGAGCCACTTGGCTCTATCAAACCAGGCCGACTCGGCACTGTTGCCAGTGTCCATCTGGGAACCATCCTGCGCGGCGTGGATTTTCAGGAGCCAGCCGGCCACTCCCAGACATAGGTCCCCAAACACATACAATGGCCCTTTTCCCTGGAAAAAAAATTCAGCTGCCCCGCCTCTGGATGGCAGATTGCAGGAGCCACTTTGTACTATCATACCAGTCCGACTTGTCAGTGGTGCCACTTGGGTCTGGGAATCATCCTGCGTATCGTGGATTTTCAGGAGCCAGCCGGCCACTCCCAGCCACAGGCCCCCAAACACATACAACGGCCCTTTTCCCTGGAAAAAAAAACTCAGCTGCCCCGCTTCTGGATGGTAGATTGCAGGAGCCACTTTGTACTGTCATACGAGTCCGATTTGTCAATGGTGCCACTTGGGTCTGGGAAACATCTGGCGTATCGTGGATTTTCAGGAGCCAGCCGGCCACTCCCAGCCACAGGCCCCCAGACAAAAACTACGGCCCTTTTCCCTGGAAGTAAAACTGACCTGCCCATCTTCTGGATGGCAGATTGCAGGAGCCACTTGGTACTATCAAACCAGCCCAACTTGGCACTGGTGCCACCTTTCATCTGGGAACCATCCTGCGTATCGTGGATTTTCAGGAGCCAGCCGGCCACTCCCAGCCACAGGCCCCCGAAAACATACAACGGCCTTTTTCCCTGGAAAAAAACTCAGCTGCCCCGCTTCTGGCTGGCAGATTGCAGGAGCCACTTGCCTCTATCAAACCAGCCCGACTCGGCACTGGTGCCACCTTTCATCTGGGAACCATCCTGCGTATCGTGGATTTTCAGCAGCCAGCCGGCCACTCCCAGCCACAGGCCCCCGACCACATACAACGGCCCTTTTCCCTGGAAGTAAAAGTGACCTTCCCATCTTCAGGATGGCAGATTGCAGGAGCCACTTGCCTCTATCAAACCAGCCCGACACGGCACTGGTGCCACCTTTCATCTGGAAACCATCCTGCGTATCGTGGATATTCAGGAGCCAGCCGGCCACTCCCAGCCACAGGCCCCCAAACGCATACCACGGCCCTTTTCCCTGGAAAAAAAACTCAGCTGCCCCGCTTCTGGATGGTAGATTGCAGGAGCCACTTTGTACTGTCATACCAGTCCGACTTGTCAGTGGTGCCACTTGGGTCTGGGAATCATCCAGCATATCGTGGATTTTCAGGAGCCAGCCGGCCACTCCCAGCCACAAGCCCCCGAACACAAACCACGTCCCTTTTCCCTGGCAAACAAATCTGAGCTGCCCCGCTTCGGGCTGGCAGATTGCAGGAGCCACTTGGCTCTATCCAACCAGCCCGACTCGGCACTGGTGCCCCCTAAAGTTCGGGGAACCATCCTGCGCCGCGTGGATTTTCTGGAGCCAGCCGGCCACTCCCAGCCACAGGCCCCCAAACAAAAACCACGGCCCTTTTCCCTGGCAAACAAAACTCACCCACCCCGCTCCTGGCTGGCAGATTGCAGGAGCCACTTGGCTCTATCCAACCAGCCCGACTCGGCACTGGTGCCCCCTAAGGTTCTGGGAACCACCCTGCGTATCGTGAATTTTCAGGAGCCAGCCAGGCCACTCCCAGCCACAGGCCCCCGATCACATACAACGGCCCTTTTCCCTGGAAAAAAAACTCAGCTGCCCCGCTTCGGGCTGGCAGATTGCAGGAGCCACTTGCCTCTATCAAACCAGCACGACTCGGCACTGGTGCCACCTTTCATCTGGGAACGATCCTTCGTATCGTGGATTTTCGGGAGCCAGCAGGCCACTCCCAGCCACAGGCCCCCAAACACATACCACGGCCCATTTCCCTGGAAAAAAACTCAGCTCCCCCGCTACTGGATGGTAGATTGCAGGAGCCACTTTGTACTGTCATACCAGTCCGACTCGGCACTGGTGCCCCCTTGGGTCTGGGAACCACCCTGCGTATCGTGGATTTTCTGGAGCCAGCCGGCCACTCCCAGCCACAGGCCCCCGACCACATACAACGGCCCTTTTCCCTGGAAACAAAACTCATCCGCCCTGGTTCTGGCTGGCAGATTGCAGGAGCCGCTTGGCTCTATCAAACCTGCCGGTCTTGGCACTGGTGCCACCTTTCATCTGGGAACCATCCTGCGTATCGTGGATTTTCAGGAGCCAGCCGGCCACTCCCAGCCACAAGCCCCCGAAGACAAACCACGGCCCTTTTCCCTGGAAAACAAAACTCAGCTGCCCCGCTTCTGGCTGGCAGATTGCAGGAGCCACTTGCCTCTATCAAACCAGCCCGACTCGGCACTGGTGCCACCTTTCATCTGGGAACCATCCTGCGTATCGTGGATTTTCAGCAGCCAGCCGGCCACTCCCAGCCACAGGCCCCCGACCACATACAACGGCCTTTTTCCCTGGAAAAAAAACTCAGCTGCCTCGCTTCTGGCTGGCAGATTGCAGGAGCCCCTTGCCTCTATCAAAGCAGCCCGACTCGGCACTGGTGCCCCCTAAGGTTCTGGGAACCACCCTGCGTATCGTGAATTTTCAGGAGCCAGCCGGCCACTCCCAGCCACAGGCCCCCAAACACAAACCACGGCCCTTTTCCCTGGAAGTAAAACTGACCTGCCCATCTTCTGGCCGGCAGATTGCAGGAGCCACTTGGCTCTATCCAACCAGCCCGACTCGGCACTGGTGCCCCCTAAAGTTCGGGGAACCATCCTGCGCCGTGTGGATTTCCTGGAGCCAGCCGGCCACTCCCAGCCACAAGCCCCCAAACACAAACCACGGCCCTTTTCCCTGGAAAAAAAACTCAGCTGCCCCGCTTCGGGCTGGGAGATTGCAGGAGCCACTTGCCTCTATCAAACCAGCACGACTCGGCACTGGTGCCACCTTTCATCTGGGAACGATCCTTCGTACCGTGGATTTTCGGGAGCCAGCCGGCCACTCCCAGCCACATGCCCCCAAACATATACCACGGCCCATTTCCCTGGAAAAAAAACTCAGCTGCCCCGCTTCTGGATGGTAGATTGCAGGAGCCACTTTGTACTGTCATACCAGTCCGACTCGGCACTGGTGCCCCCTTGGGTCTGGGAACCATCCTGCGTATTGTGGATTTTCAGGAGCCAGCCGGCCAACCCCAGCCACAGGCCCCCAAACACAAACCACGGCCCTTTTCCCTGGAAGTAAAAGTGACCTGCACATCTTCTGGCTGGCAGATTGCAGCAGCCACTTGGCTCTATCAAAGCAGCCCGACTTGGCACTGGTGCCCCCTTGGGTCTGGGAACCATCCTGCGCGGCGTGGATATTCAGGAGCTAGTCGGCCACTCCCAGCCACAAGCCACCGAACACAAACCACGGCCCATTTCCCTGGCAATCAAAACTCAGCTGCCCCGCTTCTGGCTGGCTGATTGCAGCAGCCACTTGGCTCTATCAAACCAGCCCGACTCGGCACTGGTGCCCCCTTGGGTCTGGGAACCATCCTGCGTATTGTGGATTTTCAGGAGCCAGCCGGCCACTCGCAGTCACAGGCCCCCAAACACAAACCACGGCCCTTTTCCCTGGAAGTAAAACTGACCTGCCCGCTTCTGGCTGGCAGATTGCAGGAGCCCCATGCCTCTATCCAACCAGCCGGACTCGGCACTGGTGCCCCCTAAGGTTCTGGGAACCACTCTGCGTATCGTGAATTTTCAGGAGCCAACCGGCCACTCCCAGCCACAGGCCCCCAAACACAAACCACGGCCCTTTTCCCTGGAAGTAAAACTGACCTGCCCATCTTCTGGCTGGCAGATTGCAGGAGCCACTTGGCTCTATCAAAGCAGCCCGACTTGGCACTGGTGCGCCCTTTCATCTGGGAACCATCCTGCGTATCGTGGATTTTCAGGAGCCAGCCGGCCACTCCCAGCCACAGGCCCCCAAACACAAACTACGGCCCTTTTCCCTGGAAAAAAAACTCAGATACCCCTCTTCATGCTGGCAGATTGCAGGAGCCACTTGCCTCTATCAAACCAGCCCGACTTGGCACTGGTGCCACCTTTCATCTGGGAACCATCCTGTGTATCGTGGATTTTCAGGAGCCAGCCGGCCACTCCCAGCCACAGGCCCCCAAACACATACAACGGCCCTTTTCCCTGGAAAAAAAACTCAGCTGCCCCGCTTCTGGATGGTAGATTGCAGGAGCCACTTTGTACTGTCATACCAGTCCGACTCGGCACTGTTGCCCCCTTGGGTCTGGGAACCATCCTGCGCATTGTGGATTTTCAGGAGCCAGACGGCCACTCCCAGCCACAGGCCCCCAAACACAAACCACGGCCCTTTTCCCTGGAAGTAAAACTGACCTGCACCTCTTCTGGCTGGCAGATTTCAGCAGCCACTTATCTCTATCAAACCAGCCCGACTCGGCACGGGTGCCACCTTTCATCTGGGAACCAGCCTGCGTATCGTGGATTTTCAGGAGCCAGCCGGCCACTCCCAGCCACAGGCCCCCAAACACAAACCACGGCCCTTTTCCCTGGAAGTAAAACTGACCTGCCCCGCTTCTGGCTGGCAGATTGCAGGAGCCACTTGCCTCTATCCAACCAGCCCGACTTGGCACAGGTGCCACCTTTCATCTGGGAACCATTCTGCGTATCGTGGATTTTCAGGAGCCAGCCGGCCACTCCCAGCCACAGGCCCCCAAACAAAAACCACGGCCCTTTTCCCTGGAAGTAAAACTGACCTGCCCATCTTCTGGCTGGCAGATTGCAGGAGCCACTTGCCTCTATCAAACCAGCCCGACTTGGCACTGGTGCCACCTTTCATCTGGGAACCATCCTGCGCGGCGTGGATTTTCAGGAGCCAGTCGGCCACTCCCAGCCACAAGCCCCCGAACACAAACCACGGCCCTTTTCCCTGGCAAACAAAACTCACCCGCCCCGCTTCTGGCTGGCAGATTGCAGTAGCCACTTGCCTCTACCAAACCAGCCCGACTTGGCACTGGTGCCACCTTTCATCTGGGAACCATCCTGCGTATCTTGGATTTTCAGGAGCCAGCCGGCCACTCCCAGCCACCGGCCCCCGAACACATACAACGGCCCTTTTCCCTGGAAAAAAAAATTCAGCTACCCCTCTTCTGGCTGGCAGATTGCAGGAGCCACTTGGCTCTATCAAACCTGCCCGACTTGGCACTGGTGCCACTTTTCCTCTGGGAACCATCCTGCGTAAGGTGGATTTTCAGGAGCCAGCCGGCCACTCTCAGCCACAGGCCCCCAAACACAAACCACGGCCCTTTTCCCTGGCAAACAAAACTCACCCGCCCCGCTTCTGGCTGGCAGATTGCAGGAGCCACTTGCCTCTATCAAACCAGCCCGACTAAGCACTTGTGCCCCCTTGGGTCTTGGAACCATCCTGCGTATTGTGCATTTTCACGAGCCAGCCGGCCACTCCCAGCCACAGGCCCCCAAACACAAACCACGGCCCTTTTCCCTTGAAGTAAAACTGACCTGCCCATCTTCTGGCTGGCAGATTGCAGGAGCCACTTGCCTCTATCAAACCAGCCCGACTCGGCACTGGTGCCCCCTGGGGTCTGGGAACCATCCTGCGCGGCGTGGATTTTTAGGAGCCAGCCGGCCACTCCCAGCCACAGGCCCCCGAACACATACAACGGCCCATTTCCCTGGAAAAAAAACTCAGCTGCCCCGCTTCTGGCTGGCAGATTGCAGGAGCCACTTGCCTCTATCAAACCAGCCCGACTTGGCACTGGTGCCACCTTTCATCTGGGAACCATCCTGGGTATCGTGGATATTCAGGAGCCAGCCGGCCACTCCCAGCCACAGGCCCCCAAACACAAACTACCGCCCTTTTCCCTGGAAGTCAAACTGACCTGCCCATCTTCTGTCTGGCAGATTGCAGGAGCCACTTGCCTCTATCAAACCAGCCCGACTCGGCACTGGTGCCCCCTAAGGTTCTGGGAACCACCCTGCGTATCGTGAATTTTCAGGAGCCAGCCGGCCACTCCCAGCCACAGGCGCCCAAACACAAACCACGGCCCTTTTCCCTGGAAGTAAAATTAACCTGCACATCTTCTGGCTGGCAGATTGCAGGAGCCACTTGGCTCTATCAAACCAGCCCGCCTCGGCACAGGTGCCACCTTTCATCTGGGAACCATCCTGCGTATCGTGGATTTTCAGGAGCCAGCCGGCCACTCCCAGCCACAGGCCCTCAAACGCATACCACGGCCCATTTCCCTGGAAAAAAAACTCAGCTGCCCCGCTTCTGGATGGTAGATTGCAGGAGCCACTTTGTACTGTCATACCAGTCCGACTCGGCACTGGTGCCCCCTTGGGTCTGGGAACCATCCTGCGTATTGTGGATTTTCAGGAGCCAGCCGGCCACTCGCAGTCACAGGCCCCCAAACACAAACTACGGCCCTTTTCCCTGGAAGTCAAACTGGCCTGCCCATCTTCTGGCTGGCAGATTGCAGGAGCCACTTGCCTCTATCAAACCAGCCCGACTTGGCACTGGTGCCCCCTTTCATCTGGGAACCATCCTGCGTATCGTGGATTTTCAGGAGCCAGCCGGCCACTCGCAGCCACAGGCCCCCAAACACAAACTACGGCCCTTTTCCCTGGAAAAAAAACTCAGCTACCCCTCTTCATGCTGGCAGATTGCAGGAGCCACTTGCCTCTATCAAACCAGCCCGACTTGGCACGGGTGCCACCTTTCATCAGGGAACCATCCTGCGTGTCGTGGATTTTCAGGAGCCAGCCGGCCACTCCCAGCCACAGGCCCCCAAACACATACCACGGCCCATTTTCCCTGGAAAAAAAACTCAGCTGCCCCGCTTATGGATGGTAGATTGCAGGAGCCACTTTGTACTGTCATACCAGTCCGACTCGGCACTGGTGCCCCCTTGGGTCTGGGAACCATCCTGCGTATTGTGGATTTTCAGGAGCCAGCCGGCCACTCCCAGCCACAGGCCCCCAAACACAAACCCTGGCCCTTTTCCCTGGAAGTCAAACTGACCTGCCCATCTTCTGTGTGGCAGATTGCAGGAGCCACTTGCCTCTATCAAACCAGCCCGACTCGGCACTGGTGCCCCCTAAGTTTCTGGGAACCACCCTGCGTATCGTGAATTTTCATGAGCCAGCCGGCCACTCCCAGCCACAGGCCCCCAAACACAAACCACGGCCCTTTTCCCTGGAAGTAAAACTGACCTGCCCATCTTCTGGCTGGCAGATTGCAGCAGCCACTTGGCTCTACCAAACCTGCCCGACACGGCACTGGTGCCCCCTTGGGTCTGGGAAACATCCTGCGTATTGTGGATTTTCCGGAGCCAGCCGGCCACTCGCAGTCACAGGCCCCCAAACACAAACCACGGCCCTTTTCCCTGGAAGTAAAACTGACCTGCCCCGCTTCTGGCTGGCAGATTGCAGGAGCCCCATGCCTCTATCCAACCAGCCGGACTCGGCACTGGTGCCCCCTAAGGTTCTGGGAACCACCCTGCGTATCGTGGATTTTCAGGAGCCAACCGGCCACTCCCAGCCACAGGCCCCCAAACACAAACCACGGCCCTTTTCCCTGGAAGTAAAACTGACCTGTCCATCTTCTGGCTGGCAGATTGCAGGAGCCACTTGGCTCTATCAAAGCAGCCCGACTTGGCACTGGTGCCCCCTTTCATCTGGGAACCATCCTGCGTATCGTGGATTTTCAGGAGCCAGCCGGCCACTCGCAGCCACAGGCCCCCAAACACAAACTACGGCCCTTTTCCCTGGAAAAAAAACTCAGCTACCCCTCTTCATGCTGGCAGATTGCAGGAGCCACTTGCCTCTATCAAACCAGCCCGACTTGGCACTGGTGCCACCTTTCATCTGGGAATCATCCTGTGTATCATGGATTTTCAGGAGCCAGCCGGCCACTCCCAGCCACAGGCCCCCAAACACATACAACGGCCCTTTTCCCTGGAAAAAAAACTCAGCTGCCCCGCTTCTGGATGGTAGATTGCAGGAGCCACTTTGTACTGTCATACCAGTCCGACTCGGCACTGTTGCCCCCTTGGGTCTGGGAACCATCCTGCGTATTGTGGATTTTCAGGAGCCAGACGGCCACTGCAAGCCACAGGCCCCCAAACACAAACCACGGCCCTTTTCCCTGGAAGTAAAACTGACCTGCACATCTTCTGGCTGGCAGATTGCAGCAGCCACTTATCTCTATCAAACCAGCCCGACTCGGCACGGGTGCCACCTTTCATCTGGGAACCATCCAGCGTATCGTGGATTTTCAGGAGCCAGCCGGCCACTCCCAGCCACAGGCTCCCAAACACAAACCATGGCCCTTTTCCCTGGCAAACAAAACCCACCCGCCCCGCTTCTGGCTTGCAGATTGCAGGAGCCACTTGGCTCTATCAAACAAGCCCGACTCGGCACTGGTGCCACCTTTCATCTGGGAACCATCCTGCGTATCGTGGATTTTCAGGAGCCAGCCAGCCACTCCCAGCCACAGGCCCCCGACCACATACAACGGCCCTTTTTCCTGGAAAAAATACTCAGCTGCCCCGCTTCTGGCTGGCAGATTGCAGGAGCCACTTGCCTCTATCAAACCAGCCCGACTTGGCACTGGTGCCACCTTTCATCTGGGAACCATCCTGCGTATCGTGGATTTTCAGGAGCCAGCCGGCCACTCCCAGCCACAGGCCCCCAAACACATACCACGGCCCATTTCCATGGAAAAAAAACTAAGCTGCCCCGCTTCTGGATGGTAGATTGCAGGAGCCACTTTCTACTGTCATACCAGTCCGACTGGGCACTGGTGCCCCCTTGGGTCTGGGAACCATCCTGCGTATTGTGGATTTTCAGGAGCCAGCCGGCCACTCGCAGTCACAGGCCCCCAAACAAAAATCACGGCCCTTTTCCCTGGAAGTCAAACTGACCTGCCCCTCTTCTGTCTGGCAGATTGCAGGAGGCACTTGCCACTATCCAACCAGCCCGACTCGGCACTGGTGCCCCCTAAGGTTCTGGGAACCACCCTTCGTATCATGAATTTTCAGGACCCAGCCGGCCACTCCCGGCCACAGGCCCCCAAAAAAAATCACGGCCCTTTTCCCTGGAAGTAAACCTGACCTGCCCATCTTCTGGCCGGCAGATTGCAGGAGCCACTTGGCTCTATCCAACCAGCCCGACTCGGCACTGGTGCCCCCTAAAGTTCGGGGAACCATACTGCGCCGCGTGGATTTTCTCGAGCCAGCCGGCCACTCCCAGCCACAGGCCCCCAAACAAAAACCACGGCCCATTTCCCTGGCAAACAAAACTCACCCGCACCGCTACTGGCTGGCAGATTGCAGGAGCCACTTGGCTCTATCCAACCAGCCCGACTCGGCACTGGTGCCCCCTAAGGTTCTGGGAACCACCCTGCGTATCGTGAATTTTCAGGAGCCAGAGGGCCACTCCCAGCCACAGGCCCCCAAAAACAAACCACGGCCCTTTTCCCTGGAAGTAAAAATGACCTGCCCATCTTCTGGCTGGCAGATTGCAGGAGCCACTTGGCTCTATCAAACCAGCCCGACTCGGCACTGGTGCCACCTTTCATCTGGGAACCATCCTGCGTATCGTGGATTTTCAGGAGCCAGCCGGCCACTCCCAGCCACAGGCCCCCGATCACATACAACGGCCCTTTTCCCTGGAAAAAAAGCTGCCCCGCTTCGGGCTGGCAGATTGCAGGAGCCACTTGCCTCTATCAAACCAGCACGACTCGGCACTGTTGCCACCTTTCATCTGGGAACCATCCTGCGTATCGTGGATTTTCAGGAGCCAGCCGGCCACTAGCAGTAACAGGCCCCCAAACACATACCACGGCCCATTTCCCTGGAAAAAAAACTCAGCTGCCCCGCTTCTGGATGGTAGATTGCAGGAGCAACTTTGTACTATCATACCAGGCCGACTTGGCACTGCTGCCAACTTTCATCTGGGAACCACCCTGCGTATCGTGAACTTTCAGGAGCCAACCGGCCACTCCCAGCCACAGGCCCCCAAACACAAACCAAGGCCCTTTTCCCTGGAAGTAAAACTGACATGCCCATCTTCGGGCTGGCAGATTGCAGGAGCCACTTGGCTCTATCCAACCAGCCCGACTCGGCACTGGTGCCCCCTAAGGTTCGGGGAACCATCCTGCGCCGCATGGATTTTCTGGAGCCAGCCGGCCACTCCCAGCCACAGGCCCCCAAACACAAACCACGGCCCTTTTCCCTGGAAGTAAAACTGACCTGCCCATCTTCTGGCTGGCAGATTGCAGGAGCCACTTGGCTCTATAAAACCAACCCGACTCGGCACTGTTGCCACCTTTCATCTGGGAACCATCCTGCGTATCGTGGATTTTCAGGAGCCAGGCGGCCACTCCCAGCCACAGGCCCCCAAACACATACCACGGCCCATTTCCCTGGAAAAAAAACTCAGCTGCCCGCTTCTGGCTGGCAGATTGCAGGAGCCACTTTGTACTGTCATACCAGTCCGACTCGGCACTGGTGCCCCCTTGGGTCTGGGAACCATCCTGCGTATTGTGGATTTTCAGGAGCCAGCCGGCCACTCGTAGCCACAGGCCCCCGACCACATACAACGGCCCTTCTCCCTGGAAACAAAACTCACCCGCCCTGCTTCTGGCTGGCAGATTGCAGGAGCCGCTTGGCTCTATCAAACCTGCCCGACTTGGCACTGGTGCCACCTTTCATCTGGGAACCATCCTGCGTATCGTGGATTTTCAGGAGCCAGCCGGCCACTCCCAGCCACAGGCCCCCGATCACATACAACGGCCCTTTTCCCTGGAAAAAAAACTCAGCTGCCTCGCTTCTGGCTGGCAGATTGCAGGAGCCACTTGCCTCTATCAAACCAGCCCGACTTGGCACTGGTGCCACCTTTTATCTGGGAACCATCCTGTGTATCGTGGATTTTCAGGAGCCAGCCGGCCACTCCCAGCAACAGGCCCCCAAACACATACCACGGCCCATTTCCCTGGAAAAAAAACTCAGCTGCCCCGCTTCTGGATGGTAGATTGCAGGAGCCACTTTGTACTGTCATACCAGTCCGACTGGGCACTGGTGCCCCCTTGGGTGTGGGAACCATCCTGCGTATTGTGGATTTTCAGGAGCCAGCCGGCCACTCGCAGTCACAGGCCCCCAAACACAAACTATGGCCCTTTTCCCTGGTAGTAAAACTGACCTGCCCCGCATCTGGCTGACAGATTGCAGGAGCCACTTGCCTCTATCCAACCAGCCCGACTCGGCACTGGTGCCCCCTAAGGTTCTGGGAACCACCCTGCGTATCGTGAATTTTCAGGAGCCAGCCGGCCACTCCCAGCCACAGGCCCCTGAACACAAACCACGGCCCTTTTCCCTGGACGTAAAACTGACCTGCCCATCTTCTGGCTGGCAGATTGCAGGAGCCACTTGGCTCTATCAAACAAGACCGACTCGGCACTGGTGCCACTTTCATCTGGGAACCATCCTGCGCGGCGTGGATTTTCAGGAGCCAGCCGGCCACTCTCAGCCACAGGCCCCCGACCACATACAACGGCCCTTTTCCCTGGAAAAAATACTCAGCTGCCCCGCTTCTGCCTGGCAGATTGCAGGAGCCACTTGCCTCTATCAAACCAGCCCGACTTGGCACTGGTGCCACCTTTCATCTGTGAACCATCCTGCGTATCGTGGATTTTCAGGAGCCAGCCGGCCACTCCCAGCCACAGGCCCCCAAACACAAACCACGGCCCTTTTCCCTCTCAAACAAAACTCACTCGCCTCTCTTCTGGCTGGCAGATTGCTGGAGCCACTTGGCTCTATCCAACCAGCCTGACTCGGCACTCGTGCCCCCTAAGGTTCCGGGAACCATCCTGCGCGGCATGGATTTTCAGGAGCCAGCCGGCCACTCCCAGCCACAAGCCCCCGAACACAAACCACGGCCCGTTTCCCTGGCAAACAAAACTCACCCGCCCTGCTTCTGGCTGGCAGATTGCAGGAGCCGCTTGGCTCTATCAAACCTGCCCGACATGGCACTGCTGCCACCTTTCATCTGGGAACCATCCTGCGTATTGTGCATTTTCAGGAGCCAGCCGGCCACTCCCAGCCACAGGCCCCCGAAAACATACAACGGCCTTTTTCCCTGGAAAAAAAACTCAGCTGCCCCGCTTCTGGCTGGCAGATTGCAGGAGCCACTTGCCTCTATCAAACCAGCCCGACTCGGCACTGGTGCCACCTTTCATCTGGGAACCATCCTGTGTATCGTGGATTTTCAGGAGCCAGCCGGCCACTCCCAGCCACAGGCCCCCGATCACATACAACGGCCCTTTTCCCTGGAAAAAAAGCTGCCCCGCTTCGGGCTGGCAGATTGCAGGAGCCACTTGCCTCTATCAAACCAGCACGACTCGGCACTGTTGCCACCTTTCATCTGGGAACCATCCTGCGTATCGTGGATTTTCAGGAGCCAGCCGGCCACTAGCAGTAACAGGCCCCCAAACACATACCACGGCCCATTTCCCTGGAAAAAAAACTCAGCTGCCCCGCTTCTGGATGGTAGATTGCAGGAGCAACTTTGTACTATCATACCAGGCCGACTTGGCACTGCTGCCAACTTTCATCTGGGAACCACCCTGCGTATCGTGAACTTTCAGGAGCCAACCGGCCACTCCCAGCCACAGGCCCCCAAACACAAACCAAGGCCCTTTTCCCTGGAAGTAAAACTGACATGCCCATCTTCGGGCTGGCAGATTGCAGGAGCCACTTGGCTCTATCCAACCAGCCCGACTCGGCACTGGTGCCCCCTAAGGTTCGGGGAACCATCCTGCGCCGCATGGATTTTCTGGAGCCAGCCGGCCACTCCCAGCCACAGGCCCCCAAACACAAACCACGGCCCTTTTCCCTGGAAGTAAAACTGACCTGCCCATATTCTGGCTGGCAGATTGCAGGAGCCACTTGGCTCTATAAAACCAACCCGACTCGGCACTGTTGCCACCTTTCATCTGGGAACCATCCTGCGTATCGTGGATTTTCAGGAGCCAGGCGGCCACTCCCAGCCACAGGCCCCCAAACACATACCACGGCCCATTTCCCTGGAAAAAAAACTCAGCTGCCCGCTTCTGGCTGGCAGATTGCAGGAGCCACTTTGTACTGTCATACCAGTCCGACTCGGCACTGGTGCCCCCTTGGGTCTGGGAACCATCCTGCGTATTGTGGATTTTCAGGAGCCAGCCGGCCACTCGTAGCCACAGGCCCCCGACCACATACAACGGCCCTTCTCCCTGGAAACAAAACTCACCCGCCCTGCTTCTGGCTGGCAGATTGCAGGAGCCGCTTGGCTCTATCAAACCTGCCCGACTTGGCACTGGTGCCACCTTTCATCTGGGAACCATCCTGCGTATCGTGGATTTTCAGGAGCCAGCCGGCCACTCCCAGCCACAGGCCCCCGATCACATACAACGGCCCTTTTCCCTGGAAAAAAAACTCAGCTGCCTCGCTTCTGGCTGGCAGATTGCAGGAGCCACTTGCCTCTATCAAACCAGCCCGACTTGGCACTGGTGCCACCTTTTATCTGGGAACCATCCTGTGTATCGTGGATTTTCAGGAGCCAGCCGGCCACTCCCAGCAACAGGCCCCCAAACACATACCACGGCCCATTTCCCTGGAAAAAAAACTCAGCTGCCCCGCTTCTGGATGGTAGATTGCAGGAGCCACTTTGTACTGTCATACCAGTCCGACTGGGCACTGGTGCCCCCTTGGGTGTGGGAACCATCCTGCGTATTGTGGATTTTCAGGAGCCAGCCGGCCACTCGCAGTCACAGGCCCCCAAACACAAACTATGGCCCTTTTCCCTGGTAGTAAAACTGACCTGCCCCGCATCTGGCTGACAGATTGCAGGAGCTACTTGCCTCTATCCAACCAGCCCGACTCGGCACTGGTGCCCCCTAAGGTTCTGGGAACCACCCTGCGTATCGTGAATTTTCAGGAGCCAGCCGGCCACTCCCAGCCACAGGCCCCTGAACACAAACCACGGCCCTTTTCCCTGGAAGTAAAACTGACCTGCCCATCTTCTGGCTGGCAGATTGCAGGAGCCACTTGGCTCTATCAAACAAGACCGACTCGGCACTGGTGCCACTTTCATCTGGGAACCATCCTGCGCGGCGTGGATTTTCAGGAGCCAGCCGGCCACTCTCAGCCACAGGCCCCCGACCACATACAACGGCCCTTTTCCCTTGAAAAAATACTCAGCTGCCCCGCTTCTGCCTGGCAGATTGCAGGAGCCACTTGCCTCTATCAAACCAGCCCGACTTGGCACTGGTGCCACCTTTCATCTGTGAACCATCCTGCGTATCGTGGATTTTCAGGAGCCAGCCGGCCACTCCCAGCCACAGGCCCCCAAACACAAACCACGGCCCTTTTCCCTCTCAAACAAAACTCACTCGCCTCTCTTCTGGCTGGCAGATTGCTGGAGCCACTTGGCTCTATCCAACCAGCCTGACTCGGCACTCGTGCCCCCTAAGGTTCCGGGAACCATCCTGCGCGGCATGGATTTTCAGGAGCCAGCCGGCCACTCCCAGCCACAGGCCCCCGAAAACATACAACGGCCTTTTTCCCTGGAAAAAAAACTCAGCTGCCCCGCTTCTGGCTGGCAGATTGCAGGAGCCACTTGCCTCTATCAAACCAGCCCGACTCGGCACTGGTGCCACCTTTCATCTGGGAACCATCCTGTGTATCGTGGATTTTCAGCAGCCAGCCGGCCACTCCCAGCCACAGGCCCCCGACCACATACAACGGCCCTTTTCCCTGGAAGTAAAACTGACCTTCCCATCTTCAGGATGGCAGATTGCAGGAGCCGCTTGAAACTATCAAACCAGTCCGACACGGCACTGGTGCCACCTTTCATCTGGAAACCATCCTGCGTATCGTGGATACTCAGGAGCCAGCCGGCCACTCCCAGCCACAGGCCCCCAAACGCATACCATGGCCCTTTTCCCTGGAAAAAAAACTCAGCTGCCCCGCTTCTGGATGGTAGATTGCAGGAGCCACTTTGTACTGTCATACCAGTCCGACTTGTCAGTGGTGCCACTTGGGTCTGGGAATCATCCAGCATATCGTGGATTTTCAGGAGCCAGCCGGCCACTCCCAGCCACAGGCCCCCAAACACAAAAGACGGCCCTTTTCCCTGGCAAACAAAACTCACTCGCCCCGCTTCTGGCTGGCAGATTGCAGGAGCCACTTGCCTCTATCAAAGCAGCCCGACTCGGCACTGGTGCCCCCTAAGGTTCTGGGAACCACCCTGCGTATCGTGAATTTTCAGGAGTCAGCCGGCCACTCCCAGCCACAGGCCCCCAAACAAAAACCACGGCCCTTTTCCCTGGAAGTAAAACTGACCTGCCCATCTTCTGGCCGGCAGATTGCAGGAGCAACTTGGCTCTATCCAACCAGCCCGACTCGGCACTGGTGCCCCCTAAAGTTCGGGGAACCATCCTGCGCCGCGTGGATTTTCTGGAGCCAGCCGGCCACTCCCAGCCACAGGCCCCCAAACAAAAACCACGGCCCTTTTCCCTGGCAAACAAAACTCACCCGCCCCGCTTCTGGCTGGCAGATTGCAGGAGCCACTTGCCTTTATCCAACCAGCCCGACTCGGCCCTGGTGCCCCTAAGGTTCTGGGAACCACCCTGCGTATCGTGAATTTTCAGGAGCCAGCCGGCCACTCCCAGCCACAGGCCCCCGATCACATACAACGGCCCTTTTCCCTGGAAAAAAAACTCAGCTGCCCCGCTTCGGGCTGGCAGATTGCAGGAGCCACTTGCCTCTATCAAACCAGCACGACTCGGCACTGGTGCCACCTTTCATCTGGGAACGATCCTTCGTATCGTGGATTTTCGGGAGCCAGCCGGCCACTCCCAGCCACAGGCCCCCAAACACATACCACGGCCCATTTCCCTGGAAAAAAAAACTCAGCTGCCCCGCTTCTGGATGGTAGATTGCAGGAGCCACTTTGTACTGTCATACCAGTCCGACTGGGCACTGGTGCCCCCTTGGGTCGGGGAACCATCCTGCGTATCGTGGATTTTCCGGAGCCAGCCGGCCACTCCCAGCCAAAGGTCCCCGACCACATACAACGGCCCTTTTCCCTGGAAACAAAACTCACCCGCCCTGCTTCTGCCTGGCAGATTGCAGGAGCCGCTTGGCTCTATAAAACCTGCCTGACTTGGCACTGGTGCCACCTTTCATCTGGGATCCATCCTGCGTATCGTGGATTTTCAGGAGTCAGCCGGCCACTCCAAGCCACAGGCCCCCGAACACATACAACGGCCCTTTTCCCTGGAAAAAAAACTCAGCTGCCCTGTTTCTGGCTGGCAGATATCAGGAGCCACTTGCCTCTATCAAACCAGCCCGACTCGGCACTGGTGCCACCTTTCATCTGGGAACCATCCTGCGTATCGTGGATTTTCAGCAGCCAGCCGGCCAATCCCAGCCACAGGCCCCCGACCACATACAACGGCCCTTTTCCCTGGAAGTAAAACTGACCATCCCATCTTCAGGATGGCAGATTGCAGGGGCCACTTGAAACTATCAAACCAGCCCGATTCGGCACTGGTGCCACCTTTCATCTGGGAACGATCCTTCGTATCGTGGATTTTCGGGAGCCAGCCGGCCACTCCCAGCCACAGGCCCCGAAACACATACCACGGCCCATTTCCCTGGAAAAAAAACTCAGCTCCCCCGCTACTGGATGGTAGATTGCAGGAGCCACTTTGTACTGTCATACCAGTCCGACTCGGCACTGGTGCCCCCTTGGGTCTGGGAACCATCCTGCGTATTGTGGATTTTCAGGAGCCAGCCGGCCAACCCCAGCCACAGTCCCCCATAACACAAACCACGGCCCTTTTCCATGGAAGTAAAACTGACCTGCACATCTTCTGGCTGGCAGATTGCAGGAGCCACTTGCCTCTATCCAACCAGCCCGACTCGGCACTGGTGCCCCCTAAGGTTCTGGGAACCACCCTGCGTATCGTGAATTTTCAGGAGCCAGCCGGCCACTCCCAGCCACAGGCCCCCAAACACAAACCACGGCCCTTTTCCCTGGAAAACAAAACTCACTCGCCCCGCTTCTGGCTGGCAGATTGCAGGAGCCACTTGCCTCTAGCAAACCAGCACGACTCGGCACTGGTGCCACCTTTCATCTGGGAACCATCCTGCGTAACGTGGATTTTCAGGAGCCAGCCGGCCACTCCCAGCCACAGGCCCCCAAACACAAACCACGGCCCGTTTCCCTGGCAAACAAAACTCACCCGCCCTGCTTCTGGCTGGCAGATTGCAGGAGCCGCTTGGCTCTATCAAACCTGCCCGACTTGGCACTGCTGCCACCTTTCATCTGGGAACCATCCTGCGTATCGTGGATTTTCAGGAGCCAGCCGGCCACTCCCAGCCACAAGCCACCGAACACAAACCACGGCCCCTTTCCCTGGCAAACAAAACTCAGCTGCCCGGCTTCTGGCTGGCAGATTGCAGGAGCCACTTGGCTCTATCAAACCAGCCCGACTCGGCACTGGTGCCACCTTTCATCTGGGAACCATCCTGCGTATCGTGGATTTTCAGGAGCCAGCCTGCCACTCCCAGCCACAGGCCCCCGATCACATACAACGGCCCTTTTCCCTGGAAAAAAAACTCAGCTGCCCCGCTTCTGGCTGGCAGATTGCAGGAGCCACTTGCCTTTATCAAACCAGCCCGACTCGGCACTGGTGCCCCCTAAGGTTCTGGGAACCACCCTGCGTATCGTGAATTTTCAGGAGTCAGCCGGCCACTCCCAGCCACAGGCCCCCAAACAAAAACCACGGCCCTTTTCCCTGGAAGTAAAACTGACCTGCCCATCTTCTGGCCGGCAGATTGCAGGAGCCACTTGGCTCTATCCAACCAGCCCGACTCGGCACTGGTGCCCCCTAACGTTCGGGGAACCATCCTGCGCCGCGTGGATTTTCTGATACCAGCGAGCCACTCCCAGCCACAGGCCCCCAAACAAAAACCACGGCCCTTTTCCCTGGCAAACAAAACTCACCCGCCCCGCTTCTGGCTGGCAGATTGCAGGAGCCACTTGCCTCTATCCAACCAGCCCGACTCGGCACTGGTGCCCCTAAGGTTCTGGGAACCACCCTGCGTATCGTGAATTTTCAGGAGCCAGCCAGGCCACTCCCAGCCACAGACCCCCGACCACATACAACGGCCCTTTTCCCTGGAAGTAAAACTGACCTTCCCATCTTCAGGATGGCAGATTGCAGGGGCCACTTGAAACTATCAAACCAGCCCGATTCGGCACTGGTGCCACCTTTCATCTGGGAACGATCCTTCGTATCGTGGATTTTCGGGAGCCAGCCGGCCACTCCCAGCCACAGGCCCCCAAACACATACCACGGCCCATTTCCCTGGAAAAAAAACTCAGCTCCCCCGCTACTGGATGGTAGATTGCAGGAGCCACTTTCTACTGTCATACCAGTCCGACTCGGCACTGGTGCCCCCTTGGGTCTGGGAACCATCCTGCGTATCGTGGATTTTCCGGAGCCAGCCGGCCACTCCCAGCCACAGGCCCCCGACCACATACAACGGCCCTTTTCCCTGGAAACAAAACTCACCCGCCCTGCTTCTGGCTGGCAGATTGCAGGAGCCGCTTGGCTCTATAAAACCTGCCCGACTTGGCACTGGTGCTACCTTTCATCTGGGAACCATCCTGCGTATCGTGGATTTTCAGGAGCCAGCCGGCCACTCCCAGCCACAAGCCCCCGAAGACAAACCATGGCCCTTTTCCCTGGCAAACAAAACTCAGCTGCCCCGCTTCTGGCTGGCAGATTGCAGGAGCCACTTGGCTCTATCAAACCAGCCCGACTCGGCACTGGTGCCACCTTTCATCTGGGAGCCATCCTGCGTATCGTGGATTTTCAGGAGCCAGCCGGCCACTCCCAGCCACAGGCCCCCGATCACATACAACGGCCCTTTTCCCTGGAAAAAAAACTCAGCTGCCTCGCTTCTGGCTGGCATATTGCAGGAGATACTTTGTACTGTCATACCAGTCCGACTTGTCAGTGGTGCCACTTGGGTCTGGGAATCATCCAGCATATCGTGGATTTTCAGGAGCCAGCCGGCCACTCCCAGCCACAAGCCCCCGAACACAAACCACGGCCCGTTTCCCTGGCAAACAAAACTCACCCGCCCCGCTTCTGGCTGGCAGATTGCAGGAGCCACTTGCCTCTATCCAACCAGCCCGACTCGGCACTGGTGCCCCTAAGGTTCTGGGAACCACCCTGCGTATCGTGAATTTTCAGGAGCCAGCCAGGCCACTCCCAGCCACAGGCCCCCGACCACATACAACGGCCCTTTTCCCTGGAAGTAAAACTGACCTTCCCATCCTCAGGATGGCAGATTGCAGGGGCCACTTGAAACTATCAAACCAGCCCGATTCGGCACTGGTGCCACCTTTCATCTGGGAACGATCCTTTGTATCGTGGATTTTCGGGAGCCAGCCGGCCACTCCTAGCCACAGGCCCCCAAACACATACCACGGCCCATTTCCCTGGAAAAAAAACTCAGCTCCCCCGCTACTGGATGGTAGATTGCAGGAGCCACTTTGTACTGTCATACCAGTCCGACTCGGCACTGGTGCCCCCTTGGGTCTGGGAACCACCCTGCGTATCGTGGATTTTCCGGAGCCAGCCGGCCACTCCCAGCCACAGGCCCCCGACCACATACAACGGCGCCTTTCCCTGGAAACAAAACTCACCCGCCCTGCTTCTGGCTGGCAGATTGCAGGAGCCGCTTGGCTCTATAAAACCTGCCCGACTTGGCACTGGTGCTACCTTTCATCTGGGAACCATCCTGCGTATCGTGGATTTTCAGGGGCCAGCCGGCCACTCCCAGCCACAAGCCCCCGAAGACAAACCATGGCCCTTTTCCCTGGCAAACAAAACTCAGCTGCCCCGCTTCTGGCTGGCAGATTGCAGGAGCCACTTGCCTCTATCAAACCAGCCCGACTCGGCACTGGTGCCACCTTTCATCTGGGAACCATCCTGCGTATCGTGGATTTTCAGGAGCCAGCCGGCCACTCCCAGCCACAGGCCCCCGATCAAATACAACGGCCCTTTTCCCTGGAAAAAAAACTCAGCTGCCCCGCTTCTGGCTGGCAGATTGCAGGAGATACTTTGTACTGTCATACCAGTCCGACTTGTCAGTGGTGCCACTTGGGTCTGGGAATCATCCAGCATATCGTGGATTTTCAGGAGCCAGCCGGCCACTCCCAGCCACAAGCCGCCGAACACAAACCACTGCCCGTTTCCCTGGCAAACAAAACTCACCCGCCCTGCTTCTGGCTGGCAGATTGCAGGAGCCGCTTGGCTCTATCCAACCTGCCCGACTTGGCACTGCTGCCACCTTTCATCTGGGAACCATCCTGCGTATCGTGGATTTTCAGGAGCCAGCCGGCCACTCCCAGCCACAAGCCCCCAAAAAAAAACCACGGCCCTTTTCCCTGGCAAACAAAATTCAGCTGCCCGGCTTCTGGCTGGCAGATTGCAGGAGCCACTTGGCTCTGTCAAACCAGCCCGACTCGGCACTGGTGCCACCTTTCATCTGGGAACCATCCTGCGTATCGTGGATTTTCAGGAGCCAGCCGGCCACTCCCAGCCACAGGCCCCCAAACACAAACCACGGCCCTTTTCCCTGGAAGTAAAACTGACCTGCCCATCTTCTGGCTGGCAGATTGCAGGAGCCACTTGGCTCTATCCAACCAGCCCGACTCGGCACTGGTGCCCTCTAAAGTTCGGGGAACCATCCTGCGCCGCGTGGATTTTCTGGAGCCAGCCGGCCACTCCCAGCCACAGGCCCCCAAACAAAAACCACGGCCCTTGTCCCTGGCAAACAAAACTCACCCGCACCGCTTCTGGCTGGCAGATTGCAGGAGCCACTTGCCTCTATCCAACCAGCCCGACTCGGCACTGGTGCCCCCTAAGGTTCTGGGAACCACCCTGCGTATCGTGAATTTTCAGGAGCCAGCCGGCCACTCCCAGCCACAGGCCCCCAAACACAAACCACGGCCCTTTTCCCTGGAAGTAAAAATGACCTTCCCATCTTCTGGCTGGCAGATTGCAGGAGCCACTTGGCTCTATCAAACCAGCCCGACTCGGCACTGGTGCCACCTTTCATCTGGGAACCATCCTGCGTATCGTGGATTTTCAGGAGCCAGCCGGCCACTCCCAGCCACAGGCCCCCGATCACATACAACGGCCCTTTTCCCTGGAAAAAAAACTCAGCTGCCCCGCTTCGGGCTGGCAGATTGCAGGAGCCACTTTCCTCTAGCAAACCAGCACGACTCGGCACTGGTGCCACCTTTCATCTGGGAACGATCCTTCGTACCGTGGATTTTCGGGAGCCAGCCGGCCACTCCCAGCCACAGGCCCCCAAACACATACCACGGCCCATTTCCCTGGAAAAAAAACTCAGCTGCCCCGCTACTGGATGGTAGATTGCAGGAGCCACTTTGTACTGTCATACCAGTCCGACTTGGCACTGGTGCCCCCTTGGGTCTGGGAACCATCCTGCGTATTGTGAATTTTCAGGAGCCAGCCGGCCACTCCCAGCCACAGGCCCCCAAACACAAACCACGGCCCTTTTCCCTGGAAGTAAAACTGACCTGCACATCTTCTGGCTTGCAGATTGCAGGAGCCACTTGCCTCTATCAAACCAGCCCAACTCGGCACCCGTGCCCCCTTTGGTCTGGGAACCATCCTGCGCGGCGTGGATTTTCAGGAGCCAGCCGGCCACTCCCAGCCTCAAGCCCCCTAACACAAACCACGGCCCGTTTCCCTGGCAAACAAAACTCACCCGCCCTGCTTCTGGCTGGCAGATTGCAGGAGCCGCTTGGCTCTATCAAACCTGCCCGACTTGGCACTGCTGCCACCTTTCATCTGGGAACCATCCTGCGTATCGTGGATTTTCAGGAGCCAGCCGGCCACTCCCAGCCACAAGCCACCGAACACAAACCACGGCCCCTTTCCCTGGCAAACAAAACTCAGCTGCCCGGCTTCTGGCTGGCAGATTGCAGGAGCCACTTGGCTCTATCAAACCAGCCCGTCTCGGCACTGGTGCCACCTTTCATCTGGGAACCATCCTGCGCGGCGTGGATTTTCAGGAGCCAGCCGGCCACTCCCAGCCACAGGCCCCTGATCAAAAACAACGGCCCTTATCCCTGGAAAAAAAACTCAGCTGCCCCGCTTCTGGCTGGCAGGTTGCAGGAGCCCCTTGCCTCTATCAAACCAGCCCGAGTCGGCACTGGTGCCCCCTAAGGTTCTGGGAACCACCCTGCGTATCGTGAATTTTCAGGAGTCAGCCGGCCACTCCCAGCCACAGGCCCCCAAACACAAACCACGGCCCTTTTCCCTGGAAGTAAAACTGACCTGCCCATCTTCTGGCCGGCAGATTGCAGGAGCCACTTGGCTCTATCCAACCAGCCCGACTTGGCACTGGTGCCCCCTAAAGTTCGGGGAACCATCCTGCGTATCGTGAATTTTCAGGAGCCAGCCAGGCCACTCCCAGCCACAGGCCCCCGATCACATACAATGGCCCTTTTCCCTGGAAAAAAAACTCAGCTGCCCCGCTTCTGGCTGGCAGATTGCAGGAGCCACTTGCCTCTATCAAACCAGCCCGACTCGGCACTGGTGCCACCTTTAATCTGGGAACCATCCTGCGCGGCGTGGATTTTCAGGAGCCAGCCGGCCACTCCCAGCCACAGGCCCCCAAACAAAAACCACGGCCCTTTTCCCTGGCAAACAAAACTCACCCGCACCGCTTCTGGCTGGCAGATTGCAGGAGCCACTTGCCTCTATCCAACCAGCCCGACTCGGCACTGGTGCCCCCTAAGGTTCTGGGAACCACCCTGCGTATCGTGAATTTTCAGGAGCCAGCCAGGCCACTCCCAGCCACAGGCCCCCGATCACATACAACGGCCCTTTTCCCTGGAAAAAAAACTCAGCTGCCCCGCTTCGGGCTGGCAGATTGCAGGAGCCACTTGCCTCTATCAAACCAGCACGACTCGGCACTGGTGCCACCTTTCATCTGGGAACGATCCTTCGTATCGTGGATTTTCAGGAGCCAGCCGGCCACTCCCAGCCACAGGCCCCCAAACACATACCACAGCCCATTTCCCTGGAAAAAAAAACTCACCCGCCCCGCTACTGGATGGTAGATTGCAGGAGCCACTTTGTACTGTCATACCAGTCCGACTCGGCACTGGTGCCCCCTTGGGTCTGGGAACCACCCAGCGTATCGTGGATTTTCCGGAGCCAGCCGGCCACTCCCAGCCACAGGCCCCCGACCACATACAACGGCCCTTTTCCCTGGAAACAAAACTCATCCGCCCTGCTTCTGGCTGGCAGATTGCAGGAGCCGCTTGGCTCTATAAAACCTGCCTGACTTGGCACTGGTGCCACCTTTCATCTGGGATCCATCCTGCGTATCGTGGATTTTCAGGAGCCAGCCGGCCACTCCCAGCCACAGGCCCCCGAACACATACAACGGCCCTTTTCCCTGGAAAAAAAAACTCAGCTGCCACGTTTCTGGCTGGCAGATTGCAGGAGCCACTTGCCTCTATCAAACCAGCCCGACTCGGCACTGGTGCCACCTTTCATCTGGGAACCATCCTGCGTATCGTGGATTTTCAGCAGCCAGCCGGCCACTCCCAGCCACAGGCCCCCGACCACATACAACGGCCCTTTTCCCTGGAAGTAAAACTGACCTTCCCATTTTCAGGATGGCAGATTGCAGGGGCCACTTGAAACTATCAAACCAGCCCGATTCGGCACTGGTGCCACCTTTCATCTGGGAACGATCCTTCGTATCGTGGATTTTCGGGAGCCAGCCGGCCACTCCCAGCCACAGGCCCCCAAACACATACCACGGCCCATTTCCCTGGAAAAAAAACTCAGCTCCCCCGCTACTGGATGGTAGATTGCAGGAGCCACTTTGTACTGTCATACCAGTCCGACTCGGCACTGGTGCCCCCTTGGGTTTGGGAACCACCCTGCGTATCGTGGATTTTCCGGAGCCAGCCGGCCACTCCCAGCCACAGGCCCCCGACCACATACAACGGCCCTTTTCCCTGGAAACAAAACTCACCCGCCCTGCTTCTGGCTGGCAGATTGCAGGAGCCGCTTGGCTCTATCATACCTGCCCGACTTGGCACTGGTGCCACCTTTCATCTGGGAACCATCCTGCGTATCGTGGATTTTCAGGAGCCAGCCGGCCACTCCCAGCCACAAGCCCCCAAAGACAAACCACGGCCCTTTTCCCTGGAAAACAAAACTCAGCTGCCCCGCTTCTGGCTGGCAGATTGCAGGAGCCACTTGCCTCTATCAAACCAGCCCGACTCGGCACTGGTGCCACCTTTCATCTGGGAACCATCCTGCGTATCGTGGATTTTCAGGAGCCAGCCGGCCACTCCCAGCCACAGGCCCCCGATCACATACAACGGCCCTTTTCCCTGGAAAAAAAACTCAGCTGCCTCGCTTCTGGCTGGCAGATTGCAGGAGATACTTTGTACTGTCATACCAGTCCGACTTGTCAGTGGTGCCACTTGGGTCTGGGAATCATCCAGCATATCGTGGATTTTCAGGAGCCAGCCGGCCACTCCCAGCCACAAGCCCCCGAACACAAACCACAGCCCTTTTCCCTGGCAAACAAAACTCAGTTGCCCCGCTTCAGGCTGGCAGATTGCAGGAGCCACTTGGCTCTATCCAACCAGCCCGACTCGGCACTGGTGCCACCTTTTATCTGGGAACCATCCTGCGTATTGTGGATTTTCAGGAGCCAGCCGGCCACTCCCAGCCACAAGCCCCCAAACACAAACCACGGCCCTTTTCCCTGGCAAACAAAACTCAGCTGCCCGGCTTCTGGCTGGCAGATGGCAGGAGCCACTTGGCTCTGTCAAACCAGCCCGACTCGGCACTGGTGCCACCTTTCATCTGGGAACCATCCTGCGTATCGTGGATTTTCAGGAGCCAGCCGGCCACTCCCAGCCACAGGCCCCCGATCACATACAACGGCCCTTTTCCCTGGAAAAAAAACTCAGCTGCCTCGCTTCTGGCTGGCAGATTGCAGGAGCCCCTTGCCTCTATCAAAGCAGCCCGACTCGGCACTGGTGCCCCCTAAGGTTCTGGGAACCACCCTGCGTATCGTGAATTTTCAGGAGCCAGCCGGCCACTCCCAGCCACAGGCCCCCAAACACAAACCACGGCCCTATTCCCTGGAAGTAAAACTGACCTGCCCATCTTCTGGCTGGCAGATTGCAGGAGCCACTTGGCTCTATCCAACCAGCCCGACTCGGCACTGGGGCCCCCTAAGGTCCTGGGAACCACCCTGCGTATCGTGAATTTTCAGGAGCCAGCCGGCCACTCCCAGCCACAGGCCCCCAAACACAAACCACGGCCCTATTCCCTGGAAGTAAAACTGACCTGCCCATCTTCTGGCTGGCAGATTGCAGGAGCCACTTGGCTCTATCCAACCAGCCCGACTCGGCACTGGGGCCCCCTAAGGTCCTGGGAACCACCCTGCGTATCGTGAATTTTCAGGAGCCAGCCGGCCACTCCCAGCCACAGGCCCCCAAACACAAACCACGGCCCTTTTCCCTGGCAAACAAAACTCACCCGCACCGCTTCTGGCTGGCAGATTGCAGGAGCCACTTGGCTCTATCAAACCAGCCCGACTCGGCACTGGTGCCACCTTTCATCTGGGAACCATCCTGCGTAACGTGGATTTTCAGGAGCCAGCCGGCCACTCCCAGCCACAGGCCCCCGATCACATACAACGGCCCTTTTCCCTGGAAAAAAAACTCAGCTGCCCCGCTTCGGGGTGGCAGATTGCAGGAGCCACGTTGTACTGTCATACCAGTCCGACTCGGCACTGGTGCCCCCTTGGGTCTGGGAACCATCCTGCGTATTGTGGATTTTCAGGAGCCAGCCGGCCAACCCCAGCCACAGGCCCCCATAACACAAACCACGGCCCTTTTCCATGGAAGTAAAACTGACCTGCACATCTTCTGGCTGGCAGATTGCAGGAGCCACTTGCCTCTATCCAACCAGCCCGACTCGGCACTGGTGCCCCCTAAAGTTCTGGGAACCACCCTGCGTATCGTGAATTTTCAGGAGCCAGCTGGCCACTCCCAGCCACAGGCCCCCAAACACAAACCACGGCCCTTTTCCCTGGAAGTAAAACTGACCTGCACATCTTCTGGCTTGCAGATTGCTGGAGCCACTTGCCTCTATCAAACCAGCCCGACTCGGCACTGGTGCGACCTTTCATCTGGGAACCATCCTGCGTATCGTGGATTTTCAGTAGCCAGCCGGCCACTCCCAGCCACACGCCCACAAACACAAACAACGGCCCTTTTGCCTGGCAAACAAAACTCACTCGCCCCGCTTCTGGCTGGCCGATTGCAGGAGCCACTTGCCTCTACAAACCAGCCCAACTCGGCACTCGTGCCCCCTTTGGTCTGGGAACCATCCTGCGCGGCGTGGATTTTCAGGAGCCAGCCGGCCACTCCCAGCCACAAGCCAACGAACACAAACCACGGCCCCTTTCCCTGGCAAACAAAACTCAGCTGCCCGGCTTCTGGCTGGCAGATTGCAGGAGCCACTTGGCTCTATCAAACCAGCCCGACTCGGCACTGGTGCCACCTTTCATCTGGGAACCATCCTGCGTATCGTGGATTTTCAGGAGCCAGCCGGCCACTCCCAGCCACAGGCCCCCGATCACATACAACGGCCCTTTTCCCTGGAAAAAAAACTCAGTTGCCCCGCTTCTGGCTGGCAGATTGCAGGAGCCCCTTGCCTTTATCAAACCAGCCCGACTCGGCACTGGTGCCCCTAAGGTTCTGGGAACCACCCTGCGTATCGTGAATTTTCAGGAGTCAGCCAGCCACTCCCAGCCACAGGCCCCCAAACAAAAACCACGGCCCTTTTCCCTGGAAGTAAAACTGAGCTGCCCATCTTCTGCCCGGCAGATTGCAGGAGCCACTTGGCTCTATCCAACCAGCCCGACTCGGCACTGGTGACCCCTAAAGTTCGGGGAACCATCCTGCGCCGCCTGGATTTTCTGGAGCCAGCCGGCCACTCCCAGCCACAGGCCCCCAAACAAAAACCACGGCACTTTTCCCTGGAAAAAAAACTCAGCTGCCCCGCTTCGGGCTGGCAGATTGCAGGAGCCACTTGCCTCTATCAAACCAGCACGACTCGGCACTGGTGCCACCTTTCATCTGGGAACGATCCTTCGTATCGTGGATTTTCGGGAGCCAGCCAGGCACTCCAAGCCACAGGCCCCCAAACACATACCACGGCCCATTTCCCTGGAAAAAAAAACTCAGCTGCCCCGCTACTGGATGGTAGATTGCAGGAGCCACTTTGTACTGTCATACCATTCCGACTCGGCACTGGTGCCCCCTTGGGTCTGGGAACCACCCTGCGTATCGTGGATTTTCAGGAGCCAGCCGGCCACTCCCAGCCACAGGCCCCCGACCACATACAACGGCCCTTTTCCCTGGAAACAAAACTCACCCGCCCTGCTTCTGGCTGGCAGATTGCAGGAGCCGCTTGCCTCTATAAAACCTGCCTGACTTGGCACTGGTGCCACCTTTCATCTGGGATCCATCCTGCGTATCGTGGATTTTCAGGAGCCAGCCGGCCACTCCCAGCCACAGGCCCCCGAACACATACAACAGCCCTTTTCCCTGGAAAAAAAACTCAGCTGCCCCGTTTCTGGCTGGCAGATTGCAGGAGCCACTTGCCTCTATCAAACCAGCCCGACTCGGCACTGGTGCCACCTTTCATCTGGGAACCATCCTGCGTATCGTGGATTTTCAGCAGCCAGCCGGCCACTCCCAGCCACAGGCCCCCGACCACATACAACGGCCCTTTTCCCTGGAAGTAAAACTGACCTTCCCATCTTCAGGATGGCAGATTGCAGGGGCCACTTGAAACTATCAAACCAGCCCGATTCGGCACTGGTGCCACCTTTCATCTGGGAACCATCCTGCGTATCGTGGATTTTCAGGAGCCAGCCAGCCACTCCCAGCCACAGGCCCCCGATCACATACAACGGCCCTTTTCCCTGGAAAAAAAACTCAGCTGCCTCGCTTCTGGCTGGCAGATTGCAGGAGATACTTTGTACTGTCATACCAGTCCGACTTGTCAGTGGTGCCACTTGGGTCTGGGAATCATCCAGCATATCGTGGATTTTCAGGAGCCAGCCGGCCACTCCCAGCCACAAGCCCCCGAACACAAACCACGGCCCTTTTCCCTGGCAAAAAAAACTCAGCTGCCCCGCTTCGGGCTGGCAGATTGCAGGAGCCACTTGGCTCTGTCAAACCAGCCCGACTCGGCACTGGTGCCACCTTTCATCTGGGAACCATCCTGCGTATCGTGGATTTTCAGGAGCCAGCCGGCCACTCCCAGCCACAAGCCCCCAAAAAAAAAAACACGGCCCTTTTCCCTGGCAAACAAAACTCAGCTGCCCGGCTTCTGGCTGGCAGATTGCAGGAGCCACTTGGCTCTGTCAAACCAGCCCGACTCGGCACTGGTGCCACCTTTCATCTGGGAACCATCCTGCGTATCGTGGATTTTCAGGAGCCAGCCGGCCACTCCCAGCCACAGGCCCCCAAACACAAACCACGGCCCATTTCCCTGGAAAAAAAACTCAGCTGCCCCGCTACTGGATGGTAGATTGCAGGAGCCACTTTGTACTGTCATACCAGTCCGACTCGGCACTGGTGCCCCCTTGGGTCTGGGAACCATCCTGCGTATTGTGGATTTTCAGGAGCCAGCCGGCCAACCCCAGCCACAGGCCCCCATAACACAAACCACGGCCCTTTTCCATGGAAGTAAAACTGACCTGCACATCTTCTGGCTGGCAGATTGCAGGAGCCACTTGCCTCTATCCAGCCAGCCCGACTCGGACTGGTGCCCCCTAAGGTTCTGGGAACCACCCTGCGTATCGTGAATTTTCAGTAGCCAGCCGGCCACTCCCAGCCACAGGCCCCCAAACACAAACCACGGCCCTTTTCCCTGGAAGTAAAACTGACCTGCACATCTTCTGGCTTGCAGATTGCTGGAGCCACTTGCCTCTATCAAACCAGCCCGACTCGGCACTGGTGCCACCTTTCATCTGGGAACCATCCTGCGTATCGTGGATTTTCAGTAGCCAGCCGGCCACTCCCAGCCACAAGCCCACAAACACAAACCACAGCCCTTTTCCCTGGCAAACAAAACTCACTCGCCCCGCTTCTGGCTGGCAGATTGCAGGAGCCACTTGCCTCTATCAAACCAGCCCGACTCGGCACTGGTGCCACCTTTCATCTGGGAACCATCCTGCGTATCGTGGATTTTCAGGAGCCAGCCGGCCACTCCCAGGCACAAGCCACCGAACACAAACCACGGCCCCTTTCCCTGGCAAACAAAACTGAGCTGCCCGGCTTCTGGCTGGCAGATTGCAGGAGCCACTTGGCTCTATCAAACCAGCCCGACTCGGCACTGGTGCCACCTTTCATCTGGGAACCATCCTGCGCGGCGTGGATTTTCAGGAGCCAGCCAGCCACTCCCAGCCACAGGCCCCTGATCACATACAACGGCCCTTTTCCCTGGAAAAAAAACTCAGCTTCCCCGCTACTGGATGGTAGATTGCAGGAGCTTTTGTACTGTCATACCAGTCCGACTCGGCACTGGTGCCCCCTTGGGTCTGGGAACCACCCTGTGTATCGTGGATTTTCCGGAGCCAGCCGGCCACTCCCAGCCACAGGTCCCCGACCACATGCAACGGCCCTTTTCCCTGGAAACAAAACTCACCCGCCCTGCTTCTGGCTGGCAGATTGCAGGAGCCGCTTGGCTCTATCAAACCAGCCCGACTCGGCACTGGTGCCACCTTTCATCTGGGAACCATCCTGCGTATTGTGGATTTTCAGGAGCCAGCCGGCCAACACCAGCCACAGGCCCCCATAACACAAACCACGGCCCTTTTCCATGGAAGTAAAACTGACCTGCACATCTTCTGGCTGGCAGATTGCAGGAGCCACTTGCCTCTATCCAACCAGCCCGACTCGGCACTGGTGCCCCCTAAGGTTCTGGGAACCACCCTGCGTATCGTGAATTTTCAGGAGCCAGCCGGCCACTCCCAGCCACAGGCCCCCAAACACAAACCACGGCCCTTTTCCCTGGCAAACAAAACTGACCTGCACATCTTCTGGCTTGCAGATTGCTGGAGCCACTTGCCTCTATCAAACCAGCCCGACTCGGCACTGGTGCCACCTTTCATCTGGGAACCATCCTGCGTATCGTGGATTTTCAGTAGCCAGCCGGCCACTCCCAGCCACAAGCCCACAAACACAATCCACGGCCCTTTTCCCTGGCAAACAAAACTCAGCTGCCCGGCTTCTAGCTGGCAGATTGCAGGAGCCACTTGCCTCTATCAAACCAGCCCGACTCGGCACTCGTGCCCCCTTTGGTCTGGGAACCATCCTGCGCGGCGTGGATTTTCAGGAGCCAGCCGGCCACTCCCAGCCACAAGCCCCCGAACACAAACCACGGCCCGTTTCCCTGGCAAACAAAACTCACCCGCCCTGCTTCTGGCTGGCAGATTGCAGGAGCCGCTTGGCTCTATCAAACCTGCCCGACTTGGCACTGCTGCCACCTTTCATCTGGGAACCATCCTGCGTATCGTGGATTTTCAGGAGCCAGCCGGCCACTCCCAGGCACAAGCCACCGAACACAAACCACGGCCCCTTTCCCTGGCAAACAAAACTCAGCTGCCCGGCTTCTGGCTGGCAGATTGCAGGAGCCACTTGGCTCTATCAAACCAGCCCGACTCGGCACTGGTGCCACCTTTCATCTGGGAACCATCCTGCGTATCGTGGATTTTCAGGAGCCAGCCGGCCACTCCCAGCCACAGGCCCCTGATCACATACAACGGCCCTTTTCCCTGGAAAAAAAACTCAGCTGCCCCGCTTCTGGCTGGCAGATTGCAGGAGCCCCTTGCCTCTATCAAACCAGCCCGACTCGGCACTGGTGCCCCCTAAGGTTCTGGGAACCACCCTGCGTATCGTGAATTTTCAGGAGTCAGCCGGCCACTCCCAGCCACAGGCCCCCAAACACATACCACGGCCCTTTTCCCTGGAAGTAAAACTGACCTGCCCATCTTCTGGCCGGCAGATTGCAGGAGCCACTTGGCTCTATCCAACCAGCCCGACTCGGCACTGGTGCCCCCTAAAGTTCGGGGAACCATCCTGCGCCGCGTGGATTTTCTGGAGCCAGCCGGCCACTCCCAGCCACAGGCCCCCAAACAAAAACCACGGCCCTTTTCCCTGGCAAACAAAACTCACCCGCACCGCTTCTGGCTGGCAGATTGCAGGAGCCACTTGCCTCTATCCAACCAGCCCGACTCGGCACTGGTGCCCCCTAAGGTTCTGGGAACCACCCTGCGTATCGTGAATTTTCAGGAGCCAGCCGGCCACTCCCAGCCACAGGCCCCCGAACACAATCCACGGCCCTATTCCCTGGAAAAAAAACTCAGCTGCCCCGCTTCGGGCTGGCAGATTGCAGGAGTCACTTGTGTCTATCAAACCAGCACGACTCGGCACTGGTGCCACCTTTCATCTGGGAACGATCCTTCGTATCGTGGATTTTCGGGAGCCAGCCGGCCACTCCCAGCCACAGGCCACCAAACACATACCACGGCCCATTTCCCTGGAAAAAAAACTCAGCTTCCCCGCTACTGGATGGTAGATTGCAGGAGCTTTTGTACTGTCATACCAGTCCGACTCGGCACTGGTGCCCCCTTGGGTCTGGGAACCACCCTGTGTATCGTGGATTTTCCGGAGCCAGCCGGCCACTCCCAGCCACAGGTCCCCGACCACATACAACGGCCCTTTTCCCTGGAAACAAAACTCACCCGCCCTGCTTCTGGCTGGCAGATTGCAGGAGCCGCTTGGCTCTATCAAACCAGCCCGACTCGGCACTGGTGCCACCTTTCATCTGGGAACCATCCTGCGTATCGTGGATTTTCACGAGCCAGCCGGCCACTCCCAGCCACAGGCCCCCGATCACATACAACGGCCCTTTTCCCTGGAAAAAAAACTCAGCTGCCTCGCTTCTGGCTGGCAGATTGCAGGAGCCCCTTGCCTCTATCAAAGCAGCCCGACTCGGCACTGGTGCCCCCTAAGGTTCTGGGAACCACCCTGCGTATCGTGAATTTTCAGGAGCCAGCCGGCCACTCCCAGCCACAGGCCCCCAAACACAAACCACGGCCCTTTTCCCTGGAAGTAAAACTGACTTGCCCATCTTCTGGCCGGCAGATTGCAGGAGCCACTTGGCTCCATCCAACCAGCCCGACTCAGCACTGGTGCCCCCTAAAGTTCGGGGAACCATCCTGCGCCGCGTGGATTTTCTGGAGCTAGCCGGCCACTCCCAGCCACAGGCCCCCAAACAAAAACCACGGCCCTTTTCCCTGGCAAACAAAACTCACCCGCACCGCTTCTGGCTGGCAGATTGCAGGAGCCACTTGCCTCTATCCAACCAGCCCGACTCGGCACTGGTGCCCCCTAAGGTTCTGGAAACCACCCTGCGTATCGTGAATTTTCAGGAGCCAGCCGGCCACTCCCAGCCACAGGCCCCCAAACACAAACCACGGCCCTTTTCCCTGGAAGTAAAAATGACCTTCCCATCTTCTGGCTGGCAGATTGCAGGAGCCACTTGGCTCTATCAAACCAGCCCGACTCGGCACTGGTGCCACCTTTCATCTGGGAACCATCCTGCGTATCGTGGATTTTCAGGAGCCAGCCGGCCACTCCCAGCCACAGGCCCCCGATCACATACAACGGCCCTTTTCCCTGGAAAAAAAACTCAGCTGCCCCGCTTCGGGCTGGCAGATTGCAGGAGCCACTTGCCTCTATCAAACCAGCACGACTCGGCACTGGTGCCACCTTTCATCTGGGAACGATCCTTCGTACCGTGGATTTTCGGGAGCCAGCCGGCCACTCCCAGCCACAGGCCCCCAAACACATACCACGGCCCATTTCCCTGGAAAAAAAACGCAGCTCCCCCGCTACTGGATTGTAGATTGCAGGAGCCACTTTGTACTGTCATACCAGTCCGACTTGTCAGTGGTGCCACTTGGGTCTGGGAATCATCCAGAATATCGTGGATTTTCAGGAGCCAGCCGGCCACTCCCAGCCACAAGCCCCCGAAACCAAACCACGGCCCTTTTCCCTGGAAGTAAAAATGACCTGCCCATCTTCTGGCTGGCAGATTGCAGGAGCCACTTGGCTCTATCAAACCAGCCCGACTCGGCACTGGTGCCACCTTTCATCTGGGAACCATCCTGCGTATCGTGGATTTTCAGGAGCCAGCCGGCCACTCCCAGCCACAGGCCCCCGATCACATACAACGGCCCTTTTCCCTGGCAAACAAAACTCACTCGCCCCGCTTCTGGCTGGCAGATTGCAGGAGCCACTTGCCTCTATCAAACCAGCCCAACTCGGCACTCGTGCCCCCTTTGGTCTGGGAACCATCCTGCGCGGCGTGGATTTTCAGGAGCCAGCCGGCCACTCCCAGCCACCAGCCCCCGAACACAAACCACGGCCCGTTTCCCTGGAAAACAAAACTCACCCGCCCTGCTTCTGGCTGGCAGATTGCAGGAGCCGCTTGGCTCTATCAAACCTGCCCGACTTGGCACTGCTGTCACCTTTCATCTGGGAACCATCCTGCGTATCGTGGATTTTCAGGAGCCAGCCGGTCACTCCCAGCCACAAGCCCCCGAACACAAACCACGGCCCTTTTCCCTGGCAAACAAAACTCACCCGCACCGCTTCTGGCTGGCAGATTGCAGGAGCCACTTGCCTCTATCCAACCAGCCCGACTCGGCACTGGTGCCCCCTAAGGTTCTGGGAACCACCCTGCGTATCGTGAATTTTCAGGAGCCAGCCGGCCACTCCCAGCCACAGGCCCCCGACCACATACAACGGCCCTTTTCCCTGGAAACAATACTCACCCGCCCTGCTTCTGGCTGGCAGATTGCAGGAGCCGCTTGGCTCTATAAAACCTGCCTGACTTGGCACTGGTGCCACCATTCATCTGGGATCCATCCTGCGTATCGTGGATTTTCAGGAGCCAGCCGGCCACTCCCAGCCACAGGCCCCCGAACACATACAACAGCCCTTTTCCCTGGAAAAAAAACTCAGCTGCCCCGTTTCTGGCTGGCAGATTGCAGGAGCCACTTGCCTCTATCAAACCAGCCCGACTCGGCACTGGTGCCACCTTTCATCTGGGAACCATCCTGCGTATCGTGGATTTTCAGCAGCCAGCCGGCCACTCCCAGCCACAGGCCCCCGACCACATACAACGGCCCTTTTCCCTGGAAATAAAACTGACCTTCCCATCTTCAGGATGGCAGATTGCAGGGGCCACTTGAAACTATCAAACCAGCCCGATTCGGCACTGGTGCCACCTTTCATCTGGGAACGATCCTTCGTATCGTGGATTTTTGGGAGCCAGCCGGCCACTCCCAGCCACAGGCCCCCAAACACATACCACGGCCCATTTCCCTGGAAAAAAAACTCAGCTCCCCCGCTACTGGATTGTAGATTGCAGGAGCCACTTTGTACTGTCATACCAGTCCGACTCGGCACTGGTGCCCCCTTGGGTCTGGGAACCACCCTGCGTATCGTGGATTTTCTGGAGCCAGCCGGCCACTCCCAGCCACAGGCCCCCGACCACATACAACGGCCCTTTTCCCTGGAAACAAAACTCACCCGCCCTGCTTCTGGCTGGCAGATTGCAGGAGCCGCTTGGCTCTATCAAACCTGCCGGACTTGGCACTGGTGCCACCTTTCATCTGGGAACCATCCTGCGTATGGTGGATTTTCAGGAGCCAGCCGGCCACTCCCAGCCACAGGCCCCCGATCACATACAACGGCCCTTTTCCCTGGAAAAAAAACTCAGCTGCCTCGCTTCTGGCTGGCAGATTGCAGGAGATACTTTGTACTGTCATACCAGTCCGACTTGTCAGTGGTGCCACTTGGGTCTGGGAATCATCCAGCATATCGTGGATTTTCAGGAGCCAGCCGGCCACTCCCAGCCACAAGCCCCCGAACACAAACCACGGCCCTTTTCCCTGGCAAACAAAAATCAGCTGCCCCGCTTCGGGCTGGCAGATTGCAGGAGCCACTTGGCTCTGTCAAACCAGCCCGACTCGGCACTGGTGCCACCTTTCATCTGGGAACCATCCTGCGTATCGTGGATTTTCAGGAGCCAGCCGGCCACTCCCAGCCACAAGCCCCCAAAAACAAACCACGGCCCTTTTCCCTGGCAAACAAAACTCAGCTGCCCGGCTTCTAGCTGGCAGATTGCAGGAGCCACTTGGCTCTGTCAAACCAGCCCGACTCGGCACTGGTGCCACCTTTCATCTGGGAACCATCCTGCGTATCGTGGATTTTCAGCAGCCAGCCGGCCACTCCCAGCCACAGGCCCCCAAACACAAACCACGGCCCATTTCCCTGGAAAAAAAACTCAGCTGCCCCGCTACTGGATGGTAGATTGCAGGAGCCACTTTGTACTGTCATACCAGTCCGACTCGGCACTGGTGCCCCCTTGGGTCTGGGAACCACCCTGCGTATCGTGGATTTTCCGGAGCCAGCCGGCCACTCCCAGCCACAGGTCCCCGACCACATACAACGGCCCTTTTCCCTGGAAACAAAACTCACCCGCCCTGCTTCTGGCTGGCAGATTGCAGGAGCCGCTTGGCTCTATCAAACCTGCCTGACTTGGCACTGGTGCCACCTTTCATCTGGGAACCATCCTGCGTATCGTGGATTTTCAGGAGCCAGCCGGCCACTCCCAGCCACAAGCCCCCGAACACAAACCACGGCCCTTTTCCCTGGCAAACAAAACTCAGCTGCCCCGCTTCTGGCTGGCAGATTGCAGGAGCCACTTGCCTCTATCAAAGCAGCCCGACTCGGCACTGGTGCCACCTTTCATCTGGGAACCATCCTGCGTATCGTGGATTTTCAGGAGCCAGCCGGCCACTCCCAGCCACAGGTCCCCGATCACATACAACGGCCCTTTTCCCTGGAAAAAAAACTCAGCTGCCTCGCTTCTGGCTGGCAGATTGCAGGAGATACTTTGTACTGTCATACCAGTCCGACTTGTCAGTGGTGCCACTTGGGTCTGGGAATCATCCAGCATATCGTGGATTTTCAGGAGCCAGCCGGCCACTCCCAGCCACAAGCCCCCGAACACAAACCACGGCCCTTTTCCCTGGCAAACAAAACTCAGCTGCCCCGCTTTGGGCTGGCAGATTGCAGGAGCCACTTGGCTCTATCCAACCAGCCCGACTCAGCACTGGTGCCACCTTTCATCTGGGAACCATCCTGCGTATCGTGGATTTTCAGGAGCCAGCCGGCCACTCCCAGCCACAAGCCCCCAAACACAAACCACGGCCCTTTTCCCTGGCAAACAAAACTCACTCGCCCCGCTTCTGGCTGGCAGATTGCAGGAGCCACTTGGCTCTGTCAAACCAGCCCGACTTGGCACTGGTGCCACCTTTCATCTGGGAACCATCCTGCGTATCGTGGATTTTCAGGAGCCAGCCGGCCACTCCCAGCCACAGGCCCCCGATCACATACAACGGCCCTTTTCCCTGGAAAAAAAACTCAGCTGCCTCGCTTCTGGCTGGCAGATTGCAGGAGCCCCTTGCCTCTATCAAAGCAGCCCGACTCGGCACTGGTGCCCCCTAAGGTTCTGGGAACCACCCTGCGTATCGTGAATTTTCAGGAGTCAGCCGGCCACTCCCAGCCACAGGCCCCCAAACACAAACCACGGCCCTTTTCCCTGGAAGTAAAACTGACCTGCCCATCTTCTGGCCGGCAGATTGCAGGAGCCACTTGGCTCTATCCAACCAGCCCGACTTGGCACTGGTGCCCCCTAAAGTTCGGGGAATCATCCTGCGCCGCGTGGATTTTCTGGAGCCAGCCGGCCACTCCCAGCCACAGGCCCCCAAACAAAAACCACGGCCCTTTTCCCTGGCAAACAAAACTAACCCGCACCGCTTCTGGCTGGCAGATTGCAGGAGCCACTTGCCTCTATCCAACCAGCCCGACTCGGCACTGGTGCCCCCTAAGGTTCTGGGAACCACCCTGCGTATCGTGAATTTTCAGGAGCCAGCCGGCCACTCCCAGCCACAGGCCCCCGATCACATACAACGGCCCTATTCCCTGGAAAAAAAACTCAGCTGCCCCGCTTCGGGCTGGCAGATTGCAGGAGTCACTTGTGTCTATCAAACCAGCACGACTCGGCACTGGTGCCACCTTTCATCTGGGAACGATCCTTCGTATCGTGGATTTTCCGGAGCCAGCCGGCCACTCCCAGCCACAGGTCCCCGACCACATACAACGGCCCTTTTCCCTGGAAACAAAACTCACCCGCCCTGCTTCTGGCTGGCAGATTGCAGGAGCCGCTTGGCTCTATCAAACCTGCCCGACTTGGCACTGGTGCCACCTTTCATCTGGGAACCATCCTGCGTATCGTGGATTTTCAGGAGCCAGCCGGCCACTCCCAGCCACAAGCCCCCGAACACAAACCACGGCCCTTTTCCCTGGCAAACAAAACTCAGCTGCCCCGCTTTGGGCTGGCAGATTGCAGGAGCCACTTGGCTCTATCCAACCAGCCCGACTCGGCACTGGTGCCACCTTTCATCTGGGAACCATCCTGCGTATCGTGGATTTTCAGGAGCCAGCCGGCCACTCCCAGCCACAAGCCCCCAAACACAAACCACGGCCCTTTTCCCTGGCAAACAAAACTCAGCTGCCCCGCTTCTGGCTGGCAGATTGCAGGAGCCACTTGGCTCTGTCAAACCAGCCCGACTCGGCACTGGTGCCACCTTTCATCTGGGAACCATCCTGCGTATCGTGGATTTTCACGAGCCAGCCGGCCACTCCCAGCCACAGGCCCCCGATCACATACAACGGCCCTTTTCCCTGGAAAAAAAACTCAGCTGCCTCGCTTCTGGCTGGCAGATTGCAGGAGCCCCTTGCCTCTATCAAAGCAGCCCGACTCGGCACTGGTGCCCCCTAAGGTTCTGGGAACCACCCTGCATATCGTGAATTTTCAGGAGCCAGCCGGCCACTCCCAGCCACAGGCCCCCAAACACAAACCACGGCCCTTTTCCCTGGAAGTAAAACTGACTTGCCCATCTTCTGGCCGGCAGATTGCAGGAGCCACTTGGCTCTATCCAACCAGCCCGACTCAGCACTGGTGCCCCCTAAAGTTCGGGGAACCATCCTGCGCCGCCTGGATTTTCTGGAGCCAGCCGGCCACTCCCAGCCACAGGCCCCCAAACACAAACCACGGCCCTTTTCCCTGGAAGTAAAAATGACCTTCCCATCTTCTGGCTGGCAGATTGCAGGAGCCACTTGGCTCTATCAAACCAGCCCGACTCGGCACTGGTGCCACCTTTCATCTGGGAACCATACTGCGTATCGTGAATTTTCAGGAGCCAGCCGGCCACTCCCAGCCACAGGCCCCCGATCACATACAACGGCCCTTTTCCCTGGAAAAAAAACTCAGCTGCCCCGCTTCGGGCTGGCAGATTGCAGGAGCCACTTGCGTCTATCAAACCAGCACGACTCGGCACTGGTGCCACCTTTCATCTGGGAACGATCCTTCGTACCGTGGATTTTCGGGAGCCAGCCGGCCACTCCCAGCCACAGGCCCCCAAACACATACCACGGCCCATTTCCCTGGAAAAAAAACTCAGCTGCCCCGCTACTGGATGGTAGATTGCAGGAGCCACTTTGTACTGTCATACCAGTCCGACTCGGCACTGGTGCCCCCTTGGGTCTGGGAACCATCCTGCGTATTGTGGATTTTCAGGAGCCAGCCGGCCAACCCCAGCCACAGGCCCCCATAACAAAATCCACGGCCCTTTTCCATGGAAGTAAAACTGACCTGCACATCTTCTGGCTGGCAGATTGCAGCAGCCACTTGCCTCTATCCAACCAGCCCGACTCGGCACTGGTGCCCCCTAAGGTTCTGGGAACCACCCTGCGTATCGTGAATTTTCAGGAGCCAGCCGGCCACTCCCAGCCACAGGCCCCCAAACACAAACCACGGCCCTTTTCCCTGGAAGTAAAACTGACCTGCACATCTTCTGGCTTGCAGATTGCTGGAGCCACTTGCCTCTATCAAACCAGCCCGACTCGGCACTGGTGCCACCTTTCATCTGGGAACCATCCTGCGTATCGTGGATTTTCAGGAGCCAGCCGGCCACTCCCAGCCACAAGCCCACAAACACAAACCACGGCCCGTATGCCTGGCAAACAAAACTCACCCGCCCTGCTTCTGGCTGGCAGATTGCAGGAGCCGCTTGGCTCTATCAAACCTGCCCGACTTGGCACTGCTGCCACCTTTCATCTGGGAACCATCCTGCGTATCGTGGATTTTCAGGAGCCAGACGGCCACTCCCAGCCACAAGCCCCCGAACACAAACCACGGCCCTTTTCCCTGGCAAGCAAAACTCAGCTGCCCCGCTTCTGGCTGGCAGATTGCAGGAGCCACTTGGCTCTATCAAACCAGCCCGACTCGGCACTGGTGCCACCTTTCATCTGGGAACCATCCTGCGCGGCGTGGATTTTCAGGAGCCAGCCGGCCACTCCCAGCCACAGGCCCCTGATCATATACAACCGCCCTTTTCCCTAGAAAAAAAACTCAGCTGCCCCGCTTCTGGCTGGCAGATTGCAGGAGCCCCTTGCCTCTATCAAACCAGCCCGACTCGGCACTGGTGCCCCCTAAGGTTCTGGGAACCACCCTGCGTATCGTGAATTTTCAGGAGTCAGCCGGCCACTCCCAGCCACAGGCCCCCAAACACAAACCACGGCCCTTTTCCCTGGAAGTAAAACTGACCTGCCCATCTTCTGGCCGGCAGATTGCAGGAGCCACTTGGCTCTATCCAACCAGCCCGACTCGGCACTGGTGCCCCCTAAGGTTCTGGGAACCATCCTGCGTATCGTGAATTTTCAGTAGCCAGCCGGCCACTCCCAGCCACAGGCCCCCGATCACATACAACGGCCCTTTTCCCTGGAAAAAAAACTCAGCTGCCCCGCTTCGGGCTGGCAGATTGCAGGAGTCACTTGTGTCTATCAAACCAGCACGACTCAGCACTGGTGCCACCTTTCATCTGGGAACGATCCTTCGTATCCTGGATTTTCGGGAGCCAGCCGGCCACTCCCAGCCACAGGCCCCCAAACACATACCACGGCCCATTTCCCTGGAAAAAAAACTCAGCTGCCCCGCTAGTGGATGGTAGATTGCAGGAGCCACTTTGTACTGTCATACCAGTCCGACTCGGCACTGGTGCCCCCTTGGGTCTGGGAACCACCCTGCGTATCGTGGATTTTCCGGAGCCAGCCGGCCACTCCCAGCCACAGGCCCCCGACCACATACAACGGCCCTTTTCCCTGGAAACAAAACTCACCCGCCCTGCTTCTGGCTGGCAGATTGCAGGAGCCGCTTGGCTCTATCAAACCTGCCCGACTTGGCACTGGTGCCACCTTTCATCTGGGAACCATCCTGCGTATCGTGGATTTTCAGGAGCCAGCCGGCCACTCCCAGCCACAAGCCCCCGAACACAAACCACGGCCCTTTTCCCTGGAAGTAAAACTGACCTGCACATCTTCTGGCTTGCAGATTGCTGGAGCCACTTGCCTCTATCAAACCAGCCCGACTCGGCACTGGTGCCACCTTTCATCTGGGAACCATCCTGCGTATCGTGGATTTTCAGGAGCCAGCCGGCCACTCCCAGCCACAAGCCCACAAACACAAACCACGGCCCGTATCCCTGGCAAACAAAACTCACCCGCCCTGCTTCTGGCTGGCAGATTGCAGGAGCCGCTTGGCTCTATCAAACCTGCCCGACTTGGCACTGCTGCCACCTTTCATCTGGGAACCATCCTGCGTATCGTGGATTTTCAGGAGCCTGACGGCCACTCCCAGCCACAAGCCCCCGAACACAAACCACGGCCCTTTTCCCTGGCAAGCAAAACTCAGCTGCCCGGCTTCTGGCTGGCAGATTGCAGGAGCCACTTGGCTCTATCAAACCAGCCCGACTCGGCACAGCTGCCACCTTTCATCTGGGAACCATCCTGCGCGGCGTGGATTTTCAGGAGCCAGCCGGCCACTCCCAGCCACAGGCCCCTGATCACATACAACCGCCCTTTTCCCTAGAAAAAAAACTCAGCTGCCCCGCTTCTGGCTGGCAGATTGCAGGAGCCCCTTGCCTCTATCAAACCAGCCCGACTCGGCACTGGTGCCCCCTAAGGTTCTGGGAACCACCCTGCGTATCGTGAATTTTCAGGAGTCAGCCGGCCACTCCCAGCCACAGGCCCCCAAACACAAACCACGGCCCTTTTCCCTGGAAGTAAAACTGACCTGCCCATCTTCTGGCCGGCAGATTGCAGGAGCCACTTGGCTCTATCCAACCAGCCCGACTCGGCACTGGTGCCCCCTAAAGTTCGGGGAACCATCCTGCGCCGCGTGGATTTTCTGGAGCCAGCCGGCCACTCCCAGCAACAGGCCCCCAAACAAAAACCACGGCCCTTTTCCCTGGCAAACAAAACTCACCCGCACCGCTTCTGGCTGGCAGATTGCAGGAGCCACTTGCCTCTATCCAACCAGCCCGAATCGGCACTGGTGCCCCCTAAGGTTCTGGGAACCACCCTGCGTATCGTGAATTTTCAGTAGCCAGCCGGCCATTCCCAGCCACAGGCCCCCGATCACATACAACGGCCCTTTTCCCTGGAAAAAAAACTCAGCTGCCCCGCTTCGGGCTGGCAGATTGCAGGAGTCCCTTGTGTCTATCAAACCAGCACGACTCAGCACTGGTGCCACCTTTCATCTGGGAACCATCCTTCGTATCGTGGATTTTCGGGAGCCAGCCGGCCACTCCCAGCCACAGGCCCCCAAACACATACCACGGCCCATTTCCCTGGAAAAAAAACTCAGCTGCCCCGCTAGTGGATGGTAGATTGCAGGAGCCACTTTGTACTGTCATACCAGTCCGACTTGACACTGGTGCCACCTTGGGTTGGGAATCATCCCGCGTATCGTGGATTTTCAGGAGCCAGCCGGCCACTCCCAGCCACAGGCCCCCAAACACATACCACAGCCCTTTTCCCGGGAAAAAAAAATCAGCATCCCCGCTTCTGGGTGGTAGATTGCAGGAGCTACTTGCCTCTATCAAACAAGCCCAACACGGCACTGGTGCCCACTTGGGTCTTGGAAACATCCTGCGCGGTGTGGATTTTCAGGATCCAGCCGGCCACTCCCAGCCACAGGCCCCCGAAAACAAGCCACGGCCTTTTTCCCGGGCCAATACAAATCACTCACACCACTTCTGCCTCGCAGATTGCGGGAGCCACTTGCCTCTATCAAACCAGCCCGACTTGGCACTGGAGCCACCTTTCATCTGGGAACCATCCTGCGTATCGTGGATTTTCAGGAGCCAGCCGGCCACTCCCAGCCACAGGCCCCCGAACACAAGCCACCGCCCTTTTTCCCTGGCAAACAAAACTCACCCGCCCCGCTTCTGGCTGGCAGAATGCAGGAGCCACTTGCCTATATCAAACCAGCCCGACTCGGCACTTGTGCCACCTTTCATCTGGGAACTATCCTGTGTATCGTGGATTTTCAGGAGCCAGCCTGCCACTCCCAGTCACAGGCCCCCGAACACAAACCACGGCCCTTTTCCCTCGCAAACAAAACTCACCCGCCCCGCTTCTGGCTGGCAGATTGCAGGAGCCACTTGCCTCTATCAAACCAGCCCGACTCAGCACTGGTGCCCTCTTTCGTCTGGGAACCATCCTGCGTATCGTGGATTTTCAGGAGCCAGCCGGCCACTCCCAGTCACAGGCCCCCAAACACAAACTACGGCCCTTTTCCCTGGAAGTAAAACTGACCTCCCCACCTTCTGGATGGTAGACTGCAGGAGCCACTTTGTATTATCATACCAGTCCGACTCGGCACTTGTGCCACCTTTCATATGGGAACCATCCTGCGTATCATGGATTTTCAGGAGCCAGCTGGCCACTCCCAGCCACAGGCCCCCGAACACAAACTACGGCCCTTTTCCCTGGAAGTAAAACTGACCTGCCCATCTTCTGGCTTGCAGATTGCAGGAGCCACTTGGCTCTATCAAACCAGCCCGACTCGGCACTGCTCCCAACTTTCATCTGGGAACCATCCTGCGTATCGTGGATTTTCAGGAGCCAGCCGGCCACTCCCAGCCACAGGCCCCCGAACAAAAGCCACGGCCCTTTTCCCTGGCAAAAAAAACTCAGCTGCCCCGCTTCTGGCTGGCAGATTGCAGGAGCCACTTGCCTCAATCAAAGCAACCTGACTTGGCACTGGTGCACCCATTGGTTTGGGAACCATACTGCGCGGCATGGATTTTCAGGAGCCAGCCGGCCACTCCCAGCCACAGGCCCCCAAACACCAACTACGGCCCTTTTCCCTGGAAGTAAAACTGACCTGCCCATCTTCTGGCGGGCGGATTGCAGGAGCCACGTGGCTCTATCAAACTAGCCCGACTCGGCACTGGTGACCCCTTGGGCCTGGGAACCATCCTGCATATCGTGGATTTTCAGGAGCCAGCCGGCCACTCCCAGTCACAAGCCCCCGAAGACAAACCACGGCCCTTTTCCCTGGCAAACAAAACTCACCCACCCCGCTTCTGGCTGGCAGAATGCAGAAGCCACTTGCCTCTATCAAACCAGCCCGACTCGGCACTGGTGCCCCCTTTGGTCTGGGAACCACCCTGCGCGGCGTGGATTTTCAGGAGCCAGCCGGCCACTCCGAGCCACAGGCCCCCGAACACAAACCACGGCCCTTTTCCCTGGCAAACAAACCTCACCTGCCCCGCGTCTGGCTGGCAGATTACAGGAGCCACTTGGCTCTATCAAAGCAACCTGACTTGGCACTGGTGCACCCATTGGTTCAGGAACCATACTGCGCGGCATGGATTTTCAGGAGCCAGCCGGCCACTCCCAGCCACAGGCCCCCGAACACAAACCACGGCCCTTTTCCCTGGCAAACAAAACTCACCCGCCCCGCTTCTGGATGGTAGATTGCAGGAGCTACTTTGTGCTATCAAACCAGCCCGACTCGGCACTGGTGCCCACTTGGGTCTGGGAACCATCCTGTGCGGTGTGGATTTTCAGGAGCCAGCTGGCCCCTCCCACCCACAGGCTCCCAAACAAAAACCACGGCACTTTTCTCTGGAAGTAAAACTGACCTGCCCATCTTCTGGCTGGCAGATTGCAGGAGCCACTTGGCTCTATCAAACCAGCCCGACTCAGCACTGGTGCCCTCTTTCGTCTGGGAACCATCCTGCGTATCGTGGATTTTCAGGAGCCAGCCGGCCACTCCCAGTCACAGGCCCCCAAACACAAACTACGGCCCTTTTCCCTGGCAAACAAAACTCAGCTGCCCCGCTTCTGGCTGGCAGAATGCAGGAGCAACTTGGCTCTATCAAACCAGCCCGATATGGCACTGGTTCCACCATTTGTCTGGGAACCATCCTGCGTATCGTGGATTTTCAGGAGCCAGCCTGCCACTCCCAGCCACAGGCCCCCAAACACATACCACAGCCCTTTTCCCGGGAAGAAAAAATCAGCTGCCCCGCTTCTGGATGGTAGATTGCAGGAGCCACTTTGTGCTATCAAACCAGCCCGACTTGGCATTGGTGCCCCCTTTGGTCTGGGAACCATCCTGCGTATCGTGGATTTTCAGGAGCCAGCAGGCCACTCCCAGTCACAAGCCCCCAAACACATACCACGGCCCTTTTCCCTGGAAAAAATACTCAGCTGCCCCGCTTCTGGACGGTAGATCGCAGGAGCCACTTTGAACTACCATACCAGTCCGACTTGGTGCTGGTGCCCACTTCGGTCTGGGAACCATCCTGCGCGGTGTGGATTTTCAGGAGCCAGCCGGCCACTCCCAGCCACAGGCCCCCGAACACAAACCACGGCCCTTTTCCCTGGCAAACAAAACTCAGCTGCCCCGCTTCTGGCTGGCAGAATGCAGGAGCCACTTGGCTCTATCAAACCAGCCCGATATGGCACTGGTTCCACCATTCGTCTGGGAACCATCCTGCGTATCGTGCATTTTCAGGAGCCAGCCTGCCACTCCCAGCCCAGGCCCCCAAACACATACCACAGCCCTTTTCCCGGGAAAAAAAAATCAGCATCCCCGCTTCTGGGTGGTAGATTGCAGGAGCTACTTGCCTCTATCAAACAAGCCCAACACGGCACTGGTGCCCACTTGGGTCTTGGAAACATCCTGCGCGGTGTGGATTTTCAGGATCCAGCCGGCCACTCCCAGCCACAGGCCCCGAAAACAAGCCACGGCCTTTTTCCCGGGCCAATACAAATCACTCACACCACTTCTGCCTCGCAGATTGCGGGAGCCACTTGCCTCTATCAAACCAGCCCGACTTGGCACTGGAGCCACCTTTCATCTGGGAACCATCCTGCGTATCGTGGATTTTCAGGAGCCAGCCGGCCACTCCCAGCCACAGGCCCCCGAACACAAGCCACCGCCCTTTTTCCCTGGCAAACAAAACTCACCCGCCCCGCTTCTGGCTGGCAGAATGCAGGAGCCACTTGCCTATATCAAACCAGCCCGACTCGGCACTTGTGCCACCTTTCATCTGGGAACCATCCTGTGTATCGTGGATTTTCAGGAGCCAGCCTGCCACTCCCAGTCACAGGCCCCCGAACACAAACCACGGCCCTTTTCCCTCGCAAACAAAACTCACCCGCCCCGCTTCTGGCTGGCAGATTGCAGGAGCCACTTGCCTCTATCAAACCAGCCCGAATCAGCACTGGTGCCGTCTTTCGTCGGGGAACCATCCTGCGTATCGTGGATTTTCAGGAGCCAGCCGGCCACTCCCAGTCACAGGCCCCCAAACACAAACTACGGCCCTTTTCCCTGGAAGTAAAACTGACCTCCCCACCTTCTGGATGGTAGACTGCAGGAGCCACTTTGTATTATCATACCAGTCCGACTCGGCACTTGTGCCACCTTTCATATGGGAACCATCCTGCGTATCATGGATTTTCAGGAGCCAGCTGGCCACTCCCAGCCACAGGCCCCCGAACACAAACTACGGCCCTTTTCCCTGGAAGTAAAACTGACCTGCCCATCTTCTGGCTTGCAGATTGCAGGAGCCACTTGGCTCTATCAAACCAGCCCGACTCGGCACTGCTCCCAACTTTCATCTGGGAACCATCCTGCGTATCGTGGATTTTCAGGAGCCAGCCGGCCACTCCCAGCCACAGGCCCCCGAACAAAAGCCACGGCCCTTTTCCCTGGCAAAAAAAACTCAGCTGCCCCGCTTCTGGCTGGCAGATTGCAGGAGCCACTTGGCTCAATCAAAGCAACCTGACTTGGCACTGGTGCACCCATTGGTTTGGGAACCATACTGCGCGGCATGGATTTTCAGGAGCCAGCCGGCCACTCCCAGCCACAGGCCCCCAAACACCAACTACGGCCCTTTTCCCTGGAAGTAAAACTGACCTGCCCATCTTCTGGCGGGCGGATTGCAGGAGCCACGTGGCTCTATCAAACTAGCCCGACTCGGCACTGGTGACCCCTTGGGCCTGGGAACCATCCTGCATATCGTGGATTTTCAGGAGCCAGCCGGCCACTCCCAGTCACAAGCCCCCGAAGACAAACCACGGCCCTTTTCCCTGGCAAACAAAACTCACCCACCCCGCTTCTGGCTGGCAGAATGCAGAAGCCACTTGCCTCTATCAAACCAGCCCGACTCGGCACTGGTGCCCCCTTTGGTCTGGGAACCATCCTGCGCGGCGTGGATTTTCAGGAGCCAGCCGGCCACTCCGAGCCACAGGCCCCCGAACACAAACCACGGCCCTTTTCCCTGGCAAACAAACCTCACCTGCCCCGCGTCTGGCTGGCAGATTACAGGAGCCACTTGGCTCTATCAAAGCAACCTGACTTGGCACTGGTGCACCCATTGGTTCAGGAACCATACTGCGCGGCATGGATTTTCAGGAGCCAGCCGGCCACTCCCAGCCACAGGCCCCCGAACACAAACCACGGCCCTTTTCCCTGGCAAACAAAACTCACCCGCCCCGCTTCTGGCTGGCAGATTGCAGGAGCCACTTGCCTCAATCAAACCAGCCCGACTTGGCACTGGTGCCCCTTTGGGTCTGGGAACCATCCTGCATGGCGTGGATTTTCAGGAGCCAGCCTGCCACTCCCAGCCACAGGCCCCGAAACACCAACTACGGCCCTTTTCCCTGGAAGTAAAACTGACCTGCCCATCTTCTGACTGGCAGATTGCAGGAGCCACTTGGCTCTATCAAACTAGCCCGACTCGGCACTGGTGACCCCTTGGGCCTGGGAACCATCCTGCGCGGTGTGGATTTTCAGGAGCCAGCCGGCCACTCCCAGACACAGGCCTCCAAACACATACCACGGCCCTTTTCCTGGAAGTATAACTGACCTGCCCATCTTCTGGCTGGCAGATTGCAGGACCCACTTGGCTCTATCAAACCAGCCCGACTTGGCACTGGTGCCACCTTTCATCTGGGAACCATCATGCGTATCGTGGATTTTCAGGAGCCAGCCGGCCACTCCCAGCCACAGGCTCCCAAACAAAAACCACGGCCCTTTTCCCTGGAAGTAATACTGACCTGCCCATCTTCTGGCTGGCAGATTGCAGGAGCCACTTGGCTCTATCAAACCAGCTTGACTTGGCACTGGTGCCACTTTTCATCTGGGAACCATCCTGCATATCGTGGATTTTCAGGAGCCAGCCGGCCACTCCCTGCCACAGGCCCCCGAACACAAACCACGGCCCTTTTCCCTGGCAAACAAACCTCACCTGCCCCGCGTCTGGCTGGCAGATTACAGGAGCCACTTGGCTCTATCAAAGCAACCTGACTTGGCACTGGTGCACCCATTCGTCTGGGAACCATCCTGCGTATTGTGGATTTTCAGGAGCCAGCCGGCCACTCCCACCCACAGGCTCCAGAACAATAGCCACGGCCCTTTTCCCTGGCAAAAATAACTCACCTGCCCCGATTCTGGCTGGCAGATTGCAGGAGCCACTTGGCTCTATCAAACTAGCCCGACTCGGCACTGGTCACCCCTTGGGCCTGGGAACCATCCTGCGCGGCGTGGATTTTCAGGAGCCAGCCGGCTACTCCCAGACACAGGCCCCCAAACACAAACTACGGCCCTTTTCCCTGGAAGTAAAACTGACCTCCCCGCCTTCTGGATGGTAGACTGCAGGAGCCACTTTGTACTATCATACCAGTCCGACTCGGCACTTGTGCCAGCTTTCATATGGGAACCATCCTGGGTATCATGGATTTTCAGGAGCCAGCCGGCCACTCCCAGCCACAGGCCCCCGAACACAAACTACGGCCCTTTTCCCTGGAAGTAAAACTGACTTGCCCATTTTCTGGCTTGCAGATTGCAGGAGCCACTTGGCTCTATCAAACCAGCCCAACTCTGCACTTCTCCCAACTTTCATCTGGGAACCATCCTGCGTATCGTGGATTTTCAGGAGCCAGACGGCCACTCCCAGCCACAGGCCCCCGAACACAAGCCACCGCCCTTTTTCCCTGGCAAACAAAACTCACCCGCTCCGCGTCTGGCTGGCAGATTGCAGGAGCCACTTGCCTCAATCAAACCAGCCCGACTTGGCACTGGTGCCCCCTTGGGTCTGGGAACCATCCTGCATGGCGTGGATTTTCAGGAGCCAGCCTGCCACTCCCAGCCACAGGCCCCCAAACACCAACTACGGCCCTTTTCCCTGGAAGTAAAACTGACCTGCCCATCTTCTGACTGGCAGATTGCAGGAGCCACTTGGCTCTATCAAACCAGCCCGACTCGGCACTGGTGACCCCTTGGGCCTGGGAACCATCCTGCGCGGCGTGGATTTTCAGGAGCCAGCCGGCCACTCCCAGACACAGGCCTCCAAACACATACCACGGCCCTTTTCCTGGAAGTATAACTGACCTGCCCATCTTCTGGCTGGCAGATTGCAGGACCCACTTGGCTCTATCAAACCAGCCCGACTTGGCACTGGTGCCACCTTTCATCTGGGAACCATCATGCGTATCGTGGATTTTCAGGAGCCAGCCGGCCACTCCCAGCCACAGGCTCCCAAACAACAACCACAGCCCTTTTCCCTGGAAGTAATACTGACCTGCCCATCTTCTGGCTGGCAGATTGCAGGAGCCACTTGGCTCTATCAAACCAGCTTGACTTGGCACTGGTGCCACTTTTCATCTGGGAACCATCCTGCATATCGTGGATTTTCAGGAGCCAGCCGGCCACTCCCACCCACAGGCTCCAGAACAATAGCCACGGCCCTTTTCCCTGGCAAAAATACCTCACCTGCCCCGATTCTGGCTGGCAGATTGCAGGCGCCACTTGGCTCTATCAAAGCAAACTGACTTGGCACTGGTGCACGCATTGGTTTGGGAACCATACTGCGCGGCATGGATTTTCAGGAGCCAGCCGGCCACTCCCAGCCGCAGGCCCCCAAACACATACCACGGCCCGTTTCCCTGGCAAACAAAACTCACCCACCCTGCTTCTGGCTGGCAGATTGCAGGAGCCACTTGGCTCTATCAAACTAGCCCGACTCGGCACTGGTCACCCCTTGGGCCTGGGAACCATCCTGCGCGGCGTGGATTTTCAGGAGCCAGCCGGCCACTCCCAGACACAGGCCCCCAAACACAAACTACGGCCCTTTTCCCTGGAAGTAAAACTGACCCCCCCGCCTTCTGGATGGTAGACTGCAGGAGCCACTTTGTACTATCATACCAGTCCGACTCGGCACTTGTGCCAGCTTTCATATGGGAACCATCCTGCGTATCATGGATTTTCAGGAGCCAGCCGGCCACTCCCAGCCACAGGCCCCCGAACACAAACTACGGCCCTTTTCCCTGGAAGTAAAACTGACCTGCCCATCTTCTGGCTTGCAGATTGCAGGAGCCACTTGGCTCTATCAAACCAGCCCAACTCGGCACTGCTCCCAACTTTCATCTGGGAACCATCCTGCGTATCGTGGATTTTCAGGAGCCAGCTGGCCACTCCCAGCCACAGGCCCCCGAACACAAGCCACCGCCCTTTTTCCCTGGCAAACAAAACTCACCCGCCCCGCTTCTGGCTGGCAGAATGCAGGAGCCACTTGCCTATATCAAACCAGCCCGACTCGGCACTGGTGCCATCTTTCATCTGGGAACTATCCTGCGTATCGTGGATTTTCAGGAGCCAGCCTGCCACTCCCAGCCACAGGCCCCCGAACAAAAACCGCGGCCCTTTTCCTTTGCAAACACAACTCACCCGCCCCGCTTCTGGCTGGCAGATTGCAGGAGCCACTTGCCTCTATCAAACCAGCCGACTTGGCACTGGTGCCCTCTTTCATCTGGGAACCATCCTGCGTATCGTGGATTTTCAGGAGCCAGCCGGCCACTCCCAGCCACAGGCCCCCAAACACAAACCGCGGCCCTTTTCCCGGGAAAAAAAACTGACCTCCCCACCTTCTGGATGGTAGACTTCAGGAGCCACTTCGTACTAGCATACCAGCCTGACTTGGAAATGGTGCCACCTTTCATCTGGGAACCATCCTGTGTATCTTGGATTTTCAGGAGCCAGCCGGCCACTCCCAGCCACAGGCCCCCAAACACAAACCACGGCCCTTTTCCCTGGCAAACAAAACTCACCCGCCCTGCTTCTGGCTGGCAGATCGCAGGAGCCACTTGGCTCTATCAAACCAGCCCGACTCGGCACTGCTCCCAACTTTCATCTGGGAACCATCCTGCGTATCGTGGATTTTCAGGAGCCAACCGGCCACTCCCAGCCACAGGCCCCCGAACACAAACCACGGCCATTTTCCCTGGCAAACAAAACTCACCCGCCCCGCTTCTGGCTTGCAGATTGCAGGAGCCACTTGCCTCTATCAAACCAGCCCGACTCGGCACAGCTCCCACCTTTCATCTGGGAACCATCCTGCGTATCGTGGATTTTCAGGAGCCAGCCGGCCACTCCCAGCCACAAGCCCCCACACACAAACTACGGCCCTTTTCCCTGGCAAAAAAAACTCATCTGCCCCACTTCTGGATGGTAGATTGCAGGAGCCACTTGGTACTATCAAACAAGCCCGACTTGGCACTGCTGCCACCTTTCATCTGGGAACCATCCTGCGCGGCGTGGATTTTCAGGAGCCAGCTGGCCACTCCCAGTCACAGGCCAACGAACACAAACCACGGCACTTTTCCCTGGGAAAAAAAACACACCCGCCCTGCTTCTGGCTGGCAGATTGCATGAGTCACTTGGCTCTATCAAACCAGCCCGACTTGGTACAGGTCCCCCCTTGGGTCTGGGAACCATCCTGCGTATCGTGGATTTTCAGGAGCCAGCCGGCCACTCCCAGCCACAGGCCCCCAGACAAATACCAAGGCCCTTTTCCCTGGAAAAAAAACTCACCCGCCCCGCTTCTGGATGGCAGATTGCAGGAGCCACTTGGCTCTATCAAACCAGCCCAACTTGGCCCTGGTGCAACTTTCATCTGGGAACCATCCTGCGTATCGTGGATTTTGAGGAGCCAGCCGGCCACTCCCAGCCACAGGCCCCTGAACACAAACCACGGCCCTTTTCCCTGGCAAAAAAAACTCACCCGCCCAGCTTCTTGCTGGCAGATTGCAGGAGCCACTTGGCTCAATCAATCCAACCTGACTTGGCTGTGGTGCCCACTTGGGTCTGGAAATCATCCTGCGTATCGTGGATTTTCAGGAGCCAGCCGGACACTCCCAGCCACAGGCCCCCAAACAAAAACTACGGCCTTTTTCCCTGGAAAAAAAACTCATCTGCCCCGCTTCTGGATGGTAGATTGCAGGAGCCACTTGGTACTATCAAACCAACCCGACTTGGCACTGGTGCCACCTTTCATCTGGGAACCATCCTGCGTATCGTGTATTTTCAGGAGCCAGCCGGCCACTCCCAGCCACAGGCCCCCAAACACATGCCACGGTCCTTTTCCCTGGCAAAAAAAACTCATCTGCCCCTCTTCTGGATGGTAGATTGCAGGAGACACATGCCTCGCTCAAACCAGCCCGACTTGGCACTAGTGCAACTTTCATCTGGGAACCATCCTGCGTATCGTGGATTTTCAGGAGCCAGCCGGCCACTCCCACCCACAGGCCCCCGAACACAAACCACGGCCCTTTTCCCTGGCAAACAAAACTCACCCGCCCCACTGTTGGGTGGCAGATTGCAGGAGCACCTCGGCTCTATCAAACCAGCCGGACTTGGCACTAGTGCAACTTTCATCTGGGAACCATCCTGTGTATTGTGGATTTTCAGGAGCCAGCCGGGCACCCTCAGCCACAGGCCCCCAAACACATACCACGGCCCTTTTCCCTGGAAAAAAAACTCAGCTGCCCTGCTTCTGGATGGTAGATTGCAGGAGCCACTTTGTACCATACAACCAGCCCAACTTGGCACTGGTGCCACCATTCATCTGGGAACCATCCTGCGTATCGTGGATTTTCAGGAGCCAGCCTGCCACTCCCAGCCACAGGCCCGAAACACAAACTACGGCCCATTTCCCTGGAAGTAAAACTGACCTGCCCATCTTCTGGCTGGCAGATTGCAGGAGTCACTTGGTACTATCAAACCAATCCGACTCGGCACTGGCGCCACCTTTCATCTGGGAACCATCCTGCGTATCGTGGATTTTCAGGAGCCAGCCGGACACTCCCAGCCACAGGCCCCCAAACACAAACTACGGCCCTTTTCCCTGGCAAAAAAAACTCATCTGCCCGGCTTCTGGATGGTAGATTGCAGGAGCCACTTGGTACTATCAAACAAGCCTGACTTGGCACTGCTGCCACCTTTCATCTGGGAACCATCCTGCGTATCGTGGATTTTCAGGAGCCAGCTGGCCACTCCCAGTCACAGGCCAACGAACACAAACCACGGCACTTTTCCCTGGGAAAAAAAACTCATCCGCCCCGCTTCTGGCTGGCAGATTGCAGGAGCCACTTGGCTCTATCAAACCAGCCTTACTCGGCACTGCTTCCAACTTTCATCTTGGAACCATCCTGCGTATTGTGGATTTTCAGGAGCCAGCTGGCCACTCACAGTCACAGGCCTCCGAACACAAACCACGGACCTTTTCCCTGGGAAAAAAAACTCACCCGCCCCGCTTCTGGCTGGCAGATTGCAGGAGCCACTTGGTACTATCAAACAAGCCCGACTCGGCACTGCTGCCACCTTTCATCTGGGAACCATCCTGCGCGGCGTGGATTTTCAGGAGCCAGCTGGCCACTCCCAGTCACAGGCCCACGAACACAAACCACGGCACTTTTCCCTGGGAAAAAAAACTCACCCGCCCCGCTTCTGGCTGGCAGATTGCAGGAGCCACTTGGCCCTATCAAACCAGCCCGACTTGGCACTGGTCCCCCCTTGGGTCTGGGAACCATCCTGCGTATCGTGGATTTTTAGGAGCCAGCCGGACACTCCCAGCCACAGGCCCCCGAACACAAACTACGGCCCTTTTCCCTGGAAGTAAAACTGACCTGCCCATCTTCTGGCTGGCAGATTGCAGGAGCAACTTGGTACTATCAAACCAGCCCGACTCGGCACTGGTGCCACCTTTCATCTGGGAACCATCCTGCGTATCGTGGATTTTCAGGAGCCAGCCGGCCCCTCCCAGCCACAGGCCCCCGAACACAAGCCACCGGCCTTTTTCCATGGCAAACAAAACTCACCCGCCCCGCTTCTGGCTGGCAGATTGCAGGAGCCACTTGCCTCTATCAAACCAGCCCGACTCGGCACTGCTCCCACCTTTCATCTGGGAACCATCCTGCGTACCGTGGATTTTCAGGAGCCAGCCTGCCACTCCCAGCCACAGGCCCCCGAACACAAACCACGGCCCTGTTCCCTGGCAAACAAAACTCACCCGCCCTGCTTCTGGCTGGCAGAATGCAGGAGGCACTGCTCTATCAAACCAGCCCGACTCGGCACTGGTGCCCCCTTGGGTATGGGAACCATCCTGCGTATCGTGGATTTTCAGGAGCCAGCCGGCCACTCCCAGCCACAGGCCCAGAAACACAAACTACGGCCCATTTCCCTGGAAGTAAAACTGACCTGCCCATCTTCTGGCTGGCAGATTGCAGGAGCCACTTGGTACTACCAAACCAGCCCGACTCGGCACTGGCGCAACCTTTCATCTGGGAACCATCCTGCGTATCGTGGATTTTCAGGAGCCAGCCGGCCACTCCCACCCACAGGCCCCCGAACACCAACCATGGCCCTTTTCCCTGGCAAACAAAACTCACCCGCCCCGCTGTTGGGTGGCAGATTGCAGGAGCACCTCGGCTCTATCAAACCAGCCGGACTTGGAACTGGTGCCACCTTTCATCTGGGAACCATCCTGTGTAATGTGGATTTCCAGGAGCCAGCCGGGCACTCTCAGCCACAGGCCCCCAAACACAAACTACGGCCCATTTCCCTGGAAGTAAAACTGACCTGCCCATCTTCTGGCTGGCAGATTGCAGGAGTCACTTGGTACTATCAAACCAATCCGACTTGGCACTGGCGCCACTTTTCATCTGGGAACCATCCTGCGTATCGTGGATTTTCAGGAGCCAGCCGGACACTCCCAGCCACAGGCCCCCAAACACAAACCACGGCCCTTTTCCCTGGAAAAAAACCTCAGCTCCCCCGCTTCTGGATGGTAGATTGCAGGAGCCACTTGGTACTATCAAACCAGCCCGACTCGGCACTGATCCCCCCTTGGGTCTGGGAACCATCCTGCGTATCGTGGATTTTCAGGAGCCAGCCGGCCACTCCCACCCACAGGCCCCCGAACACCAACCACGGCCCTTTTCCCTGGCAAACAAAACTCACCTGCCCCGCTGTTGGGTGGCAGATTGCAGGAGCACCTCGGCTCTATCAAACAAGGCCGACTTGGCACTGCTGCCACCTTTCATCTGGGAACCATCCTGCGCGGCGTGGATTTTCAGGAGCCAGCTGGCCACTCCCAGTCACAGGCCAACGAACACAAACCACGGCACTTTTCCCTGGGAAAAAAAACTCACCCGCCCCGCTTCTGGCTGGCAGATTGCAGGGGCCACTTGGCCCTATCAAACCAGCCCGACTTGGCACTGGTCCCCCCTTGGGTCTGGGAACCATCCTGCGTATCGTGGATTCTCAGGAGCCAGCCGGCCACTCCCAGCCACAGGCCCCGAAACAAAAACTCCGGCCCATTTCCCTGGAAGTAAAACTGACCTGCCCATCTTCTGGCTGGCAGATTGCAGGAGCCACTTGGTACTATCAAACCAATCCGACTTGGCACTGGCGCCACCTTTCATCTGGGAACCATCCTGCGTATCGTGGATTTTCAGGAGCCAGCCGGACACTCCCAGCCACAGGCCCCCAAACACAAACTACGGCCCTTTTCCCTGGAAGTAAAACAGACCTGCCCATCTTCTGGCTTGCAGATTGCAGGAGCCACTTGGCTCTATCAAACCAGCCCGACTCGGCACTGCTTCCAACTTTCATCTTGGAACCATCCTGCGTATTGTGGATTTTCAGGAGCCAGCTGGCCACTCCCAGTCACAGGCCTCCGAACACAAACCACGGCACTTTTCCCTGGGAAAAAAAACTCACCCGCCCTGCTTCTGGCTTGCAGATTGCATGAGCCACTTGGCTCTATCAAACCAGCCCGACTTGGTACAGGTCCCCCCTTGGGTCTGGGAACCATCCTGTGTATCGTGGCTTTTCAGGAGCCAGCCGGCCACTCCCAGCCACAGGCCCCCACACAAATACCAAGGCCCTTTTCCCTGGAAAAAAAACTCACCCGCCCCGCTTCTGGATGGCAGATTGCAGGAGCCACTTGGCTCTATCAAACCAGCCCAACTTGGCACTAGTGCAACTTTCATCTGGGAACCATCCTGCGTATCGTGGATTTTCAGGAGCCAGCCGGACACTCCCACCCACAGGCCCCCGAACACAAACCACGGCCCTTTTCCTTGGCAATCAAAACTCACCCGCCCCGCTGTTGGGTGGCAGATTGCAGGAGCACCTCGGCTCTATCAAACCAGCCGGACTTGGAACTGGTGCCACCTTTCATCTGGGAACCATCCTGTGTATTGTGGATTTCCAGGAGCCAGCCGGGCACTCTCAGCCACAGGCCCCCAAACACATACCACGGCCCTTTTCCCTGGAAAAAAGCTCAGCTGCCCTGCTTCGGGATGGTAGATTGCAGGAGCCACTTTGTACTATACAACCAGCCCAACTTGGCACTGGTGCCACCATTCATCTGGGAACGATCCTGCGTATCGTGGATTTTCAGGAGCCAGCCTGCCACTCCCAGCCACAGGTCCCCAAACACAAACTACGGCCCTTTTCCCTGGCAAATAAACTCATCTGCCCGGGTTCTGGATGGTAGATTGCAGGAGCCACTTGGTACTATCAAACAAGTCTGACTTGGCACTGCTGCCACCTTTCATCTGGGAACAATCCTGCGTGGCGTGGATTTTCAGAAGCCAGCTGGCCACTCCCAGTCACAGGCCAACGAACACAAACCACGGCACTTTTCCCTGGGAAAAAAAACTCACCCGCCCCGCTTCTGGCTGGCAGATTGCAGGAGCCACTTGGCCCTATCAAACCAGCCCGACTTGGCACTGGTGCCCCCTTTGGTCTGGGAACCATCCTGCGTATCGTGGATTCTCAGGAGCCAGCCGGCCACTCCCAGCCACAGGCCCCGAAACAAAAACTCCGGCCCATTTCCCTGGAAGTAAAACTGACCTGCCCATCCTCTGGCTGGCAGATTGCAGGAGGCACTTGGTACTATCAAACCAATCCGACTCGGCACTGGTGCCACCTTTCATCTGGGAACCATCCTGCGTATCGTGGATTTTCAGGAGCCAGCCGGACACTCCCAGCCACAGGCCCCCGAACACAAACTACGGCCCTTTTCCCTGGAAGTAAAACTGACCTGCCCATCTTCCGGCTTGCAGATTGCAGGAGCCACTTGGCTCTATCAAACCAGCCTGACTCGGCACTGCTTCCAACTTTCATCTTGGAACCATCCTGCGTATTGTGGATTTTCAGGATCCAGCTGGCCACTCACAGTCACAGGCCTCCGAACACAAACTACGGACCTTTTCCCTGGGAAAAAAAACTCACCCGCCCCGCTTCTGGCTGGCAGATTGCAGGAGCACCTCTGCTCTATCAAACCAGCCGGACTTGGCACTGGCGCCACCATTCATCTGGGAACCATCCTGCGTATCGTGGATTTTCAGGAGCCAGCCGGACACTCCCAGCCACAGGCCCCCGAACACAAACCTCGTCACTTTTCCCAGGGAAAAAAAACTCAACCGCCCCGCTTCTGGCTGGCAGATTGCAGGAGCCACTTGGCCCTATCAAACCAGCACGACTTGGCACTGCTCCCACTTTTCATCTGGGAACCATCCTGCGTATCGTGGATTTTCAGGAGCCAGCCGGCCACTCCCAGCCACAGGCCCCCAAACACAAACTAAGGCCCATTTCCCTGGCAAAAAAAACTCATCTGCCCCGCTTCTGGATGGTAGATTGCAGGAGCCACTTGGTACTATCAAACAAGCCCGACTCGGCACTGGTGCCACCTTTCATCTGGGAACCATCCTGCGCGGCGTGGATTTTCAGGAGCCAGCTGGCCACTCCCAGTCACAGGCCCACGAACACAAACCACGGCACTTTTCCCTGGGAAAAAAAACTCACCCGCCCCGCTTCTGGCTGGCAGATTGCAGGAGCCACTTGGCCCTATCAAACCAGCCCGACTTGGCACTGGTCCCCCCTTGGGTCTGGTAACCATCCTGCGTATCGTGGATTCTCAGGAGCCAGCCGGCCACTCCCAGCCACAGGCCCCGAAACAAAAACTCCGGCCCATTTCCCTGGAAGTAAAACTGACCTGCCCATCTTCAGGCTGGCAGATTGCAGGAGGCACTTGGTACTATCAAACCAATCCGACTCGGCACTGGTGCCACCTTTCATCTGGGAACCATCCTGCGTATCGTGGATTTTCAGGAGCCAGCCGGACACTCCCAGCCACAGGCCCCCAAACACAAACTACGGCCCTTTTCCCTGGAAGTAAAACAGACCTGCCCATCTTCTGGCTTGCAGATTGCAGGAGCCACTTGGCTCTATCAAACCAGCCCGACTCGGCACTGTTTCCAACTTTCATCTTGGAACCATCCTGCGTATTAGGGATTTTCAGGAGCCAGCTGGCCACTCCCAGTCACAGGCCTCCGAACACAAACCACGGCACTTTTCCCTGGGAAAAAAAACTCACCCGCCCTGCTTCTGGCTTGCAGATTGCATGAGCCACTTGGCTCTATCAAACCAGCCCGACTTGGTACAGGTCCCCCCTTGGGTCTGGGAACCATCCTGCGTATCGTGGATTTTCAGGAGCCAGCCGGCCACTCCCAGCCACAGGCCCCCAGACAAATACCAAGGCCCTTTTCCCTGGAAAAAAAACTCACCCGCCCCGCTTCTGGATGGCAGATTGCAGGAGCCACTTGGCTCTATCAAACCAGCCCGACTTGGCACTAGTGCAACTTTCATCTGGGAACCATCCTGCGTATCGTGGATTTTCAGGAGCCAGCCGGACACTCCCACCCACAGGCCCCCGAACACAAACCACGGCCCTTTTCCTTGGCAAACAAAACTCACCCGCCCCGCTGTTGGGTGGCAGATTGCAGGAGCACCTCGGCTCTATCAAACCAGCCGGACTTGGAACTGGTGCCACCTTTCATCTGGGAACCATCCTGTGTATTGTGGATTTCCAGGAGCCAGCCGGGCACTCTCAGCCACCGGCCCCCAAACACATACCACGGCCCTTTTCCCTGGAAAAAAAACTCAGCTGCCCTGCTTCGGGATGGTAGATTGCAGGAGCCACTTTGTACTATACAACCAGCCCAACTTGGCACTGGTGCCACCATTCATCTGGGAACGATCCTGCGTATCGTGGATTTTCAGGAGCCAGCCTGCCACTCCCAGCCACAGGTCCCCAAACACAAACTACGGCCCTTTTCCCTGGCAAATAAACTCATCTGCCCGGCTTCTGGATGGTAGATTGCAGGAGCCACTTGGTACTATCAAACAAGTCTGACTTGGCACTGCTGCCACCTTTCATCTGGGAACAATCCTGCGTGGCGTGGATTTTCAGAAGCCAGCTGGCCACTCCCAGTCACTGGCCAACGAACACAAACCACGGCACTTTTCCCTGGGAAAAAAAACTCACCCGCCCCGCTTCTGGCTGGCAGATTGCAGGAGCCACTTGGCCCTATCAAACCAGCCCGACTTGGCACTGGTGCCCCCTTTGGTCTGGGAACCATCCTGCGTATCGTGGATTCTCAGGAGCCAGCCGGCCACTCCCAGCCACAGGCCCCGAAACAAAAACTCCGGCCCATTTCCCTGGAAGTAAAACTGACCTGCCCATCCTCTGGCTGGCAGATTGCAGGAGGCACTTGGTACTATCAAACCAATCCGACTCGGCACTGGTGCCACCTTTCATCTGGGAACCATCCTGCGTATCGTGGATTTTCAGGAGCCAGCCGGACACTCCCAGCCACAGGCCCCCGAACACAAACTACGGCCCTTTTCCCTGGAAGTAAAACTGACCTGCCCATCTTCCGGCTTGCAGATTGCAGGAGACACTTGGCTCTATCAAACCAGCCTGACTCGGCACTGCTTCCAACTTTCATCTTGGAACCATCCTGCGTATTGTGGATTTTCAGGAGCCAGCTGGCCACTCACAGTCACAGGCCTCCGAACACAAACCACGGACCTTTTCCCTGGGAAAAAAAACTCACCCGCCCCGCTTCTGGCTGGCAGATTGCAGGAGCACCTCTGCTCTATCAAACCAGCCGGACTTGGCACTGGCGCCACCATTCATCTGGGAACCATCCTGCGTATCGTGGATTTTCAGGAGCCAGCCGGACACTCCCAGCCACAGGCCCCCGAACACAAACCTCGTCACTTTTCCCAGGGAAAAAAAACTCAACCGCCCCGCTTCTGGCTGGCAGATTGCAGGAGCCACTTGGCCCTATCAAACCAGCACGACTTGGCACTGCTCCCACCTTTCATCTGGGAACCATCCTGCGTATCGTGGATTTTCAGGAGCCAGCCGGCCACTCCCAGCCACAGGCCCCCAAACACAAACTAAGGCCCATTTCCCTGGCAAAAAAAACTCATCTGCCCCGCTTCTGGATGGTAGATTGCAGGAGCCACTTGGTACTATAAAACAAGCCCGACTCGGCACTGGTGCCACCTTTCATCTGGGAACCATCCTGCGCGGCGTGGATTTTCAGGAGCCAGCTGGCCACTCCCAGTCACAGGCCCACGAACACAAACCACGGCACTTTTCCCTGGGAAAAAAAACTCACCCGCCCCGCTTCTGGCTGGCAGATTGCAGGAGCCACTTGGCCCTATCAAACCAGCCCGACTTGGCACTGGTCCCCCCTTGGGTCTGGGAACCATCCTGCGTATCGTGGATTTTCAGGAGCCAGCCCGCCACTCCTAGGCACAGGCCCCGAAACACAAACTACGGCCCTTTTCCCTGGAAGTAAAACTGACCTGCCCATCTTCTGGCTGGCAGATTGCAGGAGCCACTTGGTACTATCAAACCAGCCCGACTCGGCACTGGTGCCACCTTTCATCTGGGAACCATCCTGCGTATCGTGGATTTTCAGGAGCCAGCCGACCACTCCCAGCCACAGGCCCCCAAACACAAACCACGGCCATTTTCCCTGCCAAACAAAATTCACCCGCCCCGCTTCTGGGTGGCAGATTGCAGGAGCACCTCGGCTCTATCAAACCAGCCGGACTTGGCACTGGCGCCACCATTAATCTGGGAACCATCCTGCGTATCGTGGATTTTCAGGAGCCAGCCGGACACTCCCAGCCACAGGGCCCCGAACACAAACCTCGTCACTTTTCCCTGGGAAAAAAAACTCACCCGCCCCGCTTCTGGCTGGCAGATTGCAGAAGCCACTTGGCCCTATCAAACCAGCCCGACTTGGCACTGCTCCCAACTTTCATCTGGGAACCATCCTGCGTATCGTGGATTTTCAGGAGCCAGCCGGCCACTCTTAGCCACAAGCCCCCAAACACAAACTACGGCCCTTTTCCCTGGCAAAAAAAACTCATCTGCCTCGCTTCTGGATGGTAGATTGCAGGAGCCACTTGGTACTATCAAACAAGCCCGACTTGGCACTGCTGCCACCTTTCATCTGGGAACCATCCTGCGCGGCGTGAATTCTCAGGAGCCAGCCGGCCACTCCCAGCCACAGGCCCCGAAACAAAAACTCCGGCCCATTTCCCTGGAAGTAAAACTGACCTGCCCATCTTCTGGCTGGCAGATTGCAGGAGCCACTTGGTACTATCAAACCAATCCGACTCGGCACTGGTGCCACCTTTCATCTGGGAACCATCCTGCGTATCGTGGATTTTCAGGAGCCAGCCGGACACTCCCAGCCACAGGCCCCCAAACACAAACTACGGCCCTTTTCCCTGGAAGTAAAACAGACCAGCCCATCTTCTGGCTTGCAGATTGCAGGAGCCACTTGGCTCAATCAATCCAACCTGACTTGGCTGTGGTGCCCACTTGGGTCTGGAAATCATCCTGCGTATCGTGGATTTTCAGGAGCCAGCCGGCCACTCCCAGCCAAAGGCCCCCTAACACAAACCACGGCCCTTTTCCCTGGCAAACAAAACTCACCCGCCCCACTTCTGGCTGTCACATTGCAGGGGCCACTTGCCTCTATCAAACCAGCCCGACTTGGCACTGGTGCCACGTTTCTCTGGGAACCATCCTGCGTATCGTGTATTTTCAGGAGCCAGCCGGCCACTCCCAGCCACAGGCCCCCAAACACATGCCACGGTCCTTTGCCCTGGCAAAAAAAACTCATCTGCCCCTCTTCTGGATGGTAGATTGCAGGAGCCACATGCCTCGCTCAAACCAGCCCGACTCGGCACTGGTGCCCCCTTGGGTCTGGGAACCATCCTGCGTGGCGTGGTTTTTAAGGAGCCAGCCGGCCACTCCCACCCACAGGCCCCCAGACAAATACCAAGGCCCTTATCCCTGGAAAAAAAACTCACCCGCCCCTCTTCTGGATGGCAGATAACAGGAGCCACTTGGCTCTATCAAACCAGCCCGACTTGGCACTAGTGCAACTTTCATCTGGGAACCATCCTGCGTATCGTGGATTTTCAGGAGCCAGCCGGACACTCCCACCCACAGGCCCCCGAACACAAACCACGGCCCTTTTCCCTGGCAAAAAAAACTCACCCGCCCCGCTGTTGGGTGGCAGATTGCAGGAGAACCTCGGCTCTATCAAACCAGCCGGACTTGGAACTGGTGCCACCTTTCATCTGGGAACCATCCTGTGTATTGTGGATTTCCAGGAGTCAGCCGGGCACTCCCAGCCACAGGCCCCCAAACACATACCACGGCCCTTTTCCCTGGAAAAAAAACTCAGCTGCCCTGCTTCGGGATGGTAGATTGCAGGAGCCACTTTGTACTATACAACCAGCCCAACTTGGCACTGGTGCCACTATTCATCTGGGAACCATCCTGCGTATCGTGGATTTTCAGGAGCCAGCCTGCCACTCCCAGCCACAGGCCCCGAAACACAAACTACGGCCCATTTCCCTGGAAGTAAAACTGACCTGCCCATCTTCTGGCTGGCAGATTGCAGGAGAACCTCGGCTCTATCAAACCAGCCGGACTTGGAACTGGTGCCACCTTTCATCTGGGAACCATCCTGTGTATTGTGGATTTCCAGGAGTCAGCCGGGCACTCCCAGCCACAGGCCCCCAAACACATACCACGGCCCTTTTCCCTGGGAAAAAAAACTCACCCGCCCCGCTTCTGGCTGGCAGATTGCAGGAGCCACTTGGCCCTATCAAACCAGCTCGACTTGGCACTGGTCCCCCCTTGGGTCTGGGAACCATCCTGCGTATCGTGGATTCTCAGGAGCCAGCCGGCCACTCCCAGCCACAGGCCCCGAAACAAAAACTCCGGCCCATTTCCCTGGAAGTAAAACTGACCTGCCCATCTTCTGGCTGGCAGATTGCAGGAGCCACTCGGTACTATCAAACCAATCCGACTCGGCACTGGTGCCACCTTTCATCTCGGATCCATCCTGCGTATCGTGGATTTTCAGGAGCCAGCCGGACACTCCCAGCCACAGGCCCCCAAACACAAACTACGGCCCTTTTCCCTGGAAGTAAAACTGACCTGCCCATCTTCTGGCTTGCAGATTGCAGGAGCCACTTGGCTCTATCAAACCAGCCCGACTCGGCACTGCTTCCAACTTTCATCTTGGAACCATCCTGCGTATTGTGGATTTTCAGGAGCCAGCTGGCCACTCACAGTCACAGGCCTCCGAACACAAACCACGGAACTTTTCCCTGGGAAAAAAAACTCACCCGCCCCACTTCTGGCTGGCAGATTGCAGGAGCACCTCTGCTCTATCAAACCAGCCGGACTTGGCACTGGCGCCACCATTCATCTGGGAACCATCCTGCGTATCGTGGATTTTCAGGAGCCAGCCGGACACTCCCAGCCACAGGCCCCCGAACACAAACCTCGTCACTTTTCCCTGGGAAAAAAAACTCACCCGCCCCGCTTCTGGCTGGCAGATTGCAGGAGCCACTTGGCCCTATCAAACCAGCACGACTTGGCACTGCTCCCACCTTTCATCTGGGAACCATCCTGCGTATCGTGAATTTTCAGGAGCCAGCCGGCCACTCCCAGGCACAGGCCCCCAAACACAAACTAAGGCCCTTTTCCCTGGCAAAAAAAACTCATCTGCCCCGCTTCTGGATGGTAGATTGCAGGAGCCACTTGGTACTATCAAACAAGCCCGACTCGGCACTGGTGCCACCTTTCATCTGGGAACCATCCTGCGCGGCGTGGATTTTCAGGAGCCAGCTGGCCACTCCCAGTCACAGGCCCACGAACACAAACCACGGCACTTTTCCCTGGGAAAAAAAACTCACCCGCCCCGCTTCTGGCTGGCAGATTGCAGGAGCCACTTGGCGCTATCAAACCAGCCCGACTTGGCACTGGTCCCCCCTTGGGTCTGGGAACCATCCTGCGTATCGTGGATTTTCAGGAGCCAGCCCGCCACTCCCAGCCACAGGCCCCGAAACACAAACCACGGCCCATTTCCCTGGAAGTAAAACTGACCTGCCCATCTTCAGGCTGGCAGATTGCAGGAGGCACTTGGTACTATCAAACGAATCCGACTCGGCACTGGCGCCACCTTTCATCTGGGAACCATCCTGCGTATCGTGGATTTTCAGGAGCCAGTCGGACACTCCCAGCCACAGGCCCCCAAACACAAACTACGGCCCTTTTCCCTGGAAGCAAAACGGACCTGCCCATCTTCTGGCTTGCAGATTGCAGGAGCCACTTGGCTCTATCAAACCAGCCCGACTCGGCACTGCTTCCAACTTTCATCTTGGAACCATCCTGCGTATTGTGGATTTTCAGGAGCCAGCTGGCCACTCACAGTCACAGGCCTCCGAACACAAACCACGGAACTTTTCCCTGGGAAAAAAAACTCACCCGCCCCGCTTCTGGCTGGCAGATTGCAGGAGCCACTTGGCCCTATCAAACCAGCTCGACTTGGCACTGGTCCCCCCTTGGGTCTGGGAACCATCCTGCGTATCGTGGATTCTCAGGAGCCAGCCGGCCACTCCCAGCCACAGGCCCCGAAACAAAAACTCCGGCCCATTTCCCTGGAAGTAAAACTGACCTGCCCCTCTTCTGGCTGGCAGATTGCAGGAGCCACATGCCTCGCTCAAACCAGCCCGACTCGGCACTGGTGCCCCCTTGGGTCTGGGAACCATCCTGCGTGGCGTGGTTTTTAAGGAGCCAGCCGGCCACTCCCACCCACAGGCCCCCAGACAAATACCAAGGCCCTTATCCCTGGAAAAAAAACTCACCCGCCCCTCTTCTGGATGGCAGATAACAGGAGCCACTTGGCTCTATCAAACCAGCCCGACTTGGCACTAGTGCAACTTTCATCTGGGAACCATCCTGCGTATCGTGGATTTTCAGGAGCCAGCCGGACACTCCCACCCACAGGCCCCCGAACACAAACCACGGCCCTTTTCCCTGGCAAAAAAAACTCACCCGCCCCGCTGTTGGGTGGCAGATTGCAGGAGAACCTCGGCTCTATCAAACCAGCCGGACTTGGAACTGGTGCCACCTTTCATCTGGGAACCATCCTGTGTATTGTGGATTTCCAGGAGTCAGCCGGGCACTCCCAGCCACAGGCCCCCAAACACATACCACGGCCCTTTTCCCTGGAAAAAAAACTCAGCTGCCCTGCTTCAGGATGGTAGATTGCAGGAGCCACTTTGTACTATACAACCAGCCCAACTTGGCACTGGTGCCACTATTCATCTGGGAACCATCCTGCGTATCGTGGATTTTCAGGAGCCAGCCTGCCACTCCCAGCCACAGGCCCCGAAACACAAACTACGGCCCATTTCCCTGGAAGTAAAACTGACCTGCCCATCTTCTGGCTGGCAGATTGCAGGAGTCACTTGGTACTATCAAACCAATCCGACTCGGCACTGGCGCCACCTTTCATCTGGGAACCATCCTGCGTATCGTGGATTTTCAGGAGCCAGTCGGACACTCCCAGCCACAGGCCCCCAAACACAAACTACGGCCCTTTTCCCTGGAAGCAAAACGGACCTGCCCATCTTCTGGCTTGCAGATTGCAGGAGCCACTTGGCTCTATCAAACCAGCCCGACTCGGCACTGCTTCCAACTTTCATCTTGGAACCATCCTGCGTATTGTGGATTTTCAGGAGCCAGCTGGCCACTCACAGTCACAGGCCTCCGAACACAAACCACGGAACTTTTCCCTGGGAAAAAAAACTCACCCGCCCCGCTTCTGGCTGGCAGATTGCAGGAGCCACTTGGCCCCATCAAACCAGCTCGACTTGGCACTGGTCCCCCCTTGGGTCTGGGAACCATCCTGCGTATCGTGGATTCTCAGGAGCCAGCCGGCCACTCCCAGCCACAGGCCCCGAAACAAAAACTCCGGCCCATTTCCCTGGAAGTAAAACTGACCTGCCCATCTTCTGGCTGGCAGATTGCAGGAGCCACTCGGTACTATCAAACCAATCCGACTCGGCACTGGTGCCACCTTTCATCTCGGATCCATCCTGCGTATCGTGGATTTTCAGGAGCCAGCCGGACACTCCCAGCCACAGGCCCCCAAACACAAACTACGGCCCTTTTCCCTGGAAGTAAAACTGACCTGCCCATCTTCTGGCTTGCAGATTGCAGGAGCCACTTGGCTCTATCAAACCAGCCCGACTCGGCACTGCTTCCAACTTTCATCTTGGAACCATCCTGCGTATTGTGGATTTTCAGGAGCCAGCTGGCCACTCACAGTCACAGGCCTCCGAACACAAACCACGGCCCTTTTCCCTGGGAAAAAAAACTCACCCGCCCCACTTCTGGCTGGCAGATTGCAGGAGCACCTCTGCTCTATCAAACCAGCCGGACTTGGCACTGGCGCCACCATTCATCTGGGAACCATCCTGCGTATCGTGGATTTTCAGGAGCCAGCCGGACACTCCCAGCCACAGGCCCCCGAACACAAACCTCGTCACTTTTCCCTGGGAAAAAAAACTCACCCGCCCCGCTTCTGGCTGGCAGATTGCAGGAGCCACTTGGCCCTATCAAACCAGCACGACTTGGCACTGCTCCCACCTTTCATCTGGGAACCATCCTGCGTATCGTGAATTTTCAGGAGCCAGCCGGCCACTCCCAGGCACAGGCCCCCAAACACAAACTAAGGCCCTTTTCCCTGGCAAAAAAAACTCATCTGCCCCGCTTCTGGATGGTAGATTGCAGGAGCCACTTGGTACTATCAAACAAGCCCGACTCGGCACTGGTGCCACCTTTCATCTGGGAACCATCCTGCGCGGCGTGGATTTTCAGGAGCCAGCTGGCCACTCCCAGTCACAGGCCCACGAACACAAACCACGGCACTTTTCCCTGGGAAAAAAAACTCACCCGCCCCGCTTCTGGCTGGCAGATTGCAGGAGCCACTTGGCGCTATCAAACCAGCCCGACTTGGCACTGGTCCCCCCTTGGGTCTGGGAACCATCCTGCGTATCGTGGATTTTCAGGAGCCAGCCCGCCACTCCCAGCCACAGGCCCCGAAACACAAACCACGGCCCATTTCCCTGGAAGTAAAACTGACCTGCCCATCTTCAGGCTGGCAGATTGCAGGAGGCACTTGGTACTATCAAACGAATCCGACTCGGCACTGGTGCCACCTTTCATCTGGGAACCATCCTGCGTATCGTGGATTTTCAGGAGCCAGCCGGACACTCCCAGCCACAGGCCCCCGAACACAAACTACGGCCCTTTTCCCTGGAAGTAAAACTGACCTGCCCATCTTCTGGCTGGCAGATTGCAGGAGCAACTTGGTACTATCAAACCAGCCCGACTCGGCACTGGTGCCACCTTTCATCTGGGAACCATCCTGCGTATCGTGGATTTTCAGGAGCCAGCCGGCCCCTCCCAGCCACAGGCCCCCGAACACAAGCCACCGGCCTTTTTCCCTGGCAAACAAAACTCACCCGCCCCGCTTCTGGCTGGCAGATTGCAGGAGCACCTCGGCTCTATCAAACCAGCCGGATTTGGAACTGGTGCCACCTTTCATCTGGGAACCATCCTGTGTAATGTGGATTTCCAGGAGCCAGCCGGGCACTCTCAGCCACAGGCCCCCAAACACATATCACGGCACTTTTCCCTGGAAAAAAAACTCAGCTGCCCTGCTTCTGGATGGTAGATTGCAGGAGCCACTTTGTACTATACAACCAGCCCAACTTGGCACTGGTGCCACCATTCATCTTGGAACCATCCTGCGTATCGTGGATTTTCAGGAGCCAGCCGGCCACTCCCAGCCACAGGCCCCCAAACACATGCCACGGTCCTTTGCCCTGGCAAAAAAAACTCATCTGCCCCTCTTCTGGATGGTAGATTGCAGGAGCCACATGCCTCGCTCAAACCAGCCCGACTCGGCACTGGTGCCCCCTTGGGTCTGGGAACCATCCTGCGTGGCGTGGTTTTTAAGGAGCCAGCCGGCCACTCCCACCCACAGGCCCCCAGACAAATACCAAGGCCCTTATCCCTGGAAAAAAAACTCACCCGCCCCTCTTCTGGATGGCAGATAACAGGAGCCACTTGGCTCTATCAAACCAGCCCGACTTGGCACTAGTGCAACTTTCATCTGGGAACCATCCTGCGTATCGTGGATTTTCAGGAGCCAGCCGGACACTCCCACCCACAGGCCCCCGAACACAAACCACGGCCCTTTTCCCTGGCAAAAAAAACTCACCCGCCCCGCTGTTGGGTGGCAGATTGCAGGAGAACCTCGGCTCTATCAAACCAGCCGGACTTGGAACTGGTGCCACCTTTCATCTGGGAACCATCCTGTGTATTGTGGATTTCCAGGAGTCAGCCGGGCACTCCCAGCCACAGGCCCCCAAACACATACCACGGCCCTTTTCCCTGGAAAAAAAACTCAGCTGCCCTGCTTCAGGATGGTAGATTGCAGGAGCCACTTTGTACTATACAACCAGCCCAACTTGGCACTGGTGCCACTATTCATCTGGGAACCATCCTGCGTATCGTGGATTTTCAGGAGCCAGCCTGCCACTCCCAGCCACAGGCCCCGAAACACAAACTACGGCCCATTTCCCTGGAAGTAAAACTGACCTGCCCATCTTCTGGCTGGCAGATTGCAGGAGTCACTTGGTACTATCAAACCAATCCGACTCGGCACTGGCGCCACCTTTCATCTGGGAACCATCCTGCGTATCGTGGATTTTCAGGAGCCAGTCGGACACTCCCAGCCACAGGCCCCCAAACACAAACTACGGCCCTTTTCCCTGGAAGCAAAACGGACCTGCCCATCTTCTGGCTTGCAGATTGCAGGAGCCACTTGGCTCTATCAAACCAGCCCGACTCGGCACTGCTTCCAACTTTCATCTTGGAACCATCCTGCGTATTGTGGATTTTCAGGAGCCAGCTGGCCACTCACAGTCACAGGCCTCCGAACACAAACCACGGAACTTTTCCCTGGGAAAAAAAACTCACCCGCCCCGCTTCTGGCTGGCAGATTGCAGGAGCCACTTGGCCCTATCAAACCAGCTCGACTTGGCACTGGTCCCCCCTTGGGTCTGGGAACCATCCTGCGTATCGTGGATTCTCAGGAGCCAGCCGGCCACTCCCAGCCACAGGCCCCGAAACAAAAACTCCGGCCCATTTCCCTGGAAGTAAAACTGACCTGCCCATCTTCTGGCTGGCAGATTGCAGGAGCCACTCGGTACTATCAAACCAATCCGACTCGGCACTGGTGCCACCTTTCATCTCGGATCCATCCTGCGTATCGTGGATTTTCAGGAGCCAGCCGGACACTCCCAGCCACAGGCCCCCAAACACAAACTACGGCCCTTTTCCCTGGAAGTAAAACTGACCTGCCCATCTTCTGGCTTGCAGATTGCAGGAGCCACTTGGCTCTATCAAACCAGCCCGACTCGGCACTGCTTCCAACTTTCATCTTGGAACCATCCTGCGTATTGTGGATTTTCAGGAGCCAGCTGGCCACTCACAGTCACAGGCCTCCGAACACAAACCACGGAACTTTTCCCTGGGAAAAAAAACTCACCCGCCCCACTTCTGGCTGGCAGATTGCAGGAGCACCTCTGCTCTATCAAACCAGCCGGACTTGGCACTGGCGCCACCATTCATCTGGGAACCATCCTGCGTATCGTGGATTTTCAGGAGCCAGCCGGACACTCCCAGCCACAGGCCCCCGAACACAAACCTCGTCACTTTTCCCTGGGAAAAAAAACTCACCCGCCCCGCTTCTGGCTGGCAGATTGCAGGAGCCACTTGGCCCTATCAAACCAGCACGACTTGGCACTGCTCCCACCTTTCATCTGGGAACCATCCTGCGTATCGTGAATTTTCAGGAGCCAGCCGGCCACTCCCAGGCACAGGCCCCCAAACACAAACTAAGGCCCTTTTCCCTGGCAAAAAAAACTCATCTGCCCCGCTTCTGGATGGTAGATTGCAGGAGCCACTTGGTACTATCAAACAAGCCCGACTCGGCACTGGTGCCACCTTTCATCTGGGAACCATCCTGCGCGGCGTGGATTTTCAGGAGCCAGCTGGCCACTCCCAGCCACAGGCCCCCGAACACAAACCTCGTCACTTTTCCCTGGGAAAAAAAACTCACCCGCCCCGCTTCTGGCTGGCAGATTGCAGGAGCCACTTGGCGCTATCAAACCAGCCCGACTTGGCACTGGTCCCCCCTTGGGTCTGGGAACCATCCTGCGTATCGTGGATTTTCAGGAGCCAGCCCGCCACTCCCAGCCACAGGCCCCGAAACACAAACCACGGCCCATTTCCCTGGAAGTAAAACTGACCTGCCCATCTTCAGGCTGGCAGATTGCAGGAGCAACTTGGTACTATCAAACGAATCCGACTCGGCACTGGTGCCACCTTTCATCTGGGAACCATCCTGCGTATCGTGGATTTTCAGGAGCCAGCCGGACACTCCCAGCCACAGGCCCCCGAACACAAACTACGGCCCTTTTCCCTGGAAGTAAAACTGACCTGCCCATCTTCTGGCTGGCAGATTGCAGGAGCAACTTGGTACTATCAAACCAGCCCGACTCGGCACTGGTGCCACCTTTCATCTGGGAACCATCCTGCGTATCGTGGATTTTCAGGAGCCAGCCGGCCCCTCCCAGCCACAGGCCCCCGAACACAAGCCACCGGCCTTTTTCCCTGGCAAACAAAACTCACCCGCCCCGCTTCTGGCTGGCAGATTGCAGGAGCACCTCGGCTCTATCAAACCAGCCGGATTTGGAACTGGTGCCACCTTTCATCTGGGAACCATCCTGTGTAATGTGGATTTCCAGGAGCCAGCCGGGCACTCTCAGCCACAGGCCCCCAAACACATATCACGGCACTTTTCCCTGGAAAAAAAACTCAGCTGCCCTGCTTCTGGATGGTAGATTGCAGGAGCCACTTTGTACTATACAACCAGCCCAACTTGGCACTGGTGCCACCATTCATCTTGGAACCATCCTGCGTATCGTGGATTTTCAGGAGCCAGCCTGCCACTCCCAGCCACAGGCCCCGAAACACAAACTACGGCCCATTTCCTTGGAAGTAAAACTGACCTGCCCATCTTCTGATTGGCAGATTGCAGGAGTCACTTGGTACTATCAAACCAATCCGACTCGGCACTGGCGCCACCTTTCATCTGGGAACCATCCTGCGTATCGTGGATTTTCAGGAGCCAGCCGGACACTCCCAGCCACAGGCCCCCAAACACAAACTACGGCCCTTTTCCCTGGAAAAAAAACTCATCTGCCCCGCTTCTGGATGGTAGGTTACAGGAGCCACTTGGTACTATCAAACCAGCCCGACTCGGCACTGATCTCCCCTTGGGACTGGGAACCATCCTGCGTATCGTGGATTTTCAGGAGCCAGCCTGTCGGATCTCAATATCTCAGTCCTGAGATGCTGAGCCTCCGAGACCAGCTTGGGGGTCTCGGGAGTCCTGGAATGTTGCCAGAAGTGTCTGGTAGCTGGACTTTAACCCTACACAGGAGACGACAAGGATGAGGGCTTCACAGGGCCTCACCGGGGTGAAGGGTGGAAAGATTAGTTAATTAGAGGGTGAGACACAAGGTTTAGGATTTATGTACAGGGGGGTTTGGAGGAGTAAGATGGAGGAATTGGGGTGTGTCCTGTCCTCCTCCTTCTTCCTCCTCTCCTCCATCTTCTTTGGCCACGGTGGCACCTTTCTATTGGTTATTACTAAGAGTACACCGAGTTATAACAATAGATGGTATTGGGGAAAAATGATAAATATTGTATACGTAGCAAAGGGTATAAAGATACGTGGCTGCCCAGAGGGCAGACAGAGAGAGTGTGCCCATGGCTGACTGCTGTGCGGATCTCTGTTGGGCTGAAAGAACATCTTTTAGATAAACAATTAATAAACATAAAACCAGAAAGAAGAACTGAAGCCTCTTCTCGTCCTTTGATACGCGGGCTGCGTCAAGGCCACCTCCGGGCCACCTCCGGGCCTCCCAGGCCCCTCAAACAGCCGAGATAAACCCAGACTTGGCGTCCCTGGGTGGGCCAGAACCACCACAACCTTTCGGGGGAAGATAAACCGGACATTTGGCTTCCACTGGGTGAGCTCTGACCACCACAACCTTTCGGGGGGACCACCACCACCTTCAAAGCCCTGAAGAAAAAGAGAGAGAAGAAGAAAAAAAGCCAGCAGAGACTGCAAAAAAACAGCAGTCACTGAGAATTCCATCTCTCAGTTTCTGCCGAAGACAATCGTAGCAGAACAGCCCGGACTGGAACCAGAAGGCGCCCTGGAACCACTTCTCCTGATCTGCTGGACAGTGATCGAGACGTCCAGACTGCTCTGAACGACAGATTTGGTAAGAAAGCCTGAAAATAAGAACATGGGAGGCACACCTTCCCAGGAACAACGGGAAATTTTGTCCACCTTATAAGGTGTGACACAAACATAAAAAAAATTAATTAGCTCTGGCCTTAAAAGGCCGAGAGGAAAACCCCCGAGACGCACCAGACGTCCGGGGGGGGGCCCTCGGAAGAGGGGGGAGCAGGACTCCGGAAAAAATTAGCTCTGGCCTTAAAAGGCCAGGAAGAAATAACCCCGAGACGCAGCAGACGTCCGGGGGGGGACTCTCTGAAAGAGAGGGGGGAGCAAGGCTCCAGGAAAGAAAAAATTAGCTCTGGCCTTAAAAGGCCGAGTGGAAAAATGCTCTTGGAGAAAAAAGAGCAAGAAATATTATTAAAACACCCGGTCCCAAAACCCAGAAACCCTGGGAAACTCCCAAAAAGCGTCCAAAAAGTCCAGAGAGCATGGAGGACTCAGGAGCAGAGGGAGAACGGGGGGGGAGAGGGGACCGGGGGGAGGCGCTTTCTCGCGGCGGCGGAGCAGGCGGGGAGCGCGGCTGAAAGAAAAAACAAGAGACGCGTGTTCAGATATGGCTTTGCTAAGCTCAGGGCCGGGGGGTGCAGCGGCCCCGGGGGCCGGCAAAGTAGCAGAAACGCGCGCGGCAGGCAAAACTCGCAAGAACCCGGGAGGGCAGAGTCACATGCCAGCGCAGAAGGGGCGTCCGACATGGGCAGCGGCATGGGGGAAATTGCGCAATCCCAGAAAGCTGCGGCGAGACGCAAGAGGCGCGCGGTTGTGACGCAAAAAAAAAAAAAAAAACCCGGTGCGAGTCGCGGCGGGCGCGGGTGCCGGCGGGGACGGCCGCACACACCGACATAGGGCCACACACACACACAGCGTCGGAGGAGGAGGAGACAGTCCGGGGCAGACCGAGGGGGAAAATTCAGAGGCGGAATAAAAAGGGAGAGGAAAAAATTACCTCGGGAGAGACACAGAGCAGCTCGGAAAGCACGCATGCGCCGAGCGCGGGCGGGGGCGGGCCAGACCCCCGGTGACGTCTCAGGTGAGGAGGGGCCCTCTCCAGACTTGGTGCCTTTGGTAAAAACCCTCGGAGTCCCAAGCCTCTCCCCTCCCGGGGAGGCGTGTGTGTTCTAACCCTATTGTCAGTTGAATCAAAAACTAGGTAACCCCTGAGTGCACAACATGCCGGATCGGTTCAGCGGAGATACAGCATCATTTCGTAACGACTCTGCAACTATACAGCGATTTTCCTCAACAAGATATAAGAAGAAACGAATACTCAGACAAAAGTCGAGACTCAGACTGCAAAGGACAACTCAGAAGAGAAACAAGAGGAACGGAAAGACTCTGGGGGGTTTTTTTCTCTTTGGGGTCTTGAATATTTCTGTATAAGAACGAAAGACTGGGAAGTTTTCTCCTTAAAGTCTTGAATTGCAATAGGCAATAGAGTAAATTTACCTATTACAGGGGAAACTGACAAAGGATCATATATTGATCAGCTGGTAGATTTCTTTGACATGTCTCCCATTTGGAGAGGAATTTTAAGGGCAGATTTCTTTGACATTTCTCCCATTTGGAGAAGAATTTTAAGGGTAGGATTTTATGTTTTAGTAGTTAAGGATTTTATATTGTAATAGCTTTCCTAGTCCTCATCCATGTCGTCCCAGATGCCATGAATCAGATTGTAAAAGAGGTTTTCTTGGGGCAAACAGAAGGGGGAGATGTCGGATCTCAATATCTCAGTCCTGAGATGCTGAGCCTCCGAGACCAGCTTGGGGGTCTCGGGAGTCCTGGAATGTTGCCAGAAGTGTCTGGTAGCTGGACTTTAACCCTACACAGGAGACGACAAGGATGAGGGCTTCACAGGGCCTCACCGGGGTGAAGGGTGGAAAGATTAGTTAATTAGAGGGTGAGACACAAGGTTTAGGATTTATGTACAGGGGGGTTTGGAGGAGTAAGATGGAGGAATTGGGGTGTGTCCTGTCCTCCTCCTTCTTCCTCCTCTCCTCCATCTTCTTTGGCCACGGTGGCACCTTTCTATTGGTTATTACTAAGAGTACACCGAGTTATAACAATAGATGGTATTGGGGAAAAATGATAAATATTGTATACGTAGCAAAGGGTATAAAGATACGTGGCTGCCCAGAGGGCAGACAGAGAGAGTGTGCCCATGGCTGACTGCTGTGCGGATCTCTGTTGGGCTGAAAGAACATCTTTTAGATAAACAATTAATAAACATAAAACCAGAAAGAAGAACTGAAGCCTCTTCTCGTCCTTTGATACGCGGGCTGCGTCAAGGCCACCTCCGGGCCACCTCCGGGCCTCCCAGGCCCCTCAAACAGCCGAGATAAACCCAGACCAGCCGACCACTCCCAGCCACAGGCCCCCAAACACAAACCACGGCCATTTTCCCTGCCAAACAAAATTCACCCGCCCTGCTTCTGGGTGGCAGATTGCAGGAGCACCTCTGCTCTATCAAAACAGCCGGACTTGGCACTGGCGCCACCATTCATCTGGGAACCATCCTGCGTATCGTGGATTTTCAGGAGCCAGCCGGACACTCCCAGCCACAGGGCCCCGAACACAAACCTCGTCACTTTTCCCTGGGAAAAAAAACTCACCCGCCCCGCTTCTGGCGGGCAGATTGCAGGAGCCACTTGGCCCTATCAAACCAGCCCGACTTGGCACTGCTCCCACCTTTCATCTGGGAACCATCCTGCGTATCGTTGATTTTCAGGAGCCAGCCGGCCACTCCCAGCCACAAGCCCCCAAACACAAACTACGGCCCTTTTCCCTGGGAAAAAAAACTCATCTGCCCCGCTTCTGGATGGTAGATTGCAGGAGCCACTTGGTACTATCAAACAAGCCCGACTTGGCACTGCTGCCACCTTTCATCTGGGAACCATCCTGCGCGGCGTGGATTTTCAGGAGCCAGCCGGCCACTCCCAGCCACAGGCCCCGAAACAAAAACTCCGGCCCATTTCCCTGGAAGTAAAACAGACCTGCCCATCTTCTGGCTGGCAGATTGCAGGAGCCACTTGGTACTATCAAACCAATCCGACTCGGCACTGGTGCCACCTTTCATCTGGGAACCATCCTGCGTATCGTGGATTTTCAGGAGCCAGCCGGACACTCCCAGCCACAGGCCCCCAAACACAAACTACGGCCCTTTTCCCTGGAAGTAAAACAGACCTGCCCATCTTCTGGCTTGCAGATTGCAGGAGCCACTTGGCTCTATCAAACCAGCCCGACTCGGCACTGCTTCCAACTTTCATCTTGGAACCATCCTGCGTATTGTGGATTTTCAGGAGCCAGCTGGCCACTCCCAGTCACAGGCCTCCGAACACAAACCACGGCACTTTTCCCTGGGAAAAAAAACTCACCCGCCCCGCTTCTGGCTGGCAGATTGCATGAGCCACATGGCTCTATCAAACCAGCCCGACTTGGTACAGGTCCCCCCTTGGGTCTGGGAACCATCCTGCGTATCGTGGATTTTCAGGAGCCAGCCCGCCACTCCCAGCCACAGGCCCCCAGACAAATACCAAGGCCCTTTTCCCTGGAAAAAAAACTCACCCGCCCCGCTTCTGGATGGCAGATTGCAGGAGCCACTTGGCTCTATCAAACCAGCCCGACATGGCCCTGGTGCAACTTTCATCTGGGAACCATCCTGCGTATCGTGGATTTTCAGGAGCCAGCCGGCCTCTCCCAGCCACAGGCCCCCGAACACAAACCACGGCCCTTTTCCCTGGCAAACAAAACTCACCCGCCCAGCTTCTTGCTGGCAGATTGCAGGAGCCACTTGGCTCAATCAATCCAACCTGACTTGGCTGTGGTGCCCACTTGGGTCTGGAAATCATCCTGCGTATCGTGGATTTTCAGGAGCCAGCCGGACACTCCCACCCACAGGCCCCCGAACACAAACCACGGCCATTTTCCCGGGCAAACAAAACTCACCCGCCCCGCTTCTGTCTGGCAGATTGCAGGAGCCACTTGGTACTACCAAACCAGCCCGACTCGGCACTGGCGCCACCTTTCATCTGGGAACCATCCTGCGTATCGTGGATTTTCAGGAGCCAGCCGGCCACTCCCAGCCACAGGCCCCTTGAACACAAACCACGGCCCTTTTCCCTGGAAAAAAACCTCATCTGCCCCGCTTCTGGATGGTAGATTGCAGGAGCCACTCGGTACTATCAAACCAGCCCGACTTGGCACTGATCTCCCCTTGGGTCTGGGATCCATCCTGCGTATCGTGGATTTTCAGGAGCCAGCCGGCCACTCCCAGCCACAGGTCCCCAAACACAAACTACGGCCCTTTTCCCTGGAAGTAAAACTGACCTGCCCATCTTCTGGCTGGCAGATTGCAGGAGGAACTTGGTACTATCAAAGCAGCCCGACTTGGCACTGCTCCCACCTTTCATCTGGGAACCATCCTGCGTATCGTGGATTTTCAGGAGCCAGCCGGCCACTCCCAGCCACAGGCCCCCAAACACAAACTAAGGCCTTTTTCCCTGGCAAAAAAAACTCATCTGCCCCGCTTCTGGATGGTAGATTGCAGGAGCCACTTGGTACTATCAAACAAGCCCGACTCGGCACTGGTGCCACCTTTCATCTGGGAACCATCCTGCGCGGCGTGGATTTTCAGGAGCCAGCTGGCCACTCCCAGTCACAGGCCCACGAACACAAACCACGGCACTTTTCCCTGGGAAAAAAAACTCACCCGCCCCGCTTCTGGCTGGCAGATTGCAGGAGCCACTTGGCGCTATCAAACCAGCCCGACTTGGCACTGGTCCCCCCTTGGGTCTGGGAACCATCCTGCGTATCGTGGATTTTCAGGAGCCAGCCGGCCACTCCCAGCCACAGGCCCCCGAACACAAACTACGGCCCTTTTCCCTGGAAGTAAAACTGACCTGCCCATCTTCTGGCTGGCAGATTGCAGGAGCAACTTGGTACTATCAAACCAGCCCGACTCGGCACTGGTGCCACCTTTCATCTGGGAACCATCCTGCGTATCGTGGATTTTCAGGAGCCAGCCGGCCCCTCCCAGCCACAGGCCCCCGAACACAAGCCACCGGCCTTTTTCCCTGGCAAACAAAACTCACCCGCCCCGCTTCTGGCTGGCAGATTGCAGGAGCCACTTGCCTCTATCAAACCAGTCCGACTCGGCACTGCTCCCACCTTTCATCTGGGAACCATCCTGCGTATCGTGGATTTTCAGGAGCCAGCCTGCCACTCCCAGCCACAGGCCCCCGAACACAAACCACCGCCCTGTTCCCTGGAAAACAAAACTCACCCGCCCTGCTTCTGGCTGGCAGATTGCAGGAGGCACTGCTCTATCAAACCAGCCCGACTCGGCACTGGTGCCCCCTTGGGTATGGGAACCATCCTGCGTATCGTCGATTTTCAGGAGCCAGCCGGCCACTCCCAGCCACAGGCCCAGAAACACAAACTACGGCCCATTTCACTGGAAGTAAAACTGACCTGCCCATCTTCTGGCTGGCAGATTGCAGGAGCCACTTGGTACTACCAAACCAGCCCGACTCGGCACTGGCGCCACCTTTCATCTGGGAACCATCCTGCGTATCGTGGATTTTCAGGAGCCAGCCGGCCACTCCCACCCACAGGCCCCCGAACACCAACCACGGCCCTTTTCCCTGGCAAACAAAACTCACCCGCCCCGCTGTTGGGTGGCAGATTGCAGGAGCACCTCGGCTCTATCAAACCAGCCGGACTTGGAACTGGTGCCACCTTTCATCTGGGAACCATCCTGTGTAATGTGGATTTCCAGGAGCCAGCCGGGCACTCTCAGCCACAGGCCCCCAAACACATATCACGGCACTTTTCCCTGGAAAAAAAACTCAGCTGCCCTGCTTCTGGATGGTAGATTGCAGGAGCCACTTTGTACTATACAACCAGCCCAACTTGGCACTGGTGCCACCATTCATCTTGGAACCATCCTGCGTATCGTGGATTTTCAGGAGCCAGCCTGCCACTCCCAGCCACAGGCCCCGAAACACAAACTACGGCCCATTTCCTTGGAAGTAAAACTGACCTGCCCATCTTCTGGCTGGCAGATTGCAGGAGTCACTTGGTACTATCAAACCAATCCGACTCGGCACTGGCGCCACCTTTCATCTGGGAACCATCCTGCGTATCGTGGATTTTCAGGAGCCAGCCGGCAGCTCCCAGCCACAGGCCCCCAAACACAAACTACAGCCCTTTTCCCTGGAAAAAAAACTCATCTGCCCCGCTTCTGGATGGTAGGTTGCAGGAGCCACTTGGTACTATCAAACCAGCCCGACTCGGCACTGATCCCCCCTTGGGTCTGGGAACCATCCTGCGTATCGTGGATTTTCAGGAGCCAGCCAACCACTCCCAGCCACAGGCCCCCAAACACAAACCACGGCCATTTTCCCTGCCAAACAAAATTCACCCGCCCTGCTTCTGGGTGGCAGATTGCAGGAGCACCTCTGCTCTATCAAACCAGCCGGACTTGGCACTGGCGCCACCATTCATCTGGGAACCATCCTGCGTATCGTGGATTTTCAGGAGCCAGCCGGACACTCCCAGCCACAGGGCCCCGAACACAAACCTCGTCACTTTTCCCTGGGAAAAAAAACTCACCCGCCCCGCTTCTGGCTGGCAGATTGCAGGAGCCACTTGGCCCTATCAAACCAGCCCGACTTGGCACTGCTCCCACCTTTCATCTGGGAACCATCCTGCGTATCGTTGATTTTCAGGAGCCAGCCGGCCACTCCCAGCCACAAGCCCCCAAACACAAACTACGGCCCTTTTCCCTGGGAAAAAAAACTCATCTGCCCCGCTTCTGGATGGTAGATTGCAGGAGCCACTTGGTACTATCAAACAAGCCCGACTTGGCACTGCTGCCACCTTTCATCTGGGAACCATCCTGCGCGGCGTGGATTTTCAGGAGCCAGCCGGCCACTCCCAGCCACAGGTCCCTGAACACAAACCACGGCCCTTTTCCCTGGCAAACAAACCTCACCCGCCCAGCTTCTTGCTGGCAGATTGCAGGAGCCACTTGGCTCAATCAATCCAACCTGACTTGGCTGTGGTGCCCACTTGGGTCTGGAAATCATCCTGCGTATCGTGGATTTTCAGGAGCCAGCCGGCCACTCCCACCCACAGGCCGCCGAACACAAACCACGGCCCTTTTCCCGGGCAAACAAAACTCACCCGCCCCGCTTCTGTCTGGCAGATTGCAGGAGCCACTTGGTACTACCAAACCAGCCCGACTCGGCACTGGTGCCCACTTGGGTCTGGGAACCATCCTGCGCGGCGTGGATTTTCAGGAGCCAGCCGGCCACTCCCAGCCACAGGCCCCTTGAACACAAACCACGGCCCTTTTCCCTGGAAAAAAATCTCATCTGCCCCGCTTCTGGATGGTAGATTGCAGGAGCCACTTGGTACTATCAAACCAGCCCGACTTGGCACTGATCTCCCCTTGGGTCTGGGATCCATCCTGCGTATCGTGGATTTTCAGGAGCCAGCCGGACACTCCTAGCCACAGGTCCCCAAACACAAACTACGGCCCTTTTCCCTGGGAGTAAAACTGACCTGCCCATCTTCTGGCTGGCAGATTGCAGGAGGCACTTGGTACTATCAAAGCAGCCCGACTTGGCACTGGTGCCACCTTTCATCTGGGAACCATCCTGCGTATCGTGGATTTTCAGGAGCCAGCCGGCAGCTCCCAGCCACAGGCCCCCAAACACAAACTAAGGCCCTTTTCCCTGGCAAAAAAAACTCATCTGCCCCGCTTCTGGATGGTAGATTGCAGGAGCCACTTGGTACTATCAAACAAGCCCGACTCGGCACTGGTGCCACCTTTCATCTGGGAACCATCCTGCGCGGCGTGGATTTTCAGGAGCCAGCTGGCCACTCCCAGTCACAGGCCCACGAACACAAACCACGGCACTTTTCCCTGGGAAAAAAAACTCACCCGCCCCGCTTCTGGCTGGCAGATTGCAGGAGCCACTTGGCGCTATCAAACCAGCCCGACTTGGCACTGGTCCCCCCTTGGGTCTGGGAACCATCCTGCGTATCGTGGATTTTCAGGAGCCAGCCGGCCACTCCCAGCCACAGGTCCCTGAACACAAACCACGGCCCTTTTCCCTGGCAAACAAACCTCACCCGCCCAGCTTCTTGCTGGCAGATTGCAGGAGCCACTTGGCTCAATCAATCCAACCTGACTTGGCTGTGGTGCCCACTTGGGTCTGGAAATCATCCTGCGTATCGTGGATTTTCAGGAGCCAGCCGGCCACTCCCAGCCACAGGCCCCCAAACACAAACCACGGCCATTTTCCCTGCCAAACAAAATTCACCCGCCCTGCTTCTGGGTGGCAGATTGCAGGAGCACCTCTGCTCTATCAAAACAGCCGGACTTGGCACTGGCGCCACCATTCATCTGGGAACCATCCTGCGTATCGTGGATTTTCAGGAGCCAGCCGGACACTCCCAGCCACAGGGCCCCGAACACAAACCTCGTCACTTTTCCCTGGGAAAAAAAACTCACCCGCCCCGCTTCTGGCGGGCAGATTGCAGGAGCCACTTGGCCCTATCAAACCAGCCCGACTTGGCACTGCTCCCACCTTTCATCTGGGAACCATCCTGCGTATCGTTGATTTTCAGGAGCCAGCCGGCCACTCCCAGCCACAAGCCCCCAAACACAAACTACGGCCCTTTTCCCTGGGAAAAAAAACTCATCTGCCCCGCTTCTGGATGGTAGATTGCAGGAGCCACTTGGTACTATCAAACAAGCCCGACTTGGCACTGCTGCCACCTTTCATCTGGGAACCATCCTGCGTATCGTGGATCTTCAGGAGCCAGCCGGCCACTCCCAGCCACAGGCCCCGAAACAAAAACTCCGGCCCATTTCCCTGGAAGTAAAACAGACCTGCCCATCTTCTGGCTGGCAGATTGCAGGAGCCACTTGGTACTATCAAACCAATCCGACTCGGCACTGGTGCCACCTTTCATCTGGGAACCATCCTGCGTATCGTGGATTTTCAGGAGCCAGCCGGACACTCCCAGCCACAGGCCCCCAAACACAAACTACGGCCCTTTTCCCTGGAAGTAAAACAGACCTGCCCATCTTCTGGCTTGCAGATTGCAGGAGCCACTTGGCTCTATCAAACCAGCCCGACTCGGCACTGCTTCCAACTTTCATCTTGGAACCATCCTGCGTATTGTGGATTTTCAGGAGCCAGCTGGCCACTCCCAGTCACAGGCCTCCGAACACAAACCACGGCACTTTTCCCTGGGAAAAAAAACTCACCCGCCCCGCTTCTGGCTGGCAGATTGCATGAGCCACATGGCTCTATCAAACCAGCCCGACTTGGTACAGGTCCCCCCCTGGGTCTGGGAACCATCCTGCGTATCGTGGATTTTCAGGAGCCAGCCCGCCACTCCCAGCCACAGGCCCCCAGACAAATACCAAGGCCCTTTTCCCTGGCAAACAAAACTCACCCGCCCCGCTTCTGGATGGCAGATTGCAGGAGCCACTTGGCTCTATCAAACCAGCCCGACATGGCCCTGGTGCAACTTTCATCTGGGAACCATCCTGCGTATCGTGGATTTTCAGGAGCCAGCCGGCCTCTCCCAGCCACAGGCCCCCGAACACAAACCACGGCCCTTTTCCCTGGCAAACAAAACTCACCCGCCCAGCTTCTTGCTGGCAGATTGCAGGAGCCACTTGGCTCAATCAATCCAACCTGACTTGGCTGTGGTGCCCACTTGGGTCTGGAAATCATCCTGCGTATCGTGGATTTTCAGGAGCCAGCCGGACACTCCCACCCACAGGCCCCCGAACACAAACCACGGCCATTTTCCCGGGCAAACAAAACTCACCCGCCCCGCTTCTGTCTGGCAGATTGCAGGAGCCACTTGGTACTACCAAACCAGCCCGACTCGGCACTGGCGCCACCTTTCATCTGGGAACCATCCTGCGTATCGTGGATTTTCAGGAGCCAGCCGGCCACTCCCAGCCACAGGCCCCTTGAACACAAACCACGGCCCTTTTCCCTGGAAAAAAACCTCATCTGCCCCGCTTCTGGATGGTAGATTGCAGGAGCCACTCGGTACTATCAAACCAGCCCGACTTGGCACTGATCTCCCCTTGGGTCTGGGATCCATCCTGCGTATCGTGGATTTTCAGGAGCCAGCCGGCCACTCCCAGCCACAGGTCCCCAAACACAAACTACGGCCCTTTTCCCTGGAAGTAAAACTGACCTGCCCATCTTCTGGCTGGCAGATTGCAGGAGGAACTTGGTACTATCAAAGCAGCCCGACTTGGCACTGCTCCCACCTTTCATCTGGGAACCATCCTGCGTATCGTGGATTTTCAGGAGCCAGCCGGCCACTCCCAGCCACAGGCCCCCAAACACAAACTAAGGCCTTTTTCCCTGGCAAAAAAAACTCATCTGCCCCGCTTCTGGATGGTAGATTGCAGGAGCCACTTGGTACTATCAAACAAGCCCGACTCGGCACTGGTGCCACCTTTCATCTGGGAACCATCCTGCGCGGCGTGGATTTTCAGGAGCCAGCTGGCCACTCCCAGTCACAGGCCCATGAACACAAACCACGGCACTTTTCCCTGGGAAAAAAAACTCACCCGCCCCGCTTCTGGCTGGCAGATTGCAGGAGGAACTTGGTACTATCAAAGCAGCCCGACTTGGCACTGCTCCCACCTTTCATCTGGGAACCATCCTGCGTATCGTGGATTTTCAGGAGCCAGCCGGCCACTCCCAGCCACAGGCCCCCAAACACAAACTAAGGCCTTTTTCCCTGGCAAAAAAAACTCATCTGCCCCGCTTCTGGCTGGCAGATTGCAGGAGCAACTTGGTACTATCAAACCAGCCCGACTCGGCACTGGTGCCACCTTTCATCTGGGAACCATCCTGCGTATCGTGGATTTTCAGGAGCCAGCCGGCCCCTCCCAGCCACAGGCCCCCGAACACAAGCCACCGGCCTTTTTCCCTGGCAAACAAAACTCACCCGCCCCGCTTCTGGCTGGCAGATTGCAGGAGCCACTTGCCTCTATCAAACCAGTCCGACTCGTTACTGCTCCTACCTTTCATCTGGGAACCATCCTGCGTATCGTGGATTTTCAGGAGCCAGCCTGCCACTCCCAGCCACAGGCCCCCGAACACAAACCACCGCCCTGTTCCCTGGAAAACAAAACTCACCCGCCCTGCTTCTGGCTGGCAGATTGCAGGAGGCACTGCTCTATCAAACCAGCCCGACTCGGCACTGGTGCCCCCTTGGGTATGGGAACCATCCTGCGTATCGTCGATTTTCAGGAGCCAGCCGGCCACTCCCAGCCACAGGCCCAGAAACACAAACTACGGCCCATTTCACTGGAAGTAAAACTGACCTGCCCATCTTCTGGCTGGCAGATTGCAGGAGCCACTTGGTACTACCAAACCAGCCCGACTCGGCACTGGCGCCACCTTTCATCTGGGAACCATCCTGCGTATCGTGGATTTTCAGGAGCCAGCCGGCCACTCCCACCCACAGGCCCCCGAACACCAACCACGGCCCTTTTCCCTGGCAAACAAAACTCACCCGCCCCGCTGTTGGGTGGCAGATTGCAGGAGCACCTCGGCTCTATCAAACCAGCCGGACTTGGAACTGGTGCCACCTTTCATCTGGGAACCATCCTGTGTAATGTGGATTTCCAGGAGCCAGCCGGGCACTCTCAGCCACAGGCCCCCAAACACATATCACGGCACTTTTCCCTGGAAAAAAAACTCAGCTGCCCTGCTTCTGGATGGTAGATTGCAGGAGCCACTTTGTACTATACAACCAGCCCAACTTGGCACTGGTGCCACCATTCATCTTGGAACCATCCTGCGTATCGTGGATTTTCAGGAGCCAGCCTGCCACTCCCAGCCACAGGCCCCGAAACACAAACTACGGCCCATTTCCTTGGAAGTAAAACTGACCTGCCTATCTTCTGGCTGGCAGATTGCAGGAGTCACTTGGTACTATCAAACCAATCCGACTCGGCACTGGCGCCACCTTTCATCTGGGAACCATCCTGCGTATCGTGGATTTTCAGGAGCCAGCCGGACACTCCAGGCCACAGGCCCCCAAACACAAACTACAGCCCTTTTCCCTGGAAAAAAAACTCATCTGCCCCGCTTCTGGATGGTAGGTTGCAGGAGCCACTTGGTACTATCAAACCAGCCCGACTCGGCACTGATCCCCCCTTGGGTCTGGGAACCATCCTGCGTATCGTGGATTTTCAGGAGCCAGCCAACCACTCCCAGCCACAGGCCCCCAAACACAAACCACGGCCATTTTCCCTGCCAAACAAAATTCACCCGCCCTGCTTCTGGGTGGCAGATTGCAGGAGCACCTCTGCTCTATCAAACCAGCCGGACTTGGCACTGGCGCCACCATTCATCTGGGAACCATCCTGCGTATCGTGGATTTTCAGGAGCCAGCCGGACACTCCCAGCCACAGGGCCCCGAACACAAACCTCGTCACTTTTCCCTGGGAAAAAAAACTCACCCGCCCCGCTTCTGGCTGGCAGATTGCAGGAGCCACTTGGCCCTATCAAACCAGCCCGACTTGGCACTGCTCCCACCTTTCATCTGGGAACCATCCTGCGTATCGTTGATTTTCAGGAGCCAGCCGGCCACTCCCAGCCACAAGCCCCCAAACACAAACTACGGCCCTTTTCCCTGGGAAAAAAAACTCATCTGCCCCGCTTCTGGATGGTAGATTGCAGGAGCCACTTGGTACTATCAAACAAGCCCGACTTGGCACTGCTGCCACCTTTCATCTGGGAACCATCCTGCGCGGCGTGGATTTTCAGGAGCCAGCCGGCCACTCCCAGCCACAGGTCCCTGAACACAAACCACGGCCCTTTTCCCTGGCAAACAAACCTCACCCGCCCAGCTTCTTGCTGGCAGATTGCAGGAGCCACTTGGCTCAATCAATCCAACCTGACTTGGCTGTGGTGCCCACTTGGGTCTGGAAATCATCCTGCGTATCGTGGATTTTCAGGAGCCAGCCGGCCACTCCCACCCACAGGCCCCCGAACACAAACCACGGCCCTTTTCCCTGGAAAAAAATCTCATCTGCCCCGCTTCTGGATGGTAGATTGCAGGAGCCACTTGGTACTATCAAACCAGCCCGACTTGGCACTGATCTCCCCTTGGGTCTGGGATCCATCCTGCGTATCGTGGATTTTCAGGAGCCAGCCGGACACTCCTAGCCACAGGTCCCCAAACACAAACTACGGCCCTTTTCCCTGGGAGTAAAACTGACCTGCCCATCTTCTGGCTGGCAGATTGCAGGAGGCACTTGGTACTATCAAAGCAGCCCGACTTGGCACTGGTGCCACCTTTCATCTGGGAACCATCCTGCGTATCGTGGATTTTCAGGAGCCAGCCGGCAGCTCCCAGCCACAGGCCCCCAAACACAAACTAAGGCCCTTTTCCCTGGCAAAAAAAACTCATCTGCCCCGCTTCTGGATGGTAGATTGCAGGAGCCACTTGGTACTATCAAACAAGCCCGACTCGGCACTGGTGCCACCTTTCATCTGGGAACCATCCTGCGCGGCGTGGATTTTCAGGAGCCAGCTGGCCACTCCCAGTCACAGGCCCACGAACACAAACCACGGCACTTTTCCCTGGGAAAAAAAACTCACCCGCCCCGCTTCTGGCTGGCAGATTGCAGGAGCCACTTGGCGCTATCAAACCAGCCCGACTTGGCACTGGTCCCCCCTTGGGTCTGGGAACCATCCTGCGTATCGTGGATTTTCAGGAGCCAGCCGGCCACTCCCAGCCACAGGTCCCTGAACACAAACCACGGCCCTTTTCCCTGGCAAACAAACCTCACCCGCCCAGCTTCTTGCTGGCAGATTGCAGGAGCCACTTGGCTCAATCAATCCAACCTGACTTGGCTGTGGTGCCCACTTGGGTCTGGAAATCATCCTGCGTATCGTGGATTTTCAGGAGCCAGCCGGCCACTCCCAGCCACAGGCCCCCAAACACAAACCACGGCCATTTTCCCTGCCAAAAAAAATTCACCCGCCCTGCTTCTGGGTGGCAGATTGCAGGAGCACCTCTGCTCTATCAAAACAGCCGGACTTGGCACTGGCGCCACCATTCATCTGGGAACCATCCTGCGTATCGTGGATTTTCAGGAGCCAGCCGGACACTCCCAGCCCCAGGGCCCCGAACACAAACCTCGTCACTTTTCCCTGGGAAAAAAAACTCACCCGCCCCGCTTCTGGCGGGCAGATTGCAGGAGCCACTTGGCCCTATCAAACCAGCCCGACTTGGCACTGCTCCCACCTTTCATCTGGGCACCATCCTGCGTATCGTTGATTTTCAGGAGCCAGCCGGCCACTCCCAGCCACAAGCCCCCAAACACAAACTACGGCCCTTTTCCCTGGGAAAAAAAACTCATCTGCCCCGCTTCTGGATGGTAGATTGCAGGAGCCACTTGGTACTATCAAACAAGCCCGACTTGGCACTGCTGCCACCTTTCATCTGGGAACCATCCTGCGTATCGTGGATTTTCAGGAGCCAGCCGGCCACTCCCAGCCACAGGCCCCGAAACAAAAACTCCGGCCCATTTCCCTGGAAGTAAAACAGACCTGCCCATCTTCTGGCTGGCAGATTGCAGGAGCCACTTGGTACTATCAAACCAATCCGACTCGGCACTGGTGCCACCTTTCATCTGGGAACCATCCTGCGTATCGTGGATTTTCAGGAGCCAGCCGGACACTCCCAGCCACAGGCCCCCAAACACAAACTACGGCCCTTTTCCCTGGAAGTAAAACAGACCTGCCCATCTTCTGGCTTGCAGATTGCAGGAGCCACTTGGCTCTATCAAACCAGCCCGACTCGGCACTGCTTCCAACTTTCATCTTGGAACCATCCTGCGTATTGTGGATTTTCAGGAGCCAGCTGGCCACTCCCAGTCACAGGCCTCCGAACACAAACCACGGCACTTTTCCCTGGGAAAAAAAACTCACCCGCCCCGCTTCTGGCTGGCAGATTGCATGAGCCACATGGCTCTATCAAACCAGCCCGACTTGGTACAGGTCCCCCCTTGGGTCTGGGAACCATCCTGCGTATCGTGGATTTTCAGGAGCCAGCCCGCCACTCCCAGCCACAGGCCCCCAGACAAATACCAAGGCCCTTTTCCCTGGAAAAAAAACTCACCCGCCCCGCTTCTGGATGGCAGATTGCAGGAGCCACTTGGCTCTATCAAACCAGCCCGACATGGCCCTGGTGCAACTTTCATCTGGGAACCATCCTGCGTATCGTGTATTTTCAGGAGCCAGCCGGCCTCTCCCAGCCACAGGCCCCCGAACACAAACCACGGCCCTTTTCCCTGGCAAACAAAACTCACCCGCCCAGCTTCTTGCTGGCAGATTGCAGGAGCCACTTGGCTCAATCAATCCAACCTGACTTGGCTGTGGTGCCCACTTGGGTCTGGAAATCATCCTGCGTATCGTGGATTTTCAGGAGCCAGCCGGACACTCCCACCCACAGGCCCCCGAACACAAACCACGGCCATTTTCCCGGGCAAACAAAACTCACCCGCCCCGCTTCTGTCTGGCAGATTGCAGGAGCCACTTGGTACTACCAAACCAGCCCGACTCGGCACTGGCGCCACCTTTCATCTGGGAACCATCCTGCGTATCGTGGATTTTCAGGAGCCAGCCGGCCACTCCCAGCCACAGGCCCCTTGAACACAAACCACGGCCCTTTTCCCTGGAAAAAAACCTCATCTGCCCCGCTTCTGGATGGTAGATTGCAGGAGCCACTCGGTACTATCAAACCAGCCCGACTTGGCACTGATCTCCCCTTGGGTCTGGGATCCATCCTGCGTATCGTGGATTTTCAGGAGCCAGCCGGCCACTCCCAGCCACAGGTCCCCAAACACAAACTACGGCCCTTTTCCCTGGAAGTAAAACTGACCTGCCCATCTTCTGGCTGGCAGATTGCAGGAGGAACTTGGTACTATCAAAGCAGCCCGACTTGGCACTGCTCCCACCTTTCATCTGGGAACCATCCTGCGTATCGTGGATTTTCAGGAGCCAGCCGGCCACTCCCAGCCACAGGCCCCCAAACACAAACTAAGGCCTTTTTCCCTGGCAAAAAAAACTCATCTGCCCCGCTTCTGGATGGTAGATTGCAGGAGCCACTTGGTACTATCAAACAAGCCCGACTCGGCACTGGTGCCACCTTTCATCTGGGAACCATCCTGCGCGGCGTGGATTTTCAGGAGCCAGCTGGCCACTCCCAGTCACAGGCCCACGAACACAAACCACGGCACTTTTCCCTGGGAAAAAAAACTCACCCGCCCCGCTTCTGGCTGGCAGATTGCAGGAGCCACTTGGCGCTATCAAACCAGCCCGACTTGGCACTGGTCCCCCCTTGGGTCTGGGAACCATCCTGCGTATCGTGGATTTTCAGGAGCCAGCCGGACACTCCCAGCCACAGGCCCCCGAACACAAACTACGGCCCTTTTCCCTGGAAGTAAAACTGACCTGCCCATCTTCTGGCTGGCAGATTGCAGGAGCAACTTGGTACTATCAAACCAGCCCGACTCGGCACTGGTGCCACCTTTCATCTGGGAACCATCCTGCGTATCGTGGATTTTCAGGAGCCAGCCGGCCCCTCCCAGCCACAGGCCCCCGAACACAAGCCACCGGCCTTTTTCCCTGGCAAACAAAACTCACCCGCCCCGCTTCTGGCTGGCAGATTGCAGGAGCCACTTGCCTCTATCAAACCAGTCCGACTCGGCACTGCTCCCACCTTTCATCTGGGAACCATCCTGCGTATCGTGGATTTTCAGGAGCCAGCCTGCCACTCCCAGCCACAGGCCCCCGAACACAAACCACCGCCCTGTTCCCTGGAAAACAAAACTCACCCGCCCTGCTTCTGGCTGGCAGATTGCAGGAGGCACTGCTCTATCAAACCAGCCCGACTCGGCACTGGTGCCCCCTTGGGTATGGGAACCATCCTGCGTATCGTCGATTTTCAGGAGCCAGCCGGCCACTCCCAGCCACAGGCCCAGAAACACAAACTACGGCCCATTTCACTGGAAGTAAAACTGACCTGCCCATCTTCTGGCTGGCAGATTGCAGGAGCCACTTGGTACTACCAAACCAGCCCGACTCGGCACTGGCGCCACCTTTCATCTGGGAACCATCCTGCGTATCGTGGATTTTCAGGAGCCAGCCGGCCACTCCCACCCACAGGCCCCCGAACACCAACCACGGCCCTTTTCCCTGGCAAACAAAACTCACCCGCCCCGCTGTTGGGTGGCAGATTGCAGGAGCACCTCGGCTCTATCAAACCAGCCGGACTTGGAACTGGTGCCACCTTTCATCTGGGAACCATCCTGTGTAATGTGGATTTCCAGGAGCCAGCCGGGCACTCTCAGCCACAGGCCCCCAAACACATATCACGGCACTTTTCCCTGGAAAAAAAACTCAGCTGCCCTGCTTCTGGATGGTAGATTGCAGGAGCCACTTTGTACTATACAACCAGCCCAACTTGGCACTGGTGCCACCATTCATCTTGGAACCATCCTGCGTATCGTGGATTTTCAGGAGCCAGCCTGCCACTCCCAGCCACAGGCCCCGAAACACAAACTACGGCCCATTTCCTTGGAAGTAAAACTGACCTGCCCATCTTCTGGCTGGCAGATTGCAGGAGTCACTTGGTACTATCAAACCAATCCGACTCGGCACTGGCGCCACCTTTCATCTGGGAACCATCCTGCGTATCGTGGATTTTCAGGAGCCAGCCGGACACTCCAGGCCACAGGCCCCCAAACACAAACTACAGCCCTTTTCCCTGGAAAAAAAACTCATCTGCCCCGCTTCTGGATGGTAGGTTGCAGGAGCCACTTGGTACTATCAAACCAGCCTGACTCGGCACTGATCCCCCCTTGGGTCTGGGAACCATCCTGCGTATCGTGGATTTTCAGGAGCCAGCCAACCACTCCCAGCCACAGGCCCCCAAACACAAACCACGGCCATTTTCCCTGCCAAACAAAATTCACCCGCCCTGCTTCTGGGTGGCAGATTGCAGGAGCACCTCTGCTCTATCAAACCAGCCGGACTTGGCACTGGCGCCACCATTCATCTGGGAACCATCCTGCGTATCGTGGATTTTCAGGAGCCAGCCGGACACTCCCAGCCACAGGGCCCCGAACACAAACCTCGTCACTTTTCCCTGGGAAAAAAAACTCACCCGCCCCGCTTCTGGCTGGCAGATTGCAGGAGCCACTTGGCCCTATCAAACCAGCCCGACTTGGCACTGCTCCCACCTTTCATCTGGGAACCATCCTGCGTATCGTTGATTTTCAGGAGCCAGCCGGCCACTCCCAGCCACAAGCCCCCAAACACAAACTACGGCCCTTTTCCCTGGGAAAAAAAACTCATCTGCCCCGCTTCTGGATGGTAGATTGCAGGAGCCACTTGGTACTATCAAACAAGCCCGACTTGGCACTGCTGCCACCTTTCATCTGGGAACCATCCTGCGCGGCGTGGATTTTCAGGAGCCAGCCGGCCACTCCCAGCCACAGATCCCTGAACACAAACCACGGCCCTTTTCCCTGGCAAACAAACCTCACCCGCCCAGCTTCTTGCTGGCAGATTGCAGGAGCCACTTGGCTCAATCAATCCAACCTGACTTGGCTGTGGTGCCCACTTGGGTCTGGAAATCATCCTGCGTATCGTGGATTTTCAGGAGCCAGCCGGCCACTCCCACCCACAGGCCCCCGAACACAAACCACGGCCCTTTTCCCGGGCAAACAAAACTCACCCGCCCCGCTTCTGTCTGGCAGATTGCAGGAGCCACTTGGTACTACCAAACCAGCCCGACTCGGCACTGATGCCCACTTGGGTCTGGGAACCATCCTGCGCGGCGTGGATTTTCAGGAGCCAGCCGGCCACTCCCAGCCACAGGCCCCTTGAACACAAACCACGGCCCTTTTCCCTGGAAAAAAATCTCATCTGCCCCGCTTCTGGATGGTAGATTGCAGGAGCCACTTGGTACTATCAAACCAGCCCGACTTGGCACTGATCTCCCCTTGGGTCTGGGATCCATCCTGCGTATCGTGGATTTTCAGGAGCCAGCCGGACACTCCTAGCCACAGGTCCCCAAACACAAACTACGGCCCTTTTCCCTGGGAGTAAAACTGACCTGCCCATCTTCTGGCTGGCAGATTGCAGGAGGCACTTGGTACTATCAAAGCAGCCCGACTTGGCACTGGTGCCACCTTTCATCTGGGAACCATCCTGCGTATCGTGGATTTTCAGGAGCCAGCCGGCAGCTCCCAGCCACAGGCCCCCAAACACAAACTAAGGCCCTTTTCCCTGGCAAAAAAAACTCATCTGCCCCGCTTCTGGATGGTAGATTGCAGGAGCCACTTGGTACTATCAAACAAGCCCGACTCGGCACTGGTGCCACCTTTCATCTGGGAACCATCCTGCGCGGCGTGGATTTTCAGGAGCCAGCTGGCCACTCCCAGTCACAGGCCCACGAACACAAACCACGGCACTTTTCCCTGGGAAAAAAAACTCACCCGCCCCGCTTCTGGCTGGCAGATTGCAGGAGCCACTTGGCGCGATCAAACCAGCCCGACTTGGCACTGGTCCCCCCTTGGGTCTGGGAACCATCCTGCGTATCGTGGATTTTCAGGAGCCAGCCCGCCACTCCCAGCCACAGGCCCCGAAACACAAACCACGGCCCATTTCCCTGGAAGTAAAACTGACCTGCCCATCTTCAGGCTGGCAGATTGCAGGAGGCACTTGGTACTATCAAACGAATCCGACTCGGCACTGGCGCCACCTTTCATCTGGGAACCATCCTGCGTATCGTGGATTTTCAGGAGCCAGCCGGACACTCCCAGCCACAGGCCCCCGAACACAAACCACGGCCCTGTTCCCTGGAAAACAAAACTCACCCGCCCTGCTTCTGGCTGGCAGATTGCAGGAGGCACTGCTCTATCAAACCAGCCCGACTCGGCACTGGTGCCCCCTTGGGTATGGGAACCATCCTGCGTATCGTGGATTTTCAGGAGCCAGCCGGCCACTCCCAGCCACAGGCCCAGAAACACAAACTACGGCCCATTTCACTGGAAGTAAAACTGACCTGCCCATCTTCTGGCTGGCAGATTGCAGGAGCCACTTGGTACTACCAAACCAGCCCGACTCGGCACTGGCGCCACCTTTCATCTGGGAACCATCCTGCGTATTGTGGATTTCCAGGAGCCAGCCGGGCACTCTCAGCCACAGGCCCCCAAACATATACCACGGCCCTTTTCCCTGGAAGTAAAACTGACATGCCCATCTTCAGGCTGGCAGATTGCAGGAGCCACTAGGTACTATTAAACCAGCCCAACTCGGCACTGGCGCCGCCTTTCATCTGGGAACCATCCTGTGTATCGTGGATTTTCAGGAGCCAGCCGGCCTCTCCCAGCCACAGGCCCCTGAACACAAACCACGGCCCTTTTCCCTGGCAAACAAAACTCACCATCCCAGCTTCTGGCTAGCAGATTGCAGGAGCCGCTTGGCTAAATCAATCCAGCCTGACTTGGCTCTGGTGCCCCCTTGGGTCAGGAAATCATCCTGCGTATCGTGGATTTTCAGGAGCCAGCCGGCCACTCCCACCCACAGGCCCCCGAACACAAACCACGGCCCTTTTCCCGGGCAAAAAAAACTCGCCCGCCCCGCTTCTGTCTGGCAGATTGCAGGAGCCACTTTGCTCTATCAAACCAGCCTGACTTGGCACTGGTGCCACCTTTCATCTTGGAACCATCCTGCGTATCGTGGATTTTCAGGAGCCAGCCGGACACTCCCAGCCACAGGCCCCTGGACACAAACTACGGCCCTTTTCCCTGGAAGTAAAACTCATCTGCCCATCTTCTGGCTGGCAGATTGCAGGAGCCACTTGGTACTTTCAAACCAGCCCGACTCGGCACTGGTGCCACCTTTCATCTGGGAACCATCCTGCGTATCATGGATTTTCAGGAGCCAGCCCGCCCCTCCCAGCCAAAGGCCCCCGAACACAAGCCACCGCCCTTTTTCCCTGGCAAACAAAACTCACCCGCCCCGCTTCTGGCTGGCAGATTGCAGGAGCCACTTGCCTCTATCAAACCGCCCGACTCGGCACTGCTCCCACCTTTCATCTGGGAACCATCCTGCGTATCGTGGATTTTCAGGAGCCAGCCTGCCACTCCCAGCCACAGGCCCCTGAACACAAACCACGGCCCTTTTCCCTGGCAAACAAAACTCACCCTCCCAGCTTCTGGCTAGCAGATTGCAGGAGCCACTTGGCTCAATCAATCCAGCCTGACTTGGCTCTGGAGCCCCCTTGGGTCAGGAAATCATCCTGCGTATCGCGGATTTTCAGGAGCCAGCCGACCACTCCCACCCACAGGCCCCCGAACACAAACCACGGCCCTTTTCCCGGGCAAACAAAACTCACCCGCCCCGCTTCTGTCTGGAAGATTGCAGGAGCCACTTTGCTCTATCAAACCAGCCTGACTTGACACTGGTGCCACCTTTCATCTGGGAACCATCCTGCGTACTCTGGATTTCCAGGAGCCAGCCGGGCACTCTCAGCCCCAGGCCCCCAAACACATACCATGGCCCTTTTCCCTGGAAGTAAAACTGACCTGCCCATCTTCTGGCTGGCAGATTGCAGGAGCCACTTGGTACTATCAAACCAGCCCGACTCGGAACTGGTGCCACCTTTCATCTGGGAACCATCCTGCGTATCGTGGATTTTCAGGAGCTAGCCAGCCACTCCCAGCCACAGGCCCCCGAACACAAACCACGGCCCTGTTCCCTGGGAAAAAAAACTCACCCGCCCCGCTTCTGGCTGGCAGATTGCAGGAGCCACTTGGCCCTATCAAACCAGCCCGACTTGGCACTGGTGCCCCCTTGGGTCTGGGAACCATCCTGCGTATCGTGGATTTTCAGGAGCCAGCCAGCCACTCCCAGCCACAGGCCCCCAAACACAAGCCACCGCCCTTTTTCCCGGGCAAGCAAAACTCACCCGCCCCGCTTTTGGCTGGAAGATTGCAGGAGCCACTTGCCTCTATCAAACCAGCCCGACTCGGCACTGCTCCCACCTTTCATCTGGGAACCATCCTGCGTATCGTGGATTTTCAGGAGCCAGCCGGCCCCTCCCAGCCACAGGCCCCCGAACACAAGCCACCGCCCTTTTTCCCTGGCAAACAAAACTCACCCGCCCCGCTTCTGGCTGGCAGATTGCAGGAGCCACTGGCCTCTATCAAACCAGCTCGACTCGGCACTGGTGCCCCCTTGGGTCTTGGAACCATCCTGCGCGGCGTGGATTTTCAGGAGCCAGCCGGCCACTCCCAGCCACAGGCCCCCAAACACAAACTACGGCCCTTTTCCCTGGAAGTAAAACTGACCTCCCCACCTTCTTGATGGTAGACTGCAGGAGCCACTTGGCCCTATCAAACCAGCCCGACTTGGCACTGGTCCCCCCTTGGGTCTGGGAACCATCCTGCGTATCGTGGATTCTCAGGAGCCAGCCGGCCACTCCCAGCCACAGGCCCCGAAACAAAAACTACGGCCCATTTCCCTGGAAGTAAAACTGACCTGCCCATCTTCAGGCTGGCAGATTGCAGGAGGCACTTGGTACTATCAAACTAGCCCGACTCGGCACTGGTGCCACCTTTCATCTGGGAACCATCCTGCGTATAGTGGATTTTCAGGAGCCAGCTGGCCACTCCCAGTCACAGGCCTCCGAACACAAACCACGGCACATTTCCCTGGGAAAAAAAACTCACCCGCCCCGCTTCTGGCTGGCAGATTGCAGGAGCCACTTGGTACTTTCAAACCAGCCCGACTCGGCACTGGTGCCACCTTTCATCTGGGAACCATCCTGCATATCATGGATTTTCAGGAGCCAGCCGGCCCCTCCCAGCCACAGGCCCCCGAACACAAGCCACCGCCCTTTTTCCCTGGCAAACAAAACTCACCCGCCCCGCTTCTGGCTGGCAGATTGCAGGAGCCACTTGCCTCTATCAAACCAGCCCGACTCGGCACTGCTCCCACCTTTCATCTGGGAACCATCCTGCGTATCGTGGATTTTCAGGAGCCAGCCTGCCACTCCCAGCCACAGGCCAACAGAACACAAACCACGGCCCTGTTCCCTGGCAAACAAAACTCACCCGCCCTGCTTCTGGCTGGCAAATTGCAGGAGGCACTGCTCTATCAAACCAGCCCGACTCGGCACTGGTGCCCCCTTGGGTATGGGAACAATCCTGCGTATCGTGGATTTTCAGGAGCCAGCCGACCACTCCCAGCCACAGGCCCCGAAACAGAAACTACGGCCCATTTCCCTGGAAGTAAAACTGAGCTGCCCATCTTCTGGCTGGCAGATTGCAGGAGCCACTTGGTACTATCAAACCAATCCGACTTGGCACTGGCGCCACCTTTCATCTGGGAACCATCCTGCGTATCGTGGATTTTCAGGAGCCAGCCGGACACTCCCAGCCACAGGCACCCGAACACAAACCACGGCCCTGTTCCCTGGGAAAAAAAACTCACCCGCCCCGCTTCTGGCTGGCAGATTGCAGGAGCCACTTGGCCCTATCAAACCAGCCCGACTTGGCACTGGTCCCCCCTTGGGTCTGGGAACCATCCTGCGTATCGTGGATTTTCAGGAGCCAGCCCGCCGCTCCCAGCCACAGGCCCCCGAACACAAACTACGGCCCATTTCCCTGGAAGTAAAACTGACCTGCCCATCTTCTGGCTGGCAGATTGCAGGAGCCACTTGGTACTATCAAACCAATCCGACTCGGCACTGGTGCCACCTTTCATCTGGGAACCATCCTGCGTATCGTGGATTTTCAGGAGCCAGCCGGACACTCCCAGCCACAGGCCCCTGAACACAAAGTACGGCCCTTTTCCCTGGAAGTAAAACTGACCTGCCCATCTTCTGGCTTGCAGATTGCAGGAGCCACTTGGCTCTATCAAACCAGCCCGACTTGGCACTGCTTCCAACTTTCATCTTGGAACCATCCTGCGTATTGTGGATTTTCAGGAGCCAGCTGGCCACTCCCAGTCACAGGCCTCCGAAAACAAACCACGGCCCTGTTCCCTGGGAAAAAAACTCACCCGCCCCGCTTCTGGCTGGCAGATTGCAGGAGCCACTTGGCCCTATCAAACCAGCCCGACTTGGTACAGGTTCCCCCTTGGGTCTGGGAACCATCCTGCGTATCGTGGATTTTCAGGAGCCAGCCGGCCACTTTCACCCACAGGCCCCCAGACAAGTACCAAAGCCCTTTTCCCTGGGAAAAAAAACTCACCCGCCCCGCTTCTGGATGGCAGATTGCAGGAGCCACTTGGCTCTATCAAACCAGCCCGACTTGGTCCTGGTGCAACTTTCATCTGGGAACCATCCTGCGTATCGTGGATTTTCAGGAGCCAGCCGGCCTCTCCCAGCCACAGGCCCCTGAAAACAAACCACGGCCCTTTTCCCTGGCAAACAAAACTCACCCTCCCAGCTTCTGGGTAGCAGATTGCAGGAGCCACTTGGCTTAATCAATCCAGCCTGACTTGGCTCTGGTGCCCCCTTGGGTCAGGAAATCATCCTGCGTATCGTGGATTTTCAGGAGCCAGGCGGCCACTCCCACCCACAGGCCCCCGAACACAAACCACGGCCCTTATCCCGGGCAAACAAAACTCACCCGCCCCGCTTCTGTCTGGCAGATTGCAGGAGCCACTTTGCTCTATCAAACCAGCCTGACTTGGCACTGGTGCCACCTTTCATCTGGGAACCATCCTGCGTACTCTGGATTTCCAGGAGCCAGCCGGGCACTCTAAGCCCCAGGCCCCCAAACACATACCACGGCCCTTTTCCCTGGAAGTAAAACTGACCTGCCCATCTTCTGGCTGGCAGATTGCAGGAGCCACTTGGTACTATCAAACCAGCCCGACTCGGCACTGGTGCCACCTTTCATCTGGGAACCATCCTGCGTATCGTGGATTTTCAGGAGCCAGCCGGACACTCCCAGCCACAGGCCCCCGAACACAAACCACGGCCCTTTTCCTGGGCAAAAAGAACTCACCCGCCCCGCTTCTGGCCGGCAGATTGCAGGAGCCACTTGGCCCTATCAAACCAGCCCGACTTGGAACTGGTCCCCCCTTGGGTCTGGAAACCATCCTGCGTATCGTGGACTTTCAGGAGCCAGCCCGCCACTCCCAGCCACAGGCCCCCGAACACAAAGCACGGCCCATTTCCCTGGAAGTAAAACTTACCTGCCCATCTTCAGGCTGGCAGATTGCAGGAGGCACTTGGTACTATCAAACCAGCCCGACTCGGCACTGGTGCCACCTTTCATCTGGGAACCATCCTGCGCGGCGTGGATTTTCAGGAGCCAGCCGGCCACTCCCAGCCACAGGTCCCTGAACACAAACCACGGCCCTTTTCCCTGGCAAACAAACCTCACCCGCCCAGCTTCTTGCTGGCAGATTGCAGGAGCCACTTGGCTCAATCAATCCAACCTGACTTGGCTGTGGTGCCCACTTGGGTCTGGAAATCATCCTGCGTATCGTGGATTTTCAGGAGCCAGCCGGCCACTCCCACCCACAGGCCCCCGAACACAAACCACGGCCCTTTTCCCTGGAAAAAAATCTCATCTGCCCCGCTTCTGGATGGTAGATTGCAGGAGCCACTTGGTACTATCAAACCAGCCCGACTTGGCACTGATCTCCCCTTGGGTCTGGGATCCATCCTGCGTATCGTGGATTTTCAGGAGCCAGCCGGACACTCCTAGCCACAGGTCCCCAAACACAAACTACGGCCCTTTTCCCTGGGAGTAAAACTGACCTGCCCATCTTCTGGCTGGCAGATTGCAGGAGGCACTTGGTACTATCAAAGCAGCCCGACTTGGCACTGGTGCCACCTTTCATCTGGGAACCATCCTGCGTATCGTGGATTTTCAGGAGCCAGCCGGCAGCTCCCAGCCACAGGCCCCCAAACACAAACTAAGGCCCTTTTCCCTGGCAAAAAAAACTCATCTGCCCCGCTTCTGGATGGTAGATTGCAGGAGCCACTTGGTACTATCAAACAAGCCCGACTCGGCACTGGTGCCACCTTTCATCTGGGAACCATCCTGCGCGGCGTGGATTTTCAGGAGCCAGCTGGCCACTCCCAGTCACAGGCCCACGAACACAAACCACGGCACTTTTCCCTGGGAAAAAAAACTCACCCGCCCCGCTTCTGGCTGGCAGATTGCAGGAGCCACTTGGCGCTATCAAACCAGCCCGACTTGGCACTGGTCCCCCCTTGGGTCTGGGAACCATCCTGCGTATCGTGGATTTTCAGGAGCCAGCCGGCCACTCCCAGCCACAGGTCCCTGAACACAAACCACGGCCCTTTTCCCTGGCAAACAAACCTCACCCGCCCAGCTTCTTGCTGGCAGATTGCAGGAGCCACTTGGCTCAATCAATCCAACCTGACTTGGCTGTGGTGCCCACTTGGGTCTGGAAATCATCCTGCGTATCGTGGATTTTCAGGAGCCAGCCGGCCACTCCCAGCCACAGGCCCCCAAACACAAACCACGGCCATTTTCCCTGCCAAAAAAAATTCACCCGCCCTGCTTCTGGGTGGCAGATTGCAGGAGCACCTCTGCTCTATCAAAACAGCCGGACTTGGCACTGGCGCCACCATTCATCTGGGAACCATCCTGCGTATCGTGGATTTTCAGGAGCCAGCCGGACACTCCCAGCCCCAGGGCCCCGAACACAAACCTCGTCACTTTTCCCTGGGAAAAAAAACTCACCCGCCCCGCTTCTGGCGGGCAGATTGCAGGAGCCACTTGGCCCTATCAAACCAGCCCGACTTGGCACTGCTCCCACCTTTCATCTGGGCACCATCCTGCGTATCGTTGATTTTCAGGAGCCAGCCGGCCACTCCCAGCCACAAGCCCCCAAACACAAACTACGGCCCTTTTCCCTGGGAAAAAAAACTCATCTGCCCCGCTTCTGGATGGTAGATTGCAGGAGCCACTTGGTACTATCAAACAAGCCCGACTTGGCACTGCTGCCACCTTTCATCTGGGAACCATCCTGCGTATCGTGGATTTTCAGGAGCCAGCCGGCCACTCCCAGCCACAGGCCCCGAAACAAAAACTCCGGCCCATTTCCCTGGAAGTAAAACAGACCTGCCCATCTTCTGGCTGGCAGATTGCAGGAGCCACTTGGTACTATCAAACCAATCCGACTCGGCACTGGTGCCACCTTTCATCTGGGAACCATCCTGCGTATCGTGGATTTTCAGGAGCCAGCCGGACACTCCCAGCCACAGGCCCCCAAACACAAACTACGGCCCTTTTCCCTGGAAGTAAAACAGACCTGCCCATCTTCTGGCTTGCAGATTGCAGGAGCCACTTGGCTCTATCAAACCAGCCCGACTCGGCACTGCTTCCAACTTTCATCTTGGAACCATCCTGCGTATTGTGGATTTTCAGGAGCCAGCTGGCCACTCCCAGTCACAGGCCTCCGAACACAAACCACGGCACTTTTCCCTGGGAAAAAAAACTCACCCGCCCCGCTTCTGGCTGGCAGATTGCATGAGCCACATGGCTCTATCAAACCAGCCCGACTTGGTACAGGTCCCCCCTTGGGTCTGGGAACCATCCTGCGTATCGTGGATTTTCAGGAGCCAGCCCGCCACTCCCAGCCACAGGCCCCCAGACAAATACCAAGGCCCTTTTCCCTGGAAAAAAAACTCACCCGCCCCGCTTCTGGATGGCAGATTGCAGGAGCCACTTGGCTCTATCAAACCAGCCCGACATGGCCCTGGTGCAACTTTCATCTGGGAACCATCCTGCGTATCGTGTATTTTCAGGAGCCAGCCGGCCTCTCCCAGCCACAGGCCCCCGAACACAAACCACGGCCCTTTTCCCTGGCAAACAAAACTCACCCGCCCAGCTTCTTGCTGGCAGATTGCAGGAGCCACTTGGCTCAATCAATCCAACCTGACTTGGCTGTGGTGCCCACTTGGGTCTGGAAATCATCCTGCGTATCGTGGATTTTCAGGAGCCAGCCGGACACTCCCACCCACAGGCCCCCGAACACAAACCACGGCCATTTTCCCGGGCAAACAAAACTCACCCGCCCCGCTTCTGTCTGGCAGATTGCAGGAGCCACTTGGTACTACCAAACCAGCCCGACTCGGCACTGGCGCCACCTTTCATCTGGGAACCATCCTGCGTATCGTGGATTTTCAGGAGCCAGCCGGCCACTCCCAGCCACAGGCCCCTTGAACACAAACCACGGCCCTTTTCCCTGGAAAAAAACCTCATCTGCCCCGCTTCTGGATGGTAGATTGCAGGAGCCACTCGGTACTATCAAACCAGCCCGACTTGGCACTGATCTCCCCTTGGGTCTGGGATCCATCCTGCGTATCGTGGATTTTCAGGAGCCAGCCGGCCACTCCCAGCCACAGGTCCCCAAACACAAACTACGGCCCTTTTCCCTGGAAGTAAAACTGACCTGCCCATCTTCTGGCTGGCAGATTGCAGGAGGAACTTGGTACTATCAAAGCAGCCCGACTTGGCACTGCTCCCACCTTTCATCTGGGAACCATCCTGCGTATCGTGGATTTTCAGGAGCCAGCCGGCCACTCCCAGCCACAGGCCCCCAAACACAAACTAAGGCCTTTTTCCCTGGCAAAAAAAACTCATCTGCCCCGCTTCTGGATGGTAGATTGCAGGAGCCACTTGGTACTATCAAACAAGCCCGACTCGGCACTGGTGCCACCTTTCATCTGGGAACCATCCTGCGCGGCGTGGATTTTCAGGAGCCAGCTGGCCACTCCCAGTCACAGGCCCACGAACACAAACCACGGCACTTTTCCCTGGGAAAAAAAACTCACCCGCCCCGCTTCTGGCTGGCAGATTGCAGGAGCCACTTGGCGCTATCAAACCAGCCCGACTTGGCACTGGTCCCCCCTTGGGTCTGGGAACCATCCTGCGTATCGTGGATTTTCAGGAGCCAGCCGGACACTCCCAGCCACAGGCCCCCGAACACAAACTACGGCCCTTTTCCCTGGAAGTAAAACTGACCTGCCCATCTTCTGGCTGGCAGATTGCAGGAGCAACTTGGTACTATCAAACCAGCCCGACTCGGCACTGGTGCCACCTTTCATCTGGGAACCATCCTGCGTATCGTGGATTTTCAGGAGCCAGCCGGCCCCTCCCAGCCACAGGCCCCCGAACACAAGCCACCGGCCTTTTTCCCTGGCAAACAAAACTCACCCGCCCCGCTTCTGGCTGGCAGATTGCAGGAGCCACTTGCCTCTATCAAACCAGTCCGACTCGGCACTGCTCCCACCTTTCATCTGGGAACCATCCTGCGTATCGTGGATTTTCAGGAGCCAGCCTGCCACTCCCAGCCACAGGCCCCCGAACACAAACCACCGCCCTGTTCCCTGGAAAACAAAACTCACCCGCCCTGCTTCTGGCTGGCAGATTGCAGGAGGCACTGCTCTATCAAACCAGCCCGACTCGGCACTGGTGCCCCCTTGGGTATGGGAACCATCCTGCGTATCGTCGATTTTCAGGAGCCAGCCGGCCACTCCCAGCCACAGGCCCAGAAACACAAACTACGGCCCATTTCACTGGAAGTAAAACTGACCTGCCCATCTTCTGGCTGGCAGATTGCAGGAGCCACTTGGTACTACCAAACCAGCCCGACTCGGCACTGGCGCCACCTTTCATCTGGGAACCATCCTGCGTATCGTGGATTTTCAGGAGCCAGCCGGCCATTCCCACCCACAGGCCCCCGAACACCAACCACGGCCCTTTTCCCTGGCAAACAAAACTCACCCGCCCCGCTGTTGGGTGGCAGATTGCAGGAGCACCTCGGCTCTATCAAACCAGCCGGACTTGGAACTGGTGCCACCTTTCATCTGGGAACCATCCTGTGTAATGTGGATTTCCAGGAGCCAGCCGGGCACTCTCAGCCACAGGCCCCCAAACACATATCACGGCACTTTTCCCTGGAAAAAAAACTCAGCTGCCCTGCTTCTGGATGGTAGATTGCAGGAGCCACTTTGTACTATACAACCAGCCCAACTTGGCACTGGTGCCACCATTCATCTTGGAACCATCCTGCGTATCGTGGATTTTCAGGAGCCAGCCTGCCACTCCCAGCCACAGGCCCCGAAACACAAACTACGGCCCATTTCCTTGGAAGTAAAACTGACCTGCCCATCTTCTGGCTGGCAGATTGCAGGAGTCACTTGGTACTATCAAACCAATCCGACTCGGCACTGGCGCCACCTTTCATCTGGGAACCATCCTGCGTATCGTGGATTTTCAGGAGCCAGCCGGACACTCCAGGCCACAGGCCCCCAAACACAAACTACAGCCCTTTTCCCTGGAAAAAAAACTCATCTGCCCCGCTTCTGGATGGTAGGTTGCAGGAGCCACTTGGTACTATCAAACCAGCCTGACTCGGCACTGATCCCCCCTTGGGTCTGGGAACCATCCTGCGTATCGTGGATTTTCAGGAGCCAGCCAACCACTCCCAGCCACAGGCCCCCAAACACAAACCACGGCCATTTTCCCTGCCAAACAAAATTCACCCGCCCTGCTTCTGGGTGGCAGATTGCAGGAGCACCTCTGCTCTATCAAACCAGCCGGACTTGGCACTGGCGCCACCATTCATCTGGGAACCATCCTGCGTATCGTGGATTTTCAGGAGCCAGCCGGACACTCCCAGCCACAGGGCCCCGAACACAAACCTCGTCACTTTTCCCTGGGAAAAAAAACTCACCCGCCCCGCTTCTGGCTGGCAGATTGCAGGAGCCACTTGGCCCTATCAAACCAGCCCGACTTGGCACTGCTCCCACCTTTCATCTGGGAACCATCCTGCGTATCGTTGATTTTCAGGAGCCAGCCGGCCACTCCCAGCCACAAGCCCCCAAACACAAACTACGGCCCTTTTCCCTGGGAAAAAAAACTCATCTGCCCCGCTTCTGGATGGTAGATTGCAGGAGCCACTTGGTACTATCAAACAAGCCCGACTTGGCACTGCTGCCACCTTTCATCTGGGAACCATCCTGCGCGGCGTGGATTTTCAGGAGCCAGCCGGCCACTCCCAGCCACAGATCCCTGAACACAAACCACGGCCCTTTTCCCTGGCAAACAAACCTCACCCGCCCAGCTTCTTGCTGGCAGATTGCAGGAGCCACTTGGCTCAATCAATCCAACCTGACTTGGCTGTGGTGCCCACTTGGGTCTGGAAATCATCCTGCGTATCGTGGATTTTCAGGAGCCAGCCGGCCACTCCCACCCACAGGCCCCCGAACACAAACCACGGCCCTTTTCCCGGGCAAACAAAACTCACCCGCCCCGCTTCTGTCTGGCAGATTGCAGGAGCCACTTGGTACTACCAAACCAGCCCGACTCGGCACTGGTGCCCACTTGGGTCTGGGAACCATCCTGCGCGGCGTGGATTTTCAGGAGCCAGCCGGCCACTCCCAGCCACAGGCCCCTTGAACACAAACCACGGCCCTTTTCCCTGGAAAAAAATCTCATCTGCCCCGCTTCTGGATGGTAGATTGCAGGAGCCACTTGGTACTATCAAACCAGCCCGACTTGGCACTGATCTCCCCTTGGGTCTGGGATCCATCCTGCGTATCGTGGATTTTCAGGAGCCAGCCGGACACTCCTAGCCACAGGTCCCCAAACACAAACTACGGCCCTTTTCCCTGGGAGTAAAACTGACCTGCCCATCTTCTGGCTGGCAGATTGCAGGAGGCACTTGGTACTATCAAAGCAGCCCGACTTGGCACTGGTGCCACCTTTCATCTGGGAACCATCCTGCGTATCGTGGATTTTCAGGAGCCAGCCGGCAGCTCCCAGCCACAGGCCCCCAAACACAAACTAAGGCCCTTTTCCCTGGCAAAAAAAACTCATCTGCCCCGCTTCTGGATGGTAGATTGCAGGAGCCACTTGGTACTATCAAACAAGCCCGACTCGGCACTGGTGCCACCTTTCATCTGGGAACCATCCTGCGCGGCGTGGATTTTCAGGAGCCAGCTGGCCACTCCCAGTCACAGGCCCACGAACACAAACCACGGCACTTTTCCCTGGGAAAAAAAACTCACCCGCCCCGCTTCTGGCTGGCAGATTGCAGGAGCCACTTGGCGCGATCAAACCAGCCCGACTTGGCACTGGTCCCCCCTTGGGTCTGGGAACCATCCTGCGTATCGTGGATTTTCAGGAGCCAGCCCGCCACTCCCAGCCACAGGCCCCGAAACACAAACCACGGCCCATTTCCCTGGAAGTAAAACTGACCTGCCCATCTTCAGGCTGGCAGATTGCAGGAGGCACTTGGTACTATCAAACGAATCCGACTCGGCACTGGCGCCACCTTTCATCTGGGAACCATCCTGCGTATCGTGGATTTTCAGGAGCCAGCCGGACACTCCCAGCCACAGGCCCCCGAACACAAACCACGGCCCTGTTCCCTGGAAAACAAAACTCACCCGCCCTGCTTCTGGCTGGCAGATTGCAGGAGGCACTGCTCTATCAAACCAGCCCGACTCGGCACTGGTGCCCCCTTGGGTATGGGAACCATCCTGCGTATCGTGGATTTTCAGGAGCCAGCCGGCCACTCCCAGCCACAGGCCCAGAAACACAAACTACGGCCCATTTCACTGGAAGTAAAACTGACCTGCCCATCTTCTGGCTGGCAGATTGCAGGAGCCACTTGGTACTACCAAACCAGCCCGACTCGGCACTGGCGCCACCTTTCATCTGGGAACCATCCTGCGTATTGTGGATTTCCAGGAGCCAGCCGGGCACTCTCAGCCACAGGCCCCCAAACATATACCACGGCCCTTTTCCCTGGAAGTAAAACTGACATGCCCATCTTCAGGCTGGCAGATTGCAGGAGCCACTAGGTACTATTAAACCAGCCCAACTCGGCACTGGCGCCGCCTTTCATCTGGGAACCATCCTGTGTATCGTGGATTTTCAGGAGCCAGCCGGCCTCTCCCAGCCACAGGCCCCTGAACACAAACCACGGCCCTTTTCCCTGGCAAACAAAACTCACCATCCCAGCTTCTGGCTAGCAGATTGCAGGAGCCGCTTGGCTAAATCAATCCAGCCTGACTTGGCTCTGGTGCCCCCTTGGGTCAGGAAATCATCCTGCGTATCGTGGATTTTCAGGAGCCAGCCGGCCACTCCCACCCACAGGCCCCCGAACACAAACCACGGCCCTTTTCCCGGGCAAAAAAAACTCGCCCGCCCCGCTTCTGTCTGGCAGATTGCAGGAGCCACTTTGCTCTATCAAACCAGCCTGACTTGGCACTGGTGCCACCTTTCATCTTGGAACCATCCTGCGTATCGTGGATTTTCAGGAGCCAGCCGGACACTCCCAGCCACAGGCCCCTGGACACAAACTACGGCCCTTTTCCCTGGAAGTAAAACTCATCTGCCCATCTTCTGGCTGGCAGATTGCAGGAGCCACTTGGTACTTTCAAACCAGCCCGACTCGGCACTGGTGCCACCTTTCATCTGGGAACCATCCTGCGTATCATGGATTTTCAGGAGCCAGCCCGCCCCTCCCAGCCAAAGGCCCCCGAACACAAGCCACCGCCCTTTTTCCCTGGCAAACAAAACTCACCCGCCCCGCTTCTGGCTGGCAGATTGCAGGAGCCACTTGCCTCTATCAAACCGCCCGACTCGGCACTGCTCCCACCTTTCATCTGGGAACCATCCTGCGTATCGTGGATTTTCAGGAGCCAGCCTGCCACTCCCAGCCACAGGCCCCTGAACACAAACCACGGCCCTTTTCCCTGGCAAACAAAACTCACCCTCCCAGCTTCTGGCTAGCAGATTGCAGGAGCCACTTGGCTCAATCAATCCAGCCTGACTTGGCTCTGGAGCCCCCTTGGGTCAGGAAATCATCCTGCGTATCGCGGATTTTCAGGAGCCAGCCGACCACTCCCACCCACAGGCCCCCGAACACAAACCACGGCCCTTTTCCCGGGCAAACAAAACTCACCCGCCCCGCTTCTGTCTGGAAGATTGCAGGAGCCACTTTGCTCTATCAAACCAGCCTGACTTGACACTGGTGCCACCTTTCATCTGGGAACCATCCTGCGTACTCTGGATTTCCAGGAGCCAGCCGGGCACTCTCAGCCCCAGGCCCCCAAACACATACCATGGCCCTTTTCCCTGGAAGTAAAACTGACCTGCCCATCTTCTGGCTGGCAGATTGCAGGAGCCACTTGGTACTATCAAACCAGCCCGACTCGGAACTGGTGCCACCTTTCATCTGGGAACCATCCTGCGTATCGTGGATTTTCAGGAGCTAGCCAGCCACTCCCAGCCACAGGCCCCCGAACACAAACCACGGCCCTGTTCCCTGGGAAAAAAAACTCACCCGCCCCGCTTCTGGCTGGCAGATTGCAGGAGCCACTTGGCCCTATCAAACCAGCCCGACTTGGCACTGGTGCCCCCTTGGGTCTGGGAACCATCCTGCGTATCGTGGATTTTCAGGAGCCAGCCAGCCACTCCCAGCCACAGGCCCCCAAACACAAGCCACCGCCCTTTTTCCCGGGCAAGCAAAACTCACCCGCCCCGCTTTTGGCTGGAAGATTGCAGGAGCCACTTGCCTCTATCAAACCAGCCCGACTCGGCACTGCTCCCACCTTTCATCTGGGAACCATCCTGCGTATCGTGGATTTTCAGGAGCCAGCCGGCCCCTCCCAGCCACAGGCCCCCGAACACAAGCCACCGCCCTTTTTCCCTGGCAAACAAAACTCACCCGCCCCGCTTCTGGCTGGCAGATTGCAGGAGCCACTGGCCTCTATCAAACCAGCTCGACTCGGCACTGGTGCCCCCTTGGGTCTTGGAACCATCCTGCGCGGCGTGGATTTTCAGGAGCCAGCCGGCCACTCCCAGCCACAGGCCCCCAAACACAAACTACGGCCCTTTTCCCTGGAAGTAAAACTGACCTCCCCACCTTCTTGATGGTAGACTGCAGGAGCCACTTGGCCCTATCAAACCAGCCCGACTTGGCACTGGTCCCCCCTTGGGTCTGGGAACCATCCTGCGTATCGTGGATTCTCAGGAGCCAGCCGGCCACTCCCAGCCACAGGCCCCGAAACAAAAACTACGGCCCATTTCCCTGGAAGTAAAACTGACCTGCCCATCTTCAGGCTGGCAGATTGCAGGAGGCACTTGGTACTATCAAACTAGCCCGACTCGGCACTGGTGCCACCTTTCATCTGGGAACCATCCTGCGTATAGTGGATTTTCAGGAGCCAGCTGGCCACTCCCAGTCACAGGCCTCCGAACACAAACCACGGCACATTTCCCTGGGAAAAAAAACTCACCCGCCCCGCTTCTGGCTGGCAGATTGCAGGAGCCACTTGGTACTTTCAAACCAGCCCGACTCGGCACTGGTGCCACCTTTCATCTGGGAACCATCCTGCATATCATGGATTTTCAGGAGCCAGCCGGCCCCTCCCAGCCACAGGCCCCCGAACACAAGCCACCGCCCTTTTTCCCTGGCAAACAAAACTCACCCGCCCCGCTTCTGGCTGGCAGATTGCAGGAGCCACTTGCCTCTATCAAACCAGCCCGACTCGGCACTGCTCCCACCTTTCATCTGGGAACCATCCTGCGTATCGTGGATTTTCAGGAGCCAGCCTGCCACTCCCAGCCACAGGCCAACAGAACACAAACCACGGCCCTGTTCCCTGGCAAACAAAACTCACCCGCCCTGCTTCTGGCTGGCAAATTGCAGGAGGCACTGCTCTATCAAACCAGCCCGACTCGGCACTGGTGCCCCCTTGGGTATGGGAACAATCCTGCGTATCGTGGATTTTCAGGAGCCAGCCGACCACTCCCAGCCACAGGCCCCGAAACAGAAACTACGGCCCATTTCCCTGGAAGTAAAACTGAGCTGCCCATCTTCTGGCTGGCAGATTGCAGGAGCCACTTGGTACTATCAAACCAATCCGACTTGGCACTGGCGCCACCTTTCATCTGGGAACCATCCTGCGTATCGTGGATTTTCAGGAGCCAGCCGGACACTCCCAGCCACAGGCACCCGAACACAAACCACGGCCCTGTTCCCTGGGAAAAAAAACTCACCCGCCCCGCTTCTGGCTGGCAGATTGCAGGAGCCACTTGGCCCTATCAAACCAGCCCGACTTGGCACTGGTCCCCCCTTGGGTCTGGGAACCATCCTGCGTATCGTGGATTTTCAGGAGCCAGCCCGCCGCTCCCAGCCACAGGCCCCCGAACACAAACTACGGCCCATTTCCCTGGAAGTAAAACTGACCTGCCCATCTTCTGGCTGGCAGATTGCAGGAGCCACTTGGTACTATCAAACCAATCCGACTCGGCACTGGTGCCACCTTTCATCTGGGAACCATCCTGCGTATCGTGGATTTTCAGGAGCCAGCCGGACACTCCCAGCCACAGGCCCCTGAACACAAAGTACGGCCCTTTTCCCTGGAAGTAAAACTGACCTGCCCATCTTCTGGCTTGCAGATTGCAGGAGCCACTTGGCTCTATCAAACCAGCCCGACTTGGCACTGCTTCCAACTTTCATCTTGGAACCATCCTGCGTATTGTGGATTTTCAGGAGCCAGCTGGCCACTCCCAGTCACAGGCCTCCGAAAACAAACCACGGCCCTGTTCCCTGGGAAAAAAACTCACCCGCCCCGCTTCTGGCTGGCAGATTGCAGGAGCCACTTGGCCCTATCAAACCAGCCCGACTTGGTACAGGTTCCCCCTTGGGTCTGGGAACCATCCTGCGTATCGTGGATTTTCAGGAGCCAGCCGGCCACTTTCACCCACAGGCCCCCAGACAAGTACCAAAGCCCTTTTCCCTGGGAAAAAAAACTCACCCGCCCCGCTTCTGGATGGCAGATTGCAGGAGCCACTTGGCTCTATCAAACCAGCCCGACTTGGTCCTGGTGCAACTTTCATCTGGGAACCATCCTGCGTATCGTGGATTTTCAGGAGCCAGCCGGCCTCTCCCAGCCACAGGCCCCTGAAAACAAACCACGGCCCTTTTCCCTGGCAAACAAAACTCACCCTCCCAGCTTCTGGGTAGCAGATTGCAGGAGCCACTTGGCTTAATCAATCCAGCCTGACTTGGCTCTGGTGCCCCCTTGGGTCAGGAAATCATCCTGCGTATCGTGGATTTTCAGGAGCCAGGCGGCCACTCCCACCCACAGGCCCCCGAACACAAACCACGGCCCTTATCCCGGGCAAACAAAACTCACCCGCCCCGCTTCTGTCTGGCAGATTGCAGGAGCCACTTTGCTCTATCAAACCAGCCTGACTTGGCACTGGTGCCACCTTTCATCTGGGAACCATCCTGCGTACTCTGGATTTCCAGGAGCCAGCCGGGCACTCTAAGCCCCAGGCCCCCAAACACATACCACGGCCCTTTTCCCTGGAAGTAAAACTGACCTGCCCATCTTCTGGCTGGCAGATTGCAGGAGCCACTTGGTACTATCAAACCAGCCCGACTCGGCACTGGTGCCACCTTTCATCTGGGAACCATCCTGCGTATCGTGGATTTTCAGGAGCCAGCCGGACACTCCCAGCCACAGGCCCCCGAACACAAACCACGGCCCTTTTCCTGGGCAAAAAGAACTCACCCGCCCCGCTTCTGGCCGGCAGATTGCAGGAGCCACTTGGCCCTATCAAACCAGCCCGACTTGGAACTGGTCCCCCCTTGGGTCTGGAAACCATCCTGCGTATCGTGGACTTTCAGGAGCCAGCCCGCCACTCCCAGCCACAGGCCCCCGAACACAAAGCACGGCCCATTTCCCTGGAAGTAAAACTTACCTGCCCATCTTCAGGCTGGCAGATTGCAGGAGGCACTTGGTACTATCAAACCAGCCCGACTCGGCACTGGTGCCACCTTTCATCTGGGAACCATCCTGCGTATCGTGGATTTTCAGGAGCCAGCCGGACACTCCCAGCCACAGGCCCCTGAACACAAACTACGGCCCTTTTCCCTGGAAGTAAAACTGACCTGCCCATCTTCTGGCTGGCAGATTGCAGGAGCCACTTGGCTCTATCAAACCAGCCCGACTTGGCACTGCTTCCAACTTTCATCTTGGAACCATCCTGCGTATTGTGGATTTTCAGGAGCCAGCTGGCCACTCCCAGTCACAGGCCTCCGAACACAAACCACGGCACTTTTCCCTGGGAAAAAAAACTCACCCGCCCCGCTTCTGGATGGCAGATTGCAGGAGCCACTTGGCTCTATCAAACCAGCCCGACTTGGTCCTGGTGCAACTTTCATCTGGGAACCATCCTGCGTATCGTGGATTTTCAGGAGCCAGCCGGCCTCTCCCAGCCACAGGCCCCTGAAAACAAACCACGGCCCTTTTCCCTGGCAAACAAAACTCACCCGCCCAGCTTCTGGCTGGCAGATTGCAGGAGCCACTTGGCTCAATCAATCCAGCCTGACTTGGCTCTGGTGCCCCCTTGGGTCTGGAAATCATCCTGCGTATCGTGGATTTTCAGGAGCCAGCCGGCCACTCCCACCCACAGGCCCCCGAACACAACCCACGGTCCTTTTCCCGGGCAAACAAAACTCACCCGCCCCGCTTCTGTCTGGCAGATTGCAGGAGCCACTTTGCTCTATCAAACCAGCCTGACTTGGCACTGGTGCCACCTTTCATCTGGGAACCATCCTGCGTATTGTGGATTTCCAGGAGCCAGCCGGGCACTCTCAGCCACAGGCCCCCAAACACATACCACGGCCCTTTTCCCTGGAAGTAAAACTGACCTGCCCATCTTCTGGCTGGCAGATTGCAGGAGCCACTAGCTACTATTAAACCAGCCCGACTCGGCACTGGTGCCGCCTTTCATCTGGGAACCATCCTGCGTATCGTGGATTTTCAGGAGCCAGCCGGCCTCTCCCAGCCACAGGCCCCTGAACACAAACCACGGCCCTTTTCCCTGGCAAACAAAACTGACCTTCCCAGCTTCTGGCTAGCAGATTGCAGGAGCCACTTGGCTCAATCAATCCAGCCTGACTTGGCTCTGGTGCCCCCTTGGGTCTGGAAATCATCCTGCGTATCGTGGATTTTCAGGAGCCAGCCGGCCACTCCCACCCACAGGCCCCCGAACACAAACCACGGCCCTTTTCCCGGGCAAACAAAACTCACCCGCCCCGCTTCTGTCTGGCAGATTGCAGGAGCCACTTTGCTCTATCAAACCAGCCTGACTTGGCACTGGTGCCACCTTTCATCTGGGAACCTTCCTGCGTATTGTGGATTTCCAGGAGCCAGCCGGGCACTCTCAGCCACAGGCCCCCAAACACATACCACGGCCCTTTTCCCTGGAAGTAAAACTGACCTGCACATCATCTGGCTGGCAGATTGCAGGAGCCACTAGGTACTATTAAACCAGCCCGACTCGGCACTGGTGCCGCCTTTTATCTGGGAACCATCCTGCGTATCGTGGATTTTCAGGAGCCAGGCGGCCACTCCCACCCACAGGCCCCCGAACACAAACCACGGCCCTTATCCCGGGCAAACAAAACTCACCCGCCCCGCTTCTGTCTGGCAGATTGCAGGAGCCACTTTGCTCTATCAAACCAGCCTGACTTGGCACTGGTGCCACCTTTCATCTGGGAACCATCCTGCGTACTCTGGATTTCCAGGAGCCAGCCGGGCACTCTAAGCCCCAGGCCCCCAAACACATACCACGGCCCTTTTCCCTGGAAGTAAAACTGACCTGCCCATCTTCTGGCTGGCAGATTGCAGGAGCCACTTGGTACTATCAAACCAGCCCGACTCGGCACTGGTGCCACCTTTCATCTGGGAACCATCCTGCGTATCGTGGATTTTCAGGAGCCAGCCGGACACTCCCAGCCACAGGCCCCCGAACACAAACCACGGCCCTTTTCCTGGGCAAAGAGAACTCACCCGCCCCGCTTCTGGCTGGCAGATTGCAGGAGCCACTTGGCCCTATCAAACCAGCCCGACGTGGCACTGGTCCCCCCTTGGGTCTGGAAACCATCCTGCGTATCGTGGACTTTCAGGAGCCAGCCCGCCACTCCCAGCCACAGGCCCCCGAACACAAAGCACGGCCCATTTCCCTGGAAGTAAAACTTACCTGCCCATCTTCAGGCTGGCAGATTGCAGGAGGCACTTGGTACTATCAAACCAGCCCGACTCGGCACTGGTGCCACCTTTCATCTGGGAACCATCCTGCGTATCGTGGATTTTCAGGAGCCAGCCGGGCTCTCCCAGCCACAGGCCCCTGAAAACAAACCACGGCCCTTTTCCCTGGCAAACAAAACTCACCCGCCCAGCTTCTGGCTGGCAGATTGCAGGAGCCACTTGGCTCAATCAATCCAGCCTGACTTGGCTCTGGTGCCCCCTTGGGTCTGGAAATCATCCTGCGTATCGTGGATTTTCAGGAGCCAGCCGGCCACTCCCACCCACAGGCCCCCGAACACAACCCACGGTCCTTTTCCCGGGCAAACAAAACTCACCCGCCCCGCTTCTGTCTGGCAGATTGCAGGAGCCACTTTGCTCTATCAAACCAGCCTGACTTGGCACTGGTGCCACCTTTCATCTGGGAACCATCCTGCGTATTGTGGATTTCCAGGAGCCAGCCGGGCACTCTCAGCCACAGGCCCCCAAACACATACCACGGCCCTTTTCCCTGGAAGTAAAACTGACCTGCCCATCTTCTGGCTGGCAGATTGCAGGAGCCACTAGGTACTATTAAACCAGCCCGACTCGGCACTGGTGCCGCCTTTCATCTGGGAACCATCCTGCGTATCGTGGATTTTCAGGAGCCAGCCGGCCTCTCCCAGCCACAGGCCCCTGAACACAAACCACGGCCCTTTTCCCTGGCAAACAAAACTGACCTTCCCAGCTTCTGGCTAGCAGATTGCAGGAGCCACTTGGCTCAATCAATCCAGCCTGACTTGGCTCTGGTGCCCCCTTGGGTCTGGAAATCATCCTGCGTATCGTGGATTTTCAGGAGCCAGCCGGCCACTCCCAGCCTCCTGCCCCCAAACACAAACCACGGCCACACAAAACTGCCAAAGAAAACTCACCCGCCCCGCTTCTGGGTGGCAGATTGCAGGAGCACCTCGGCTCTATCAAACCAGCCGGACTTGGCACTGGCGCTACCATTCATCTGGGAACCATCCTGCGTATCGTGGATTTTCAGGAGCCAGCCGGCCACTCCCAGCAACTAGCCCCTGAACACAAACCACGGCACTTTCCCTGGAAGTAATACTGACCTTCCCAACTTGTGGCTGGCAGATTGCAGGAGCCACTTGGTACTATCAAACCAATCGGACTCGGCACTGGTGCCACCCCTCATCTGGGAACCATCCTGTGTATCGTGGATTTTCAGGAGCCAGCCGGCCACTCCGAGCCACAGGCCCTCGAACAAAAACTATGGCCCTTTTCCCTGGCAAAAAAAACTCATCTGCCCCGATTCTGGATGGTAGATTGCAGGAGCCACTTGCCTCTATCAAACCAGCCCGACTTGTTACTGCTGCCACCTTTCATCTGGAATCCATCCTGCGCGGCGTGGATTTTCAGGAGCCAGCCGGCCACTCAGCCACAGGCCCCCAAACACCAACTACGGCCCTTTTCCCTGGAAGTAAAACTGACCTGCCCATCTTCTGGCTGGAAGATTGCAGAAGCCACTTGGCGCTATCAAATCAGCCCGACTCGGCGCTGCTCCCAACTTTCATCTGGGAACCATCCTGCGTATCGTGGATTTTCAGGAGCCAACCGGCCCCTCCCAGCCACAGGCCCCCGAACACAAGCCACCGCCCTTTTTCCCGGGCAAACAAAACTCACCCGCCCCGCTTCTGGCTGGAAGATTGCAGGCGCCACTTGCCTCTATCAAACCAGCCCTACTCGGCACTGCTCCCACCTTTCATCTGGGAACCATCCTGCTTCCTTTCGTGGATTTTCAGGAGCCTGCCTGCGACTCCCAGCCACAGGCCCCCGAACAGAAACCACGGCCCTTTTCCCTGGCAAACAAAACTCACCCGCCCTGCTTCTGGCTGGCAGATTGCAGGAGCCACTTGCATCTATCAAACCAGCTCGACTCGGCACTGGTGCCCCCTTGGGTCTGAGAACCATCCTGCGCGGCGTGGATTTTCAGGAGCCAGCCGGCCACTCCCAGCCACAGGCCCCCAAACACAAACTACGGCCCTATTCCCTGGAAGTAAAACTGACCTCCCCACCTTCTTGATGGTAGAGTGCAGGAGCCACTTTGTACTATCATACCAGTCCGACTCGTCACTTGTGCCACCTTTCATATGGGAACCATCCTGTGCGGCGTGGATTTTCAGGAGCCAGCCGGCCACTCCAAGCCACAGGCCCCCAAACACATTCCACAGCCCGTTTCCCGGGAAGAAAAAATCAGCTGCCCCGCTTCTCGCTGGCAGATTGCAGGAGCCACTTGGCCCTATCAAACCAGCCCGACTTGGCACTGGTGCCCCCTTGGGTCTGGGAACTATCCTGCGTATCGTGGATTTTCAGGAGCCAGCCAGCCACTCCCAGCCACAGGCCCCCAAACACAAGCCACCGCCCTTTTTCCATGGCAAACAAAACTCACCCGCCCCGCTTCTGGCTGGCAGATTTCAGGAGCCACTTGCCTCTACCAAACCAGCACGACTCGGCACTTGTGCCACCTTTCATCTGGGAACCATCCTGCGTATCGTGGATTTTCAGGAGCCAGCCGGCCCCTCCCAGCCACAGGCCCCCGAACACAAGCCACCGCCCTTTTTCCCTGGCAAATAAAACTCACCCGCCCCGCTTCTGGCTGGCAGAATGCAGGAGCCACTCGCCTCTATCAAACCAGCCCTACTCGGCACTGCTCCCACCTTTCATCTGGGAACCATCCTGCGTATCGTGGATTTTCAGGAGCCTGCCTGCCACTCCCAGCCACAGGCCCCCGAACACAAACCACGGCCCTTTTCCCTGGCAAACAAAACTCACCCGCCCCGCTTCTGGCTGGCAGATTGCAGGAGACACTGGCCTCTATCAAACCAGCTCGACTCGGCACTGGTGCCCCCTTGGGTCTGGGAACCATCCTGCGCGGCGTGGATTTTCAGGAGCCAGCCGGCCACTCGCACCCACAGGCCCCCAAACACAAACTACGGCCCTTTTCCCTGGAAGTAAAACTGACCTCCCCACCTTCTTGATGGTAGACTGCAGGAGCCACTTGCCTGTATCAAACCAGCCCGACTTGGCACTGGTGCCCCCTTTGGCCTCGGAACCATCCTGCGCGGCCTGGATTTTCAGGAGCCAGCCGGCCACTCTCAGCCACAGACTCCCAAACAAAAACTACGGCCCTTTTCCCTGGAACTAAAACTGACCTGCCCATCTTCTGGCTGGCAGATTCCAGGAGCCACTTGGCTCTATCAAACCAGCCTGACTCGGCACTGCTGCCACCTTTCAGTAGGTTACCATCCTGCATATCGTGGATTTTCAGGAGCCAGCCGGCCACTCCCAGCCACAGGCCCCCGAACAAAAACCACGGCCCTTTTCCCTGGCAAACAAAACTCACTGCCCATCTTCTGGCTGGCAGAATGCAGGAGCCACTTGGCTCTATCAAACCAGCCCGATATGGCACTGGTTCCACCCTTCAGCTGGGAACCATCCTGCGTATCGTGGATTTTCAGGAGCCACCCTACCACTCCCAGCCACAGGCCGCCAAACACATACCACAGCCCTTTTCCCAGGCAAACAAAACTCACCCGCCCCGCTTCTGGCTGGAAGATTGCAGGATCCACTTGGCTCTATCGAACCAGCCCGACTTGGTACTGGTGCCACCTTTCATCTGGGAACCATCCTGCGCGGTGTGGATTTTCAGGAGCCAGCCGGCCACTCCCAGCCACAGGCCCCCGAACACAAACTATGGCCCTTATCCCTGGAAGTAAAACTGACCTGCCCATCTTCTGGCTGGCAGACTGCAGGACCCACTTGGCTCTATCAAACCAGCCCGATATGGCACTGGTTCCACCATTCGTCTGGGAACCATCCTGCGTATCGTGGATTTTCAGGAGCCAGCCTGCCACTCCCAGCCACAGACCCTAAACACATACCACAGCCCGTTTCCCGGGAAAAAAAAATCAGCTGCCCCGCTTCTGGCTGGCAGATTGCAGGAGACACTTGCCTCTATCAAACAAGCCCGACTTGGCACTGGTGCCCACTTGGGTCTCGAACCATCCTGCGCGGCGTGGATTTTCAGGAGCCAGCCAGCCATTCCCAGCCACAGGCCCCCAAACACAAGCCACGGCCCTTTTTCCCTGGCAAACAAAACTCACCCGCCCCGCTTCTGGCTGGCAGATTGCAGGAGACACTTGGTACTTTCAAACCAGCCCGACTCGGCACTGGTGCCACCTTTCATCTGGGAACCATCCTGCGTATCATGGATTTTCAGGAGCCTGCCTGCCACTCCCAGCCACAGGCCCCCGAACACAAACTACGGCCCTTTTCCCTGGCAAACAAAACTCACCCGCCCCGCTTCTGGCTGGAAGATTGCAGGAGCCACTTGCCTCTATCAAACCAGCTCGACTCGGCACTGGTGCCCCCTTGGGTCTGGGAACCATCCTGCGCAGCGTGGATTTTCAGGAGCCTGCCGGCCACTCCCAGCCACAGGCCCCCAAACACAAACTACGGCCCTTTTCCCTGGAAGGAAATCTGACCTCCCCACCTTCTGGATGGTAGACTGCAGGAGCCACTTTGTACTATCAAACCAGCCCGACTTGGCACTGGTGCCCCCTTTGGTCTGGGAATCATCCTGCGTATCGTGGATTTTCAGGAGCCAGCCGGCCACTCCCAGCCACAGGCCCCCAAACACCAACTACGGCCCTTTTCCCTGGAAGTAAAACTGACCTGCCCATCATCTGGCTGGCAGATTGCAGGAGCCACTTGGCTCTATCAAATCAGCCCGACTCGGCACTGCTCCCAACATTCATCTGGGAACCATCCTGCGTATTGTGGATTTTCAGGAGCCAGCCGGCCACTCCCAGCCACAGGCTCCCGAACAAAAGCCACGGCCCTTTTCCCTGGCAAAAAAAAATCACCTGCCCCGCTTCTGGCTGGCAGATTGCAGGAGTCACTTGGCTCTATCAAAGCAACCTGACTTGGTACTGGTGCACCCATTGGTTTGGGAACCATACTGCGCGGCATGGATTTTCAGGAGCCAGCCGGCCACTCCCAGCCACAGGCCTCCGAACAAAAACCACGGCCCTTTTCCCTGGCAAACAAAACTCACCCGCCCTGCTTCTGGCTGGCAGATTGCAGGAGTCACTTGGCTCTCTCAAACTTGCCCGATTCGGCACTGGTGACCCCTTGGGCCTGGGAACCATCCTGCTCGGCGTGGATTTTCAGGAGCTAGCCGGCCGCTCCCAGACAAAGGCCCCCAAACACAAACTACGGCCCTTTTCCCTGGAAGTAAAACTGCCCTGCCCATCTTCTGGCTGGCAGATTGCAGGACCCACTTGGTTCTATCAAACCAGCTCGACTAGGCACTGGTGCCACCTTTCATCTGGGAACCATCCTGCGTATCGTGGATTTTCAGGAGCCAGGCTGCCACTCCCAGCCACAGGCCCCCGAACACAAACCACGGCCCTTTTCCCGGGCAAACAAAACTCACCCGCCCCGCTTCTGGCTGGCAGATTGCAGGAGCCACTTGCCTCTATCAAACCAGCCCGACTTTGCACTGGTGCCCTCTTTCGTCTGGGAACCATCCTGCGTATCGTGGATTTTCAGGAGCCAGCCGGCCACTCTCAGCCACAGACTCCCAAATAAAAACTACGGCCCTTTTCCCTGGAACAAACACTGACCTGCCCATCTTCTGGCTGGCAGATTCCAGGAGCCACTTGGCTCTATCAAACCAGCCTGACTCGGCACTGCTGCCACCTTTCAGTAGGTTACCATCCTGCATATCGTGGATTTTCAGGAGCCAGCCGGCCACTCCCAGCCACAGGCCCCCGAACAAAAACCACGGCCCTTTTCCCTGGCAAACAAAACTCACTGCCCATCTTCTGGCTGGCAGAATGCAGGAGCCACTTGGCTCTATCAAACCAGGCCGATATGGCACTGGTTCCACCCTTCGTCTGGGAACCATCCTGCGTATCGTGGATTTTCAGGAGCCACCCTACCACTCCCAGCCACAGGCCGCCAAACACATACCACAGCCCTTTTCCCTGGCAAACAAAACTCAGCTGCCCCGCGTCTGGATGGTAGACTTCAGGAGCCACTTTGTACTATCATACCAGTCCGACTTGGAAATGGTGCCACCTTTCATCTGGGAACCATCCTGCGTATCTTGGATTTTCAGAAGCCAGCCGGCCACTCCCAGCCACAGGCCCCCGAACAAAAACCACGCCCCTTTTCCCTGGCAAACAAAACTCACTCGCCCTGCTTCTGACTGGCAGATTGCAGGAGCCACTTGCCTCTATCAAACCATCCCGACTTGGCACTGGTGCCCCCTTTGGTCTGGGAACCATCCTGCGCGGCGTGGATTTTCAGGAGCCAGCCGACCACTCCCAGCCACAGGCCCCCAAACAAAAACTACGGCCCTTTTCCCTGGAAGTAAAACTGACCTGCCCATCTTCTGGCTGGCGGATTGCAGGAGCCACTTGGCTCTGTCAAATCATCCCGACTCGGCACTGCTCCCAACTTTCATCTGGGAACCATTCTGCGTATTGTGGATTTTCAGGAGCCAGCCGGCCACCCCCAGCCACAAGTTCCCGAACAAAAGCCACGGCCCATTTCCCTGGCAAAAAAACCTCACCCAACCCGCTTCTGGCTGGCAGATTGCAGGAGCCACTTGCCTCTATCAAACCAGCCCGACTCGGCGCTGGTGCCCTCTTTCATCTGGGAACCATACTGCGCGGCATGGATTTTCAGGAGCCAGCCGGCCACTCCCAGCCACAGGCCCCGGAACACAAACCACGGCCCTTTTCCCTGGCAAACAAAACTCACCCACCCCGCTTCTGGCTGGCAGATTGCAGGAGCCACTTGCCTCTATCAAACCAGCCCGACTCGGCATTGGTGCCCTCTTTCATCTGGGAACCATCCTGCGTATCGTGGATTTTCAGGAGCCAGCCGGCCACTCCCAGCCACAGGCCCCCGAACACAAACCACGGCCCTTTTCCCAGGCAAACAAAACTCACCCGCCCCGCTTCTGGCTGGAAGATTGCAGGATCCACTTGGCTCTATCAAACCAGCCCGACTTGGTACTGGTGCCACCTTTCATCTGGGAACCATCCTGCGCGGTGTGGATTTTCAGGAGCCAGCCGGCCACTCCCAGCCACAGGCCCCCGAACACAAGCCACGGCCCTTTTCCCTGGAAGTAAAACTGACCTGCCCATCTTCTGGCTGGCAGATTGCAGGAGCCACTTGACTCTATCAAACCAGCCCGACTTGGCACTGGTGCCACCTTTCATCTGGGAACCAAACGGCGTTTCGTGGATTTTCAGGAGCCAGCCGGCCACTCCCTGCCACAGGCCCCCGGCAACAAACTACGGCCCTTTTCCCTGGCAAACAAAACTCACTCGCCCCGCTTCTGGCTGGCAGATTGCAGGAGCCACTTGGCTCTATCAAACCAGCCCGACTTGGCACTGGTGCCACCTTTCATCTGGGAACCATCCGGCGTATCGTGGATTTTCAGCAGACAGCCTGCCGCTCCCAGCAACAGGCCCCCAAACACATACCACAGCCCTTTTCCCGGGAAGAAAAAATCAGCTGCCCCGCTTCTGGATGGTAGATTGCAGGAGCCACTTGGCTCTATCAAACCAGCCCGACTTGGCACTGGTGCCCCCTTTGGTCTGGGAACCATCCTGCTCGGTGTGGATTTTCAGGAGCCAGCCGGCCACTCCCAGCCACAGGCCCCCAAACACAAACCACGGCCCTTTTCCCTGGAAGTAAAACTGACTTACCCACCTTCTGGATGGTAGACTTAAGGAGCCACTTCCTACTATCATACCAGCCCGACTTGGAAATGGTGCCACCTTTCATCTGGGAACCATCCTACGTATCTTGGATTTTCAGGAGCCAGCCGGCCACTCCCAGTCACAAGCCCCCAAACACATACCAGGGCCCTTTTCCCTGGAAAAAATACTCAGCTGCCCCGCTTCTGGATGGTAGATTGCAGGAGCCACTTTGAATTATCATACCAGTCCGACTTGGTGCTGGTGCCCACTTGGGTCTGGGAACCATCCTGCGCGGTGTGGATTTTCAGGAGCCAGCAGGCCACTCCAAGCCACAGGCCCCCGAACACAAACCACGGCCCTTTTCCCTGGCAAACAAAACTCACCCACCCCGCTTCTGGCTGGCAGATTGCAGGAGCCACTTGCCTCTATCAAACCAGCCCGACTCGGCATTGGTGCCCTCTTTCATCTGGGAACCATCCTGCGTATCGTGGATTTTCAGGAGCCAGCCGGCCACTCCCAGCCACAGGCCCCCGAACACAAACCACAGCCCTTTTCCCTGGCGAACAAAACTCAGCTGCCCCGCTTCTTGCTAGCAGAATGCAGGAGCCATTTGGCTCTATCAAACCAGCTCGATATGGCACTGGTTCCACCATTCGTCTGGGAACCATCCTGCGTATCGTGGATTTTCAGGAGCCAGCCTGCCACTCCCAGCCACAGGCCCCCAAACACATACCACAGCCCTTTTCCCGGGAAAAAAAAATCAGCTGCCCCGCTTCTGGATGGTAGATTGCAGGAGCTACTTTGTGCTGTCAAACCAGCCCGACTCGGCACTGGTGCCCACTTGGGTCTGGGAACCATCCTGCGCGATGTGGATTTTCAGGAGCCAGCCGGCCACTCCCAGCCACAGGCCCCCGAACACAAGCCACGGCCCTTTTCCCCGGAAGTAAAACTGACCTGCCCATCTTCTGGCTGGCAGATTGCAGGAGCCACTTGACTCTATCAAACCAGCCCAACATGGCACTGGTGCCACCTTTCATCTGGGAACCATCCGGCGTTTCGTGGATTTTCAGGAGCCAGCCGGCCACTCCCTGCCACAGGCCCCCGGTAACAAACTACGGCCCTTTTCCCTGGCAAACAAAACTCACTCGCCCCGCTTCTGGCTGGCAGATTGCAGGAGCCACTTGGCTCTATCAAACCAGCCCGACTTGGCACTGGTGCCACCTTTCATCTGGGAACCATCCTGCATATCGTGGATTTTCAGGAGCCAGCCGGCCACTCCCAGCCACAGGCCCCCGAACACAAACCACGGCCCTTTTCCCTGGAAGTAAAACTGACCTGCCCATCTTCTGGCTTGCAGATTGCAGGAGCCACTTGGCTCTATCAAACCAGCCCGATATGGCACTGGTTCCACCATTCGTCTGGGAACCATCCTGCGTATCGTGGATTTTCAGGAGCCAGCCTGCCACTCCCAGCCACAGGCCCCCAAACACGTACCACAGCCCTTTTCCCGGGAAAAAAAAATCAGCTGCCCCGCTTCTGGATGGTAGATTGCAGGATCTACTTTGTGCTATCAAACCAGCACGACTCGGCACTGGTGCCCACTTGGGTCTGGGAACCATCCTGCGCGGTGTGGATTTTCAGGAGCCAGCCGGCCACTCCCAGCCACAAGCCCCCAAACAAAAGCCACGGCCCTTTTCCCTGGAAGTAAAACTGACCTGCCCATCTTCTGGCTGGCAGATTGCAGGAGCCACTTGGCTCTATCAAACCAGCCCGACTTGGCACTGGTGCCCTCTTTCATCTGGGAACCTTCCTGCGTATCGTAGATTTTCAGGCGCCAGCTGGCCACTCCCAGCCACAGGCTCCCAAACAAAAACCACGGCCCTTTTCTCTGCAAGTAATACTGACCTGTCCATCTTCTGGCTGGCAGATTGCAGGAGCCACTTGGCTCTATCAAACCAGCCTGACTTGGCACTCGTGCCACCTTTCATCTGGGAACCATCCGGCATATCGTGGATTTTCAGGAGCCAGCCGGCCACTCCCAGCCAGAGGCCCCCGAACACAAACCACAGCCCTTTTCCCTGGCGAACAAAACTCAGCTGCCCCGCTTCTGGCTGGCAGAATGCAGGAGCCACTTGGCTCTATCAAACCAGCCCGATATGGCACTGGTTCCACCATTCGTCTGGGAACCATCCTGCGTATCGTGGATTTTCAGGAGCCAGCCGGCCACTCCCAGCCACAGGCCCCCAAACACAAACTACGGCCCTTTTCCCTGGAAGTAAAACTGACCTCCCCACCTTCTGGATGGTAGACTTCAGGAGCCACTTCGTACTATCATACCAACCCGACTTGGAAATGGTGCCACCTTTCATCTGGGAACCATCCTACGTATTTTGGATTTTCAGGAGCCATCCGGTCACTCCCAGTCACAAGCCCCCAAACACATACCACGGCCCTTTTCCCTGGAAAAAATACTCAGCTGCCCCGCTTCTGGATAGTAGATTGCAGGAGCCACTTTGAACTATCATACCAGTCCGACTTGGTGCTGGTGCCCACTTGGGTCTGGGAACCATCCTGCGCGGTGTGGATTTTCAGGAGCCAGCCGGCCACTCCCAGCCACAGGCCCCCGAACACAAACCACGGCCCTTCTCCCTGGCAAACAAAACTCAGCTGCCCCGCTTCTGGCTGGCAGAATGCAGGAGCCACTTGGCTCTATCAAACCAGCCCGATATGGCACTTGTCCCACCATTCGTCTGGGAACCATCCTGCGTATCGTGCATTTTCAGGAGCCAGCCTACCACTCCCAGCCCAGGCCCCCAAACACATACCACAGCCCTTTTCCCGGGAAAAAAAAATCAGCTGCCCCGCTTCTGGGTGGTAGATAGCAGGAGCTACTTGCCTCTATCAAACAAGCCCGACACGGCACTAGTGCCCACTTGGGTCTGGGAACCATCCTGCGCGGTGTGGATTTTCAGGAGCCAGCCGGCCACTCCCAGCCACAGGCCCCCGAACACAAACTATGGCCCTTTATTCCTGGAAGTAAAACTGACCTGCCCATCTTCTGGCTGGCAGAATGCAGGACCCACTTGGCTCTATCAAACCAGCCCGATATGGCACTGGTTCCACCATTCGTCTGGGAACCATCCTGCGTATCGTGGATTTTCAGGAGCCAGCCTGGTACTCCCAGCCACAGGCCCCCAAACACATACCACAGCCCGTTTCCTGGGAAAAAAAAATCAGCTGCCACGCTTCTCGCTGGCAGATTGCAGGAGCCACTTTCCTCTATCAAACCAGCCCGACTCGGAACTTGTGTCACCTTTCATCTGGGAACCATCCTGCGTATTGTGGATTTTCAGGAGCCACCCGGCCCCTCCCAGCCACAGGCCCCCGAACACAAGCCACGGCCCTTTTCCCTGGCAAACAAAACTCACCCACCCCGCTTCTGGCTGGCAGATTGCAGGAGCCACTTGCCTCTATCAAACCAGCCCGACTCGGCATTGGTGCCCTCTTTCATCTGGGAACCATCCTGCGTATCGTGGATTTTCAGGAGCCAGCCGGCCACTCCCAGCCACAGGCCCCCGAACACAAACCACGGCCCTTTTCCCAGGCAAACAAAACTCACCCGCCCCGCTTCTGGCTGGAAGATTGCAGGATCCACTTGGCTCTATCAAACCAGCCCGACTTGGTACTGGTGCCACCTTTCATCTGGGAACCATCCTGCGCGGTGTGGATTTTCAGGAGCCAGCCGGCCACTCCCAGCCACAGGCCCCCGAACACAAGCCACGGCCCTTTTCCCTGGAAGTAAAACTGACCTGCCCATCTTCTGGCTGGCAGATTGCAGGAGCCACTTGACTCTATCAAACCAGCCCGACATGGCACTGGTGCCACCTTTCATCTGGGAACCATCCGGCGTTTCGTGGATTTTCAGGAGCCAGCCGGCCACTCCCTGCCACAGGCCCCCGGCAACAAACTACGGCCCTTTTCCCTGGCAAACAAAACTCACTCGCCCCGCTTCTGGCTGGCAGATTGCAGGAGCCACTTGGCTCTATCAAACCAGCCCGACTTGGCACTGGTGCCACCTTTCATCTGGGAACCATCCTGCGTATCGTGGATTTTCAGCAGACAGCCTGCCGCTCCCAGCAACAGGCCCCCAAACACATACCACAGCCCTTTTCCCGGGAAGAAAAAATCAGCTGCCCCGCTTCTGGATGGTAGATTGCAGGAGCCACTTGGCTCTATCAAACCAGCCCGACTTGGCACTGGTGCCCCCTTTGGTCTGGGAACCATCCTGCTCGGTGTGGATTTTTAGGAGCCAGCCGGCCACTCCCAGCCACAGGCCCCCAAACACAAACCACGGCCCTTTTCCCTGGAAGTAAAACTGACTTACCCACCTTCTGGATGGTAGACTTAAGGAGCCACTTCCTACTATCATACCAGCCCGACTTGGAAATGGTGCCACCTTTCATCTGGGAACCATCCTACGTATCTTGGATTTTCAGGAGCCAGCCGGCCACTCCCAGTCACAAGCCCCCAAACACATACCAGGGCCCTTTTCCCTGGAATAAATACTCAGCTGCCCCGCTTCTGGATGGTAGATTGCAGGAGCCACTTTGAACTATCATACCAGTCCGACTTGGTGCTGGTGCCCACTTGGGTCTGGGAACCATCCTGCGCGGTGTGGATTTTCAGGAGCCAGCAGGCCACTGCAAGCCACAGGCCCCCGAACACAAACCACGGCCCTTTTCCCTGGCAAACAAAACTCACCCACCCCGCTTCTGGCTGGCAGATTGCAGGAGCCACTTGCCTCTATCAAACCAGCCCGACTCGGCATTGGTGCCCTCTTTCATCTGGGAACCATCCTGCGTATCGTGGATTTTCAGGAGCCAGCCGGCCACTCCCAGCCACAGGCCCCCGAACACAAACCACAGCCCTTTTCCCTGGCAAACAAAACTCAGCTGCCCCGCTTCTTGCTAGCAGAATGCAGGAGCCATTTGGCTCTATCAAACCAGCTCGATATGGCACTGGTTCCACCATTCGTCTGGGAACCATCCTGCGTATCGTGGATTTTCAGGAGCCAGCCTGCCACTCCCAGCCACAGGCCCCCAAACACATACCACAGCCCTTTTCCCGGGAAAAAAAAATCAGCTGCCCCGCTTCTGGATGGTAGATTGCAGGAGCTACTTTGTGCTGTCAAACCAGCCCGACTCGGCACTGGTGCCCACTTGGGTCTGGGAACCATCCTGCGCGATGTGGATTTTCAGGAGCCAGCCGGCCACTCCCAGCCACAGGCCCCCGAACACAAGCCACGGCCCTTTTCCCCGGAAGTAAAACTGACCTGCCCATCTTCTGGCTGGCAGATTGCAGGAGCCACTTGACTCTATCAAACCAGCCCGACATGGCACTGGTGCCACCTTTCATCTGGGAACCATCCGGCGTTTCGTGGATTTTCAGGAGCCAGCCGGCCACTCCCTGCCACAGGCCCCCGGCAACAAACTACGGCCCTTTTCCCTGGCAAACAAAACTCACTCGCCCCGCTTCTGGCTGGCAGATTGCAGGAGCCACTTGGCTCTATCAAACCAGCCTGACTTGGCACTGGTGTCACCTTTCATCTGGGAACCATCCTGCATATCGTGGATTTTCAGGAGCCAGCCGGCCACTCCCAGCCACAGGCCCCCGAACACAAACCACGGCCCTTTTCCCTGGAAGTAAAACTGACCTGCCCATCTTCTGGCTTGCAGATTGCAGGAGCCACTTGGCTCTATCAAACCAGCCCGATATGGCACTGGTTCCACCATTCGTCTGGGAACCATCCTGCGTATCGTGGATTTTCAGGAGCCAGCCTGCCACTCCCAGCCACAGGCCCCCAAACACGTACCACAGCCCTTTTCCCGGGAAAAAAAAATCAGCTGCCCCGCTTCTGGATGGTAGATTGCAGGATCTACTTTGTGCTATCAAACCAGCACGACTCGGCACTGGTGCCCACTTGGGTCTGGGAACCATCCTGCGCGGTGTGGATTTTCAGGAGCCAGCCGGCCACTCCCAGCCACAAGCCCCCAAACAAAAGCCACGGCCCTTTTCCCTGGAAGTAAAACTGACCTGCCCATCTTCTGGCTGGCAGATTGCAGGAGCCACTTGGCTCTATCAAACCAGCCCGACTTGGCACTGGTGCCCTCTTTCATCTGGGAACCTTCCTGCGTATCGTAGATTTTCAGGCGCCAGCTGGCCACTCCCAGCCACAGGCTCCCAAACAAAAACCACGGCCCTTTTCTCTGCAAGTAATACTGACCTGTCCATCTTCTGGCTGGCAGATTGCAGGAGCCACTTGGCTCTATCAAACCAGCCTGACTTGGCACTCGTGCCACCTTTCATCTGGGAACCATCCGGCATATCGTGGATTTTCAGGAGCCAGCCGGCCACTCCCAGCCAGAGGCCCCCGAACACAAACCACAGCCCTTTTCCCTGGCGAACAAAACTCAGCTGCCCCGCTTCTGGCTGGCAGAATGCAGGAGCCACTTGGCTCTATCAAACCAGCCCGATATGGCACTGGTTCCACCATTCGTCTGGGAACCATCCTGCGTATCGTGGATTTTCAGGAGCCAGCCGGCCACTCCCAGCCACAGGCCCCCAAACACAAACTACGGCCCTTTTCCCTGGAAGTAAAACTGACCTCCCCACCTTCTGGATGGTAGACTTCAGGAGCCACTTCGTACTATCATACCAACCCGACTTGGAAATGGTGCCACCTTTCATCTGGGAACCATCCTACGTATTTTGGATTTTCAGGAGCCATCCGGTCACTCCCAGTCACAAGCCCCCAAACACATCCCACGGCCCTTTTCCCTGGAAAAAATACTCAGCTGCCCCGCTTCTGGATGGTAGATTGCAGGAGCCACTTTGAACTATCATACCAGTCCGACTTGGTGCTGGTGCCCACTTGGGTCTGGGAACCATCCTGCGCGGTGTGGATTTTCAGGAGCCAGCCGGCCACTCCCAGCCACAGGCCCCCGAACACAAACCACGGCCCTTCTCCCTGGCAAACAAAACTCAGCTGCCCCGCTTCTGGCTGGCAGAATGCAGGAGCCACTTGGCTCTATCAAACCAGCCCGATATGGCACTTGTCCCACCATTCGTCTGGGAACCATCCTGCGTATCGTGCATTTTCAGGAGCCAGCCTACCACTCCCAGCCCAGGCCCCCAAACACATACCACAGCCCTTTTCCCGGGAAAAAAAAATCAGCTGCCCCGCTTCTGGGTGGTAGATAGCAGGAGCTACTTGCCTCTATCAAACAAGCCTGACACGGCACTAGTGCCCACTTGGGTCTGGGAATCATCCTGCGCGGTGTGGATTTTCAGGAGCCAGCCGGCCACTCCCAGCCACAGGCCCCCGAACACAAACTATGGCCCTTTATTCCTGGAAGTAAAACTGACCTGCCCATCTTCTGGCTGGCAGAATGCAGGACCCACTTGGCTCTATCAAACCAGCCCGATATGGCACTGGTTCCACCATTCGTCTGGGAACCATCCTGCGTATCGTGGATTTTCAGGAGCCAGCCTGGTACTCCCAGCCACAGGCCCCCAAACACATACCACAGCCCGTTTCCTGGGAAAAAAAAATCAGCTGCCACGCTTCTCGCTGGCAGATTGCAGGAGCCACTTTCCTCTATCAAACCAGCCCGACTCGGAACTTGTGTCACCTTTCATCTGGGAACCATCCTGCGTATTGTGGATTTTCAGGAGCCACCCGGCCCCTCCCAGCCACAGGCCCCCGAACACAAGCCACGGCCCTTTTTCCCTGGCAAACAAAACTCACCCGCCCCGCTTCTGGCTGGCAGATTGCAGGAGCCACTTGCCTATATCAAACCAGCCCGACTCGGCACTTGCGCCACCTTTCATCTGGGAACCATCCTGTGTATCGTGGATTTTCAGGAGCCAGCCTGCCACTCCCAGCCACAGGCCCCCGAACACAAACCACGGCCCTTTTCCCTGGAAGTAAAACTGACCTCCCCACCTTCTGGATGGTAGACTGCAGGAGCCACTTTGTACTATCATACCAGTCCGACTCGGCACTTGTGCCACCTTTCATATGGGAACCATCCTGCGTATCATGGATTTTCAGGAGCCAGCTGGCCACTCCCAGCCACAGGCCCCCAAACACAAACTACGGCCCTTTTCCCTGGAAGTAAAACTGACCTGCCCATCTTCTGGCTTGCAGATTGCAGGAGCCACTTGGCTCTATCAAACCAGCCTGACTCGGCACTGCTCCCAACTTTCATCTGGGAACCATCCTGCGTATCGTGGATTTTCAGGAGCCAGCCGGCCACTCCCAGCCACAGGCCCCCGAACACAAGCCACGGCCCTTTTCCCTGGCAAACAAAACTCACCCGCCCTGCTTCTGGCTGGCAGATTGCAGGAGCCACTTGCCTCTATCAAACCAGCCCGACTTGGCACTGGTGCCCCATTTGGTCTGGGAACCATCCTGCGCGGCGTGGATTTTCAGGAGCCAGCCGGCCACTCCCAGCAACAGGCCCCCAAACACCAACTACGGCCCTTTTCCCTGGAAGTAAAACTGACCTGCCCATCTTCTGGCTGGCAGATTGCAGGAGCCACTTGGCTCTATCAAATCAGCCCGACTCGGCACTGCTCCCAACTTTCATCTGGGAACCATCCTGCATATTGTGGATTTTCAGGAGCCAGCCGGCCACTCCCAGCCACAGGCCCCCGAACAAAAACCACGGCCCATTTCCCTGGCAAACAAAACTCAGCTGCCCCGCTTCTGGCTGCAGAATGCAGGAGCCACTTGGCTCTATCAAACCAGCCCGATATGGCACTGGTTCCACCATTCGTCTGGGAACCATCCTGCGTATCGTGGATTTTTAGGAGCCAGCCTGCCACTCCCAGCCACAGGCCCCCAAACACATACCACAGCCCTTTTCCCGGGAAAAAAAAATCAGCTGCCCCGCTTCTGGATGGTAGATTGCAGGAGCTACTTTGTGCAGTCAAACCAGCCCGACTCGGCACTGGTGCCCACTTGGGTCTGGGAACCATCCTGCGCAGCGTGGATTTTCAGGAGCCAGCCGGCCACTCCCAGCCACAGGCCCCCGAACACAAGCCACGGCCCTTTTCCCTGGAAGTAAAACTGACCTGCCCATCTTCTGGCTGGCAGATTGCAGGAGCCACTTGACTCTGTAAAACCAGCCCGACTTGGCACTCGTGCCACCTTTCATCTGGGAACCATCCGGCGTATCGTGGATTTTCAGGAGCCAGGCGGCCACTCCCAGCCACAGGCCCCCGAACACAAACCACGGCCCTTTTCCCTGGCAAACAAAACTCACCCGCCCCGCTTCTGGCTGGCAGAATGCAGGAGCCACTTGGCTCTATCAAACCAGCCCGACTTGGCACTGGTGCCCCCTTTGGTCTGGGAACCATCCTGCGTATCGTGGATTTTCAGGAGCCACCCTGCCACTCCCAGCCACAGGCCGCCAAACACATACCACAGCCCTTTTCCCGGGAAAAAAAAATCAGCTGCCCCGCTTCTGGATGGTAGATTGCAGGAGCTACTTTGTGCTATCAAACCAGCCCGACTCGGCACTGGTGCCTACTTGGGTCTGGGAACCATCCTGCGCGGCGTGGATTTTGAGGAGCCAGCCGGCCACTCCCAGCCACAGGCCCCCAAACACAAACTACGGCCCTTTTCCCTGGCAAACAAAACTCACCCGCCCCGCTTCTGGCTGGCAGATTGCAGGAGCCACTTGGCTCTATCAAACCAGCCCGACTCGGCACTGGTGCCACCTTTCATCTGGGAACTATCCTGCGTATCGTGGATTTTCAGGAGCCAGCCTGCCACTCCCAGCCACAGGCCCCCGAACAAAAACCACGGCCCTTTTCTCTGGAAGTAAAACTGACCTGCCCCGCTTCTGGCTGGCAGAATGCAGGAGCCACTTGGCTCTATCAAACCAGCCCGATATGGCACTGGTTCCACCATTCGTCTGGGAACCATCCTGCGTATCGTGGATTTTCAGGAGCCAGCCTGCCACTCCCAGCCACAGGCCCCCGAACACCAACCACGGCCCTTTTCCCTGGAAGTCAAACTGACCTCCCCACCTTCTGGATGGTAGACTTCAGGAGCCACTTCCTACTAGCATACAAGCCCGACTTGGAAATGGTGCCACCTTTCATCTGGGAACCATCCTGTGTATCTTGGATTTTCAGGAGCCAGCCGGCCGCTCCCAGCCACAGGCCCCCGAACACCAACCACGGCCCTTTTCCCTGGCAAACAAAACTCACCCGCCCTGCTTCTGGCTGGCAGATTGCAGGAGCCACTTGCCTCTATCAAACCAGCCCGACTTGGCACTGGTGCCCCCTTTGGTCTGGGAACCATCCTGCGCGGCGTGAATTTTCAGGAGCCAGCCGGCCACTCCCAGCCACAGGCCCCCAAACACCAACTACGGCCCTTTTCCCTGGAAGTAAAACTGACCTGCCCATCTTCTGGCTGGCAGATTGCAGGAGCCACTTGGGTCTATCAAACCAGCCCGACTCGGCACTGCTCCCAACTTTCATCTGGGAACCATCCTGCGTATCGTGGATTTTCAGGAGCCAGCCGGCCACTCCCAGCCACAGGCCCCCGAACAAAAGCCACGGCCCTTTTCCCTGGCAAACAAAACTCACCCACCCCGCTTCTGGCTGGCAGATTGCAGGAGCCACTTGGCTCTATCAAAGCAACCTGACTTGGCACTGGTGCACCCATTGGTTTGGGAACCATACTGCGCGGCATGGATTTTCAGGAGCCAGCCGGCCACTCCCAGCCACAGGCCCCCGAACACAAACCACGGCCCTTTTCCCTGGCAAACAAAACTCACCCGCCCCGCTTCTGGCTGGCAGATTGCAGGAGCCACTTGCCTCTATCAAACCATCCCGACTTGGCACTGGTGCCCCCTTTGGTCTGGGAACCATCCTGCGCGGCGTGGATTTTCAGGAGCCAGCCGGCCACTCCCAGCCACAGGCCCCCGAACACAAACCACGGCCCTTTTCCCTGGCAAACAAAACTCACCCGCCCTGCTTCTGGCTGGCAGATTGCAGGAGGCACTGCTCTATCAAACCAGCCCGACTCGGCACTGGTGCCCCCTTGGGTCTGGGAATCATCCTGCATATCGTGGATTTTCAGGAGCCAGCCGGCCACTCCCAGCCACAGGCCCCCAAACACCAACTACGGCCCTTTTCCCTGGCAAACAAAACTCACCCGCCCCGCTTCTGGCTGGCAGATTGCAGGAGCCACGTGGCTCTATCAAATCAGCCTGACTCGGCACTGCTCCCAACTTTCATCTGGGAACCATCCTGCGTATTGTGGATTTTCAGGAGCCAGCCGGCCACTCCCAGCCCCAGGCCCCCAACACAAACCGCGGCCTTTTTCCCTGGAAGTAAAACTGACCTCCCCACCTTCTGGATGGTAGACTTCAGGAGCCACTTCGTACTAGCATACCAGCCCGACTTGGAAATTGTGCCACCTTTCATCTGGGATCCATCCTGTGTATCTTGGATTTTCAGGAGCCAGCCGGCCACTCCCAGCCACAGGCCCCCCAACACCAACTACGGCCCTTTTCCCTGGCTAAAAAAACTCACCTGCCGTGCTTCTGGCTGGCAGATTGCAGGAGCCACTTGGCTCTATCAAAGCAACCTGACTTGGCACTGGTGCACCCATTGGTTTGGGAACCATACTGCGCGGCATGGATTTTCAGGAGCCAGCCGGCCACTCCAAGCCACAGGCCCCCGAACAAAAACCACGGCCCATTTCCCTGGCAAACAAAACTCAGCTGCCCCGCTTCTGGCTGGCAGAATGCAGGAGCCACTTGGCTCTATCAAACCAGCCCAATATGGCACTGGTTCCACCATTCGTCTGGGAACCATCCTGCGTATCGTGGATTTTCAGGAGCCAGCCTGCCACTCCCAGCCACAGGCCCCCAAACACATACCACAGCCCTTTTCCCGGGAAAAAAAAATCAGCTGCCCCGCCTCTGGATGGTAGACTGCAGGAGCTACTTTGTGCAGTCAAACCAGCCCGACTCGGCACTGGTGCCCACTTGGGTCTCGGAACCATCCTGCGCGGCGTGGATTTTCAAGAGCCAGCCGGCCACTCCCAGCCACAGGCCCCCGAACACAAGCCACGGCCCTTTTCCCTGGAAGTAAAACTGACCTCCCCACCTTCTGGATGGTAGACTGCAGGAGCCACTTTGTACTATCATACCAGTCCGACTCGGCACTTGTGCCACCTTTCATATGGGAACCATCCTGCGTATCATGGATTTTCAGGAGCCAGCTGGCCACTCCCAGCCACAGGCCCCCAAACACAAACTACGGCCCTTTTCCCTGGAAGTAAAACTGACCTGCCCATCTTCTGGCTTGCAGATTGCAGGAGCCGCTTGGCTCTATCAAACCAGCCTGACTCGGCACTGCTCCCAACTTTCATCTGGGAACCATCCTGCGTATCGTGGATTTTCAGGAGCCAGCCGGCCACTCCCAGCCACAGGCCCCCGAACACAAGCCACGGCCCTTTTCCCTGGCAAACAAAACTCACCCGCCCTGCTTCTGGCTGGCAGATTGCAGGAGCCACTTGCCTCTATCAAACCAGCCCGACTTGGCACTGGTGCCCCATTTGGTCTGGGAACCATCCTGCGCGGCGTGGATTTTCAGGAGCCAGCCGGCCACTCCCAGCAACAGGCCCCCAAACACCAACTACGGCCCTTTTCCCTGGAAGTAAAACTGACCTGCCCATCTTCTGGCTGGCAGATTGCAGGAGCCACTTGGCTCTATCAAATCAGCCCGACTCGGCACTGCTCCCAACTTTCATCTGGGAACCATCCTGCATATTGTGGATTTTCAGGAGCCAGCCGGCCACTCCCAGCCACAGGCCCCCGAACAAAAACCACGGCCCATTTCCCTGGCAAACAAAACTCAGCTGCCCCGCTTCTGGCTGCAGAATGCAGGAGCCACTTGGCTCTATCAAACCAGCCCGATATGGCACTGGTTCCACCATTCGTCTGGGAACCATCCTGCGTATCGTGGATTTTCAGGAGCCAGCCTGCCACTCCCAGCCACAGGCCCCCAAACACATACCACAGCCCTTTTCCCGGGAAAAAAAAATCAGCTGCCCCGCTTCTGGATGGTAGATTGCAGGAGCTACTTTGTGCAGTCAAACCAGCCCGACTCGGCACTGGTGCCCACTTGGGTCTGGGAACCATCCTGCGCAGCGTGGATTTTCAGGAGCCAGCCGGCCACTCCCAGCCACAGGCCCCCGAACACAAGCCACGGCCCTTTTCCCTGGAAGTAAAACTGACCTGCCCATCTTCTGGCTGGCAGATTGCAGGAGCCACTTGACTCTGTAAAACCAGCCCGACTTGGCACTCGTGCCACCTTTCATCTGGGAACCATCCGGCGTATCGTGGATTTTCAGGAGCCAGGCGGCCACTCCCAGCCACAGGCCCCCGAACACAAACCACGGCCCTTTTCCTGGGCACACAAAACTCACCCGCCCCGCTTCTGGCTGGCAGAATGCAGGAGCCACTTGGCTCTATCAAACCAGCCCGATATGTCACTGGTTCCACCATTCGTCTGGGAACCATCCTGCGTATCGTGGATTTTCAGGAGCCACCCTGCCACTCCCAGCCACAGGCCGCCAAACACATACCACAGCCCTTTTCCCGGGAAAAAAAAATCAGCTGCCCCGCTTCTGGATGGTAGATTGCAGGAGCTACTTTGTGCTATCAAACCAGCCCGACTCGGCACTGGTGCCCACTTGGGTCTGGGAACCATCCTGCGCGGCGTGGATTTTGAGGAGCCAGCCGGCCACTCCCAGCCACAGGCCCCCAAACACAAACTACGGCCCTTTTCCCTGGCAAACAAGACTCACCCGCCCCGCTTCTGGCTGGCAGATTGCAGGAGCCACTTGGCTCTATCAAACCAGCCCGACTCGGCACTGGTGCCACCTTTCATCTGGGAACTATCCTGCGTATCGTGGATTTTCAGGAGCCAGCCTGCCACTCCCAGCCACAGGCCCCCGAACAAAAACCACGGCCCTTTTCTCTGGAAGTAAAACTGACCTGCCCCGCTTCTGGCTGGCAGAATGCAGGAGCCACTTGGCTCTATCAAACCAGCCCGATATGGCACTGGTTCCACCATTCGTCTGGGAACCATCCTGCGTATCGTGGATTTTCAGGAGCCAGCCTGCCACTCCCAGCCACAGGCCCCCGAACACCAACCACGGCCCTTTTCCCTGGAAGTAAAACTGACCTCCCCACCTTCTGGATGGTAGACTTCAGGAGCCACTTCCTACTAGCATACAAGCCCGACTTGGAAATGGTGCCACCTTTCATCTGGGAACCATCCTGTGTATCTTGGATTTTCAGGAGCCAGCCGGCCGCTCCCAGCCACAGGCCCCCGAACACCAACCACGGCCCTTTTCCCTGGCAAACAAAACTCACCCGCCCTGCTTCTGGCTGGCAGATTGCAGGAGCCACTTGCCTCTATCAAACCAGCCCGACTTGGCACTGGTGCCCCCTTTGGTCTGGGAACCATCCTGCGCGGCGTGAATTTTCAGGAGCCAGCCGGCCACTCCCAGCCACAGGCCCCCAAACACCAACTACGGCCCTTTTCCCTGGAAGTAAAACTGACCTGCCCATCTTCTGGCTGGCAGATTGCAGGAGCCACTTGGGTCTATCAAACCAGCCCGACTCGGCACTGCTCCCAACTTTCATCTGGGAACCATCCTGCGTATCGTGGATTTTCAGGAGCCAGCCGGCCACTCCCAGCCACAGGCCCCCGAACAAAAGCCACGGCCCTTTTCCCTGGCAAACAAAACTCACCCACCCCGCTTCTGGCTGGCAGATTGCAGGAGCCACTTGGCTCTATCAAAGCAACCTGACTTGGCACTGGTGCACCCATTGGTTTGGGAACCATACTGCGCGGCATGGATTTTCAGGAGCCAGCCGGCCACTCCCAGCCACAGGCCCCCGAACACAAACCACGGCCCTTTTCCCTGGCAAACAAAACTCACCCGCCCTGCTTCTGGCTGGCAGATTGCAGGAGGCACTGCTCTATCAAACCAGCCCGACTCGGCACTGGTGCCCCCTTGGGTCTGGGAATCATCCTGCATATCGTGGATTTTCAGGAGCCAGCCGGCCACTCCCAGCCACAGGCCCCCAAACACCAACTACGGCCCTTTTCCCTGGCAAACAAAACTCACCCGCCCCGCTTCTGGCTGGCAGATTGCAGGAGCCACGTGGCTCTATCAAATCAGCCTGACTCGGCACTGCTCCCAACTTTCATCTGGGAACCATCCTGCGTATTGTGGATTTTCAGGAGCCAGCCGGCCACTCCCAGCCCCAGGCCCCCAAACACAAACCGCGGCCTTTTTCCCTGGAAGTAAAACTGACCTCCCCACCTTCTGGATGGTAGACTTCAGGAGCCACTTCGTACTAGCATACCAGCCCGACTTGGAAATTGTGCCACCTTTCATCTGGGATCCATCCTGTGTATCTTGGATTTTCAGGAGCCAGCCGGCCACTCCCAGCCACAGGCCCCCCAACACCAACTACGGCCCTTTTCCCTGGCTAAAAAAACTCACCTGCCCTGCTTCTGGCTGGCAGATTGCAGGAGCCACTTGGCTCTATCAAAGCAACCTGACTTGGCACTGGTGCACACATTGGTTTGGGACCCATACTGCGCGGCATGGATTTTCAGGAGCCAGCCGGCCACTCCAAGCCACAGGCCCCCGAACAAAAACCACGGCCCATTTCCCTGGCAAACAAAACTCAGCTGCCCCGCTTCTGGCTGGCAGAATGCAGGAGCCACTTGGCTCTATCAAACCAGCCCAATATGGCACTGGTTCCACCATTCGTCTGGGAACCATCCTGCGTATCGTGGATTTTCAGGAGCCAGCCTGCCACTCCCAGCCACAGGCCCCCAAACACATACCACAGCCCTTTTCCCGGGAAAAAAAAATCAGCTGCCCCGCCTCTGGATGGTAGATTGCAGGAGCTACTTTGTGCAGTCAAACCAGCCCGACTCGGCACTGGTGCCCACTTGGGTCTCGGAACCATCCTGCGCGGCGTGGATTTTCAGGAGCCAGCCGGCCACTCCCAGCCACAGGCCCCCGAACACAAGCCACGGCCCTTTTCCCTGGAAGTAAAACTGACCTGCCCATCTTCTGGCTGGCAGATTGCAGGAGCCACTTGACTCTATCAAACCAGCCCGACTCGGCACTGGTGCCACCTTTCATCTGGGAACTATCCTGCGTATCGTGGATTTTCAGGAGCCACCCTGCCACTCCCAGCCACAGGCCCCCAAACACAAACTACGGCCCTTTTCCCTGGCAAACAAAACTCACCCGCCCCGCTTCTGGCTGGCAGGTTGCAGGAGCCACTTGGCTCTATCAAACCAGCCCGACTCGGCACTGGTGCCACCTTTCATCTGGGAACTATCCTGCGTATCGTGGATTTTCAGGAGCCACCCTGCCACTCCCAGCCACAGGCCCCCGAACAAAAACCACGGCCCTTTTCCTGGGCAAACAAAACACACCCGCCCCGCTTCTGGCTGGCAGATTGCAGGAGCCACTTGCCTCTATCAAACCAGCCGACTAGGCAAAGGTGCCCGCTTTCATCTGGGAACCATCCTGCGTATCGTGGATTTTCAGGAGCCAGCCGGCCACTCCCAGCCACAGGCTCCCAAACACAAACCACGGCCCTTTTCCCTGGCAAACAAAACTCACCCGCCCTGCTTCTGGCTGGCAGATTGCAGGAGCCACTTGGCTCTAACAACCAGCCCGACTCGGCACTGCTCCCAACTTTCATCTGGGAACCATCCTGCGTATCGTGGATTTTCAGGAGCCAGCCGGCCACTCCCAGCCACAGGCCCCCGAACAGAAACCACGGCCCTTTTCCCTGGCAAAAAAAACTCACCTGCCCCCCTTCTGGCTGGCAGATTGCAGGAGCCACTTGGCTCTATCAAAGCAACCTGACTTGGCACTGGTGCACCCATTGGTTTGGGAACCATACTGCGCGGCATGGATTTTCAGGAGCCAGCCGGCCACTCCCAGCCACAGGCCCCCGAACACAAACCACGGCCCTTTTCCCTGGCAAACAAAACTCACCCGCCCCGCTTCTGGCTGGCAGATTGCAGGAGCCACTTGCCTCTATCAAACCATCCCGACTTGGCACTGGTGCCCCCTTTGGTCTGGGAACCATCCTGCACGGCGTGGATTTTCAGGAGCCAGCCGGCCACTCCCAGCCACAGGCCCCCGAACACCAACTACGGCCCTTTTCCCTGGAAGTAAAACTGACCTCCCCGCCTTCTGGATGGTAGACTGCAGGAGCCACTTTGTACTATCATACCAGTCCGACTCGGCACTTGTGCCAGCTTTCATATGGGAACCATCCTGCGTATCATGGATTTTCAGGAGCCAGCCGGCCACTCCAAGCAACAGGCCCCCAAACACCAACTACGGCCCTTTTCCCTGGAAGTAAAACTGACCTGCCCATCTTCTGGCTGGCAGATTGCAGGAGCCACTTGGCTCTATCATATCAGCCTGACTCGGCACTTTTCCCAACTTTCATCTGGGAACCATCCTGCGTATTGTGGATTTTCAGGAGCCAGTCGGCCACTCCCAGCCACAGGCCCCCGAACACAAACCACGGCTCTTTTCCCTGGCAAAAAAAACTCACCTGCCCCCCTTCTGGCTGGCAGATTGCAGGAGCCACTTGGCTCTATCAAACCATCCCAACTTGGCACTGGTGCCCCCTTTGGTCTGGGAACCATCCTGCGCGGCGTGGATTTTCAGGAGCCAGTCGGCCACTCCCAGCCACAGGCCCCCGAACACAAACCACGGCTCTTTTCCCTGGCAAAAAAAACTCTCCCGCCCCGCTCCTGGCTGGCAGATTGCAGGAGCCACTTGCCTCTATCAAACCAGCCCGACTTGGCACTGGTGCCCTCTTTTATCTGGGAACCATTCTGCGTATCGTGGATTTTCAGGAGCCAGCCGGCCACTCCCAGCCACAGGCTCCCAAACACAAACCACGGCCCTTTTCCCTGGAAGTAAAACTGACCTGCCCATCTTCTGGCTGGCAGAATGCAGGAGCCACTTGGCTCTATCAAACCAGCCCGATATGGCACTGGTTCCACCATTCGTCTGGGAACCATCCTGCGTATCGTGGATTTTCAGGAGCCAGCCTGCCACTCCCAGCCACAGGCCCCCAAACACGTACCACAGCCCTTTTCCCGGGAAAAAAAAATCAGCTGCCCCGCTTCTGGATGGTAGGTTGCAGGAGCTACTTTGTGCTCTCAAACCTGCCCGACTCGGCACTGGTGCCCCCTTTGGTCTGGGAACCATCCTGCGTATCGTGGATTTTCAGGAGCCAGCTGGCCCCTCCCAGCCACAGGCTCCCAAACAAAAACCACGGCACTTTTCTCTGGAAGTAAAACTGACCTGCCCATCTTCTGGCTGGCAGATTGCAGGAGCCACTTGGCTCTATCAAACCAGCCTGACTTGGCACTCATGCCACCTTTCATCTGGGAACCATCCGGCATATCGTGGATTTTCAGGAGCCAGCCGGCCACTCCCAGCCACAGGCCCCCGAACACAAACTACTGCCCTTTTCCCTGGCAAACAAAACTCAGCTGCCCCGCTTCTGGCTGGCAGAATGCAGGAGCAACTTGGCTCTATCAAACCAGCCCGACTTGGCACTAGTGCAACTTTCATCTGGGAACCATCCTGCGTATCGTGGATTTTCAGGAGCCAGCCTGCCACTCCCAGCCACAGGCCCCCAAACACATACCACAGCCCTTTTCCCGGGAAAAAAAAATCAGCTGCCCCGCTTCTGCATGGTAGATTGCAGGAGCCACTTTGTGCTATCAAACCAGCCCGACTTGTCACTGGTGCCCCCTTTGGTCTGGGAACCATCCTGCGCGGTGTGGATTTTCAGGAGCCAGCCGGCCACTCCCAGCCACAGGCCCCCAAACACAAACCACGGCCCTTTTCCCTGGCAAACAAAACTCAGCTGCCCCGCTTCTGGCTGGCAGAATGCAGGAGCCACTTGGCTCTATCAAACCAGCCCGATATGGCACTGGTTCCACCATTCGTCTGGGAACCATCCTGCGTATCGTGCATTTTCAGGAGCCAGCCTGCCACTCCCAGCCCAGGCCACCAAACACATACCACAGCCCTTTTCCCGGGAAAAAAAAATCAGCTGCCCCGCTTCTGGGTGGTAGATTGCAGGAGCTACTTGCCTCTATCAAAAAAGTCCAACACGGCACTGGTGGCCACTTGGGTCTTGGAAACATCCTGCGCGGTGTGGATTTTCAGGATCCAGCCGGCCACTCCCAGCCACAGGCCCCTGAAAACAAGCCAGGGCCTTTTTCCCGGGCAAATAAAAATCACTCACACCACTTCTGCCTCGCAGATTGCGGGAGCCACTTGCCTCTATCAAACCAGCCCGACTTGGCACTGGAGCCACCTTTCATCTGGGAACCATCCTGCGTATCGTGGATTTTCAGGAGCCAGCCGGCCCCTCCCAGCCACAGGCCCCCGAACACAAGCCACCGCCCTTTTAACCTGGCAAACAAAACTCACCCGCCCTGCTTCTGGCTGGCAGAATGCAGGAGCCACTTGCCTATATCAAACCAGCCCGACTCGGCACTTGTGCCACCGTTCATCTGGGAACCATCCTGTGTATCGTGGATTTTCAGGAGCCAGCCTGCCACTCCCAGCCACAGGCCCCCGAACACAAGCCACCGCCCTTTTTACCTGGCAAACAAAACTCACCCGCCCCGCTTCTGGCTGGCAGATTGCAGGAGCCACTTGCCTCTATCAAACCAGCCCGACTCAGCACTGGTGCCCTCTTTCGTCTGGGAACCATCCTGCGTATCGTGGATTTTCAGGAGCCAGCCGGCCACTCCCAGTCACAGGCCCCCAAAAACAAACTACGGCCCTTTTCCCTGGAAGTAAAACTGACCTCCCCACCTTCTGGATGGTAGACTGCAGGAGCCACTTTGTACTATCATACCAGTCCGACTCGGCACTTGTGCCACCTTTCATATGGGAACCATCCTGCGTATCATGGACTTTCAGGAGCCAGCTGGCCACTCCCAGCCACAGGCCCCCGAACACAAACTACGGCCCTTTTCCCTGGAAGTAAAACTGACCTGCCCATCTTCTGGCTTGCAGATTGCAGGAGCCACTTGGCTCTATCAAACCAGCCCGGCTCGGCACTGCTCCCAACTTTCATCTGGGAACCATCCTGCGTATCGTGGATTTTCAGGAGCCAGCCGGCCACTCCCAGCCACAGGCCCCCGAACAAAAACTACGGCCCTTTTCCCTGGAAGTAAAACTGACCTGCCCATCTTCTGGCTGGCAGATTGCAGGAGCCACTTGCCTCTATCAAACCAGCCGACTTGGCACTGGTGCCCTCTTTAATCTGGGAACCATCCTGAGTATCGTGGATTTTCAGGAGCCAGCCGGCCACTCCCAGCCACAGGCCCCCAAACACAAACCGCGGCCCTTTTCCCTGGAAGTAAAACTGACCTCCCCACCTTCTGGATGGTAGACTTCAGGAGCCACTTCGTACTAGCATACCAGCCCGACTTGGAAAAGGTGCCACCTTTCATCTGGGAACCATCCTGTGTATCTTGGATTTTCAGGAGCCAGCCGGCCACTCCCAGCCACAGGCCCCCAAACACAAACCACCGCCCTTTTCCCTGGCAAACAAAACTCACCCGCCCTGCTTCTGGCTGGCAGATTGCAGGAGCCGCTTGGCTCTATCAAACCAGCCCGACTCGGCACTGCTCCCAACTTTCATCTGGGAACCATCCTGCGCGGCGTGGATTTTCAGGAGCCAGCCGGCCACTCCCAGCCACAGGCCCCCGAACACAAACCACGGCCCTTTTCCCTGGCAAAAAAAACTCACCTGCCCCCCTTCTGGCTAGCAGATTGCAGGAGCCACTTGGCTCTATCAAACCATCCCGACTTGGCACTGGTGCCCCCTTTGGTCTGGGAACCATCCTGCGCAGCGTGGATTTTCAGGAGCCAGCCGGCCACTCCCAGCCACAGGCCCCCGAACACAAACCACGGCCCTTTTCCCTGGCAAACAAAACTCACCCGCCCTGCTTCTGGCTGGCAGATTGCAGGAGCCACTTGCCTCTATGAAACCAGCCCGACTTGGCACTGGTGCCCCCTTTGGTCTGGGAACCATCCTGCGTATTGTGGATTTTCATGAGCCAGCCGGCCACTCCCAGCCACAGGCCCCCAAACACCAACTACGGCCCTTTTCCCTGGAAGTAAAACTGACCTGCCCATCTTCTGGCTGGCAGATTGCAGGAGCCACTTGGCTCTATCAAATCAGCCCGACTCGGCACTGCTCCCAACTTTCATCTGCGAACCATCCTGCGTATTGTGGATTTTCAGGAGCCAGCCGGCCACTCCCAGCCACAGGCCCCCGAACAAAAACCACGGCCCTATTCCTTGGCAAACAAAACTCAGCTGCCCCGCTTCTGGCTGGCAGAATGCAGGAGCCACTTGGCTCTATAAACCAGCCCGACTTGGTACAGGTCCCCCCTTGAGTCTGGGAACCATCCTGCGTATCGTGGATTTTCAGGAGCCACCCTGCCACTCCCAGCCAGAGGCCGCCAAACAAATACCACCGCCCTTTTCCCGGGAAAAAAAAATCAGCTGCCCCGCTTCTGGCTGGTAGATTGCAGGAGCTACTTTGTGCTATCAAACCAGCCCGACTTGGCACTGGTGCCCACTTGGGTCTGGGAACCATCCTGCGCGGCGTGGATTTTCAGGAGCCAGCCGGCCACTCCCAGCCACAGGCCCCCAAACACAAACTACGGCCCTTTTCCTGGGCAAACAAAACTCACCCGCCCCGCTTCTGGCTGGCAGATTGCAGGAGCCACTTGCCTCTATCAAACCAGCCGACTTGGCACTGGTGCCCTCTTTCATCTGGGAACCATCCTGCGTATCGTGGATTTTCAGGAGCCAGCCGGCCACTCCCAGCCACAGGCCCCGGAACACAAACCACGGCCCTTTTCCCTGGCAAACAAAACTCACCCACCCCGCCTCTGGCTGGCAGATTGCAGGAGCCACTTGCCTCTATCAAACCAGCCCGACTCGGCACTGGTGCCCTCTTTCATCTGGGAACCATCCTGCGTATCGTGGATTTTCAGGAGCCAGCCGGCCACTCCCAGCCACAGGCCCCCGGACACAAACCACGGCCCTTTTCCCTGGCAAACAAAAGTCAGCTGCCCCGCTTCTGGCTGGCAGAATGCAGGAGCCACTTGGCTCTATCAAACCAGCCCTATATGGCACTGGTTCCACCATTCGTCTGGGAACCATCCTGCGTATCGTGGATTTTCAGGAGCCACCGGGCCACTCCCAGCCACAGGCCCCAAAACACATACCCCAGCCCTTTTCCCGGGAAAAAAAAATCAGCTGCCCCGCTTCTGGATGGTAGATTGCAGGAGCTACTTTGTGCTGTCAAACCAGCCCGACTCGGCACTGGTGCCCCCTTTGGTCTGGGAACCATCCTGCGTATTGTGGATTTTCAGGAGCCAGCCGGCCACTCCCAGCCACAGGCCCCAGAACACCAACTACTGCCCTTTTCCCTGGAAGTAAAACTGACCTTCCCATCTTCTGGCTGGCAGATTGCAGGAGCCACTTGGCTCTATCAAATCAGCCTGACTCGGCACTGCTCCCAACTTTCATCTGGGAACCATCCTGCGTATTGTGGATTTTCAGGAGCCAGCCGGCCACTCCCAGCCACAGGCCCCCGAACAAAAACCACGGCCCTTTTCCCTGGCAAACAAAACTCAGCTGCCCCTCTTCTGGCTGGCAGAATGCAGGAGCCACTTGGCTCTATCAAACCTGCCCGATATGTCACTGGTTCCACCATTCATCTGGGAACCATCCTGCGTATCGTAGATTTTCAGGAGCCACCCTGCCACTCCCAGCCACAGGCCGCCAAACACATACCACAGCCCTTTTCCCGGGAAAAAAAAATCAGCTGCCCCGCTTCTGGCTGGCAGATTGCAGGAGCCACTTGCCTCTATCATACCAGCCGACTTGGCACTGGTGCCCTCTTTCATCTGGGAACCATCCTGCGTATCGTGGATTTTCAGGAGCCAGCCAGCCACTCCCAGCCACAGGCCCCCAAACACAAACCGCGGCCCTTTTCCCTGGAAGTAAAACTGACCTCCCCACCTTCTGGATGGTAGACTTCAGGAGCCACTTCGTACTAGCATACCAGCCCGACTTGGAAATGGTGCCACCTTTCATCTGGGAACCATCCTGTGTATCTTGGATTTTCAGGAGCCAGCCGGCCACTCCCAGCCACAGGCCCCCAAACACAAACCACGGCCCTTTTCCCTGGCAAACAAAACTCACCCGCCATGCTTCTGGCTGGCAGATTGAAGGAGCCACTTGGCTCTAACAACCAGCCCGACTCGGCACTGCTCCCAACTTTCATCTGGGAACCATCCTGCGTATCGTGGATTTTCAGGAGCCAGCCGAGCACTCCCAGCCACAAGCCCCCGAACACAAACCACGGCCCTTTTCCCTGGCAAAAAAAACTCACCTGCCCCCCTTCTGGCTGGCAGATTGCAGGAGCCACTTGGCTCTATCAAAGCAACCTGACTTGGCACTGGTGCACCCATTGGTTTGGGAACCATACTGCGCGGCATGGATTTTCAGGAGCCAGCCGGCCACTCCCAGCCACAGGCCCCCAAACACAAACCACGGCCCTTTTCCCTGGCAAACAAAACTCACCCGCCCCGCTTCTGGCTGGCAGATTGCAGGAGCCACTTGCCTCTATCAAACCATCCCGACTTGGCACTGGTGCCCCCTTTGGTCTGGGAACCATCCTGCGTATCGTGGATTTTCAGGAGCCAGCTGGCCCCTCCCAGCCGCAGGCTCCCAAACAAAAACCACGGCACTTTTCTCTGGAAGTAAAACTGACCTGCCCATCTTCTGGCTGGCAGATTGCAGGAGCCACTTGGCTCTATAAACCAGCCTGACTTGGCACTCATGCCACCTTTCATCTGGGAACCATCCGGCATATCGTGGATTTTCAGGAGCCAGCCGGCCACTCCCAGCCACAGGCCCCCGAACACAAACTACGGCCCTTTTCCCTGGCAAACAAAACTCAGCTGCCCCGCTTCTGGCTGGCAGAATGCAGGAGCAACTTGGCTCTATCAAACCAGCCCGACTTGGCACTAGTGCAACTTTCATCTGGGAACCATCCTGCGTATCGTGGATTTTCAGGAGCCAGCCTGCCACTCCCAGCCACAGGCCCCCAAACACATACCACAGCCCTTTTCCCGGGAAGAAAAAATCAGCTGCCCCGCTTCTGGATGGTAGATTGCAGGAGCCACTTTGTGCTATCAAACCAGCCCGACTTGGCACTGGTGCCCCCTTTGGTCTGGGAACCATCCTGCGCGGTGTGGATTTTCAGGAGCCAGCCGGCCACTCCCAGCCACAGGCCCCCAAACACAAACCACGGCCCTTTTCCCTGGCAAACAAAACTCAGCTGCCCCGCTTCTGGCTGGCAGAATGCAGGAGCCACTTGGCTCTATCAAACCAGCCCGATATGGCACTGGTTCCACCATTCGTCTGGGAACCATCCTGCGTATCGTGCATTTTCAGGAGCCAGCCTGCCACTCCCAGCCCAGGCCCCCAAGCACATACCACAGCCCTTTTCCCGGGAAAAAAAAATCAGCTGCCCCGCTTCTGGGTGGTAGATTGCAGGAGCTACTTGCCTCTATCAAACAAGCCCAACACGGCACTGGTGCCCACTTGGGTCTTGGAAACATCCTGCGCGGTGTGGATTTTCAGGATCCAGCCGGCCACTCCCAGCCACAGGCCCCCGAAAACAAGCCACGGCCTTTTTCCCGGGCAAATAAAAATCACTCACACCACTTCTGCCTCGCAGATTGCGGGAGCCACTTGCCTCTATCAAACCAGCCCGACTTGGCACTGGAGCCACCTTTCATCTGGGAACCATCCTGCGTATCGTGGATTTTCAGGAGCCAGCCGGCCACTCCCAGCCACAGGCCCCCGAACACAAACCACGGCCCTTTTCCCTGGCAAAAAAAACTCACCTGCCCCCCTTCTGGCTAGCAGATTGCAGGAGCCACTTGGCTCTATCAAACCATCCCGACTTGGCACTGGTGCCCCCTTTGGTCTGGGAACCATCCTGCGCGGCGTGGATTTTCAGGAGCCAGTCGGCCACTCCCAGCCACAGGCCCCCGAACACAAACCACGGCCCTTTTCCCTGGCAAACAAAACTCACCCGCCCTGCTTCTGGCTGGCAGATTGCAGGAGCCACTTGCCTCTATGAAACCAGCCCGACTTGGCACTGGTGCCCCCTTTGGTCTGGGAACCATCCTGCGTATTGTGGATTTTCAGGAGCCAGCCGGCCACTCCCAGCCACAGGCCCCCAAACACCAACTACGGCCCTTTTCCCTGGAAGTAAAACTGACCTGCCCATCTTCTGGCTGGCAGATTGCAGGAGCCACTTGGCTCTATCAAATCAGCCCGACTCGGCACTGCTCCCAACTTTCATCTGGGAACCATCCTGCGTATTGTGGATTTTCAGGAGCCAGCCGGCCACTCCCAGCCACAGGCCCCCGAACAAAAACCACGGCCCTATTCCTTGGCAAACAAAACTCAGCTGCCCCGCTTCTGGCTGGCAGAATGCAGGAGCCACTTGGCTCTATAAACCAGCCCGACTTGGTACAGGTCCCCCCTTGAGTCTGGGAACCATCCTGCGTATCGTGGATTTTCAGGAGCCACCCTGCCACTCCCAGCCAGAGGCCGCCAAACAAATACCACCGCCCTTTTCCCGGGAAAAAAAAATCAGCTGCCCCGCTTCTGGCTGGTAGATTGCAGGAGCTACTTTGTGCTATCAAACCAGCCCGACTTGGCACTGGTGCCCACTTGGGTCTGGGAACCATCCTGCGCGGCGTGGATTTTCAGGAGCCAGCCGGCCACTCCCAGCCACAGGCCCCCAAACACAAACTACGGCCCTTTTCCTGGGCAAACAAAACTCACCCGCCATGCTTCTGGCTGGCAGATTGCAGGAGCCACTTGGCTCTAACAACCAGCCCGACTCGGCACTGCTCCCAACTTTCATCTGGGAACCATCCTGCGTATCGTGGATTTTCAGGAGCCAGCCGAGCACTCCCAGCCACAAGCCCCCGAACACAAACCACGGCCCTTTTCCCTGGCAAAAAAAACGCACCTGCCCCCCTTCTGGCTGGCAGATTGCAGGAGCCACTTGGCTCTATCAAAGCAACCTGACTTGGCACTGGTGCACCCATTGGTTTGGGAACCATACTGCGCAGCATGGATTTTCAGGAGCCAGCCGGCCACTCCCAGCCACAGGCCCCCAAACACAAACCACGGCCCTTTTCCCTGGCAAACAAAACTCACCCGCCCCGCTTCTGGCTGGCAGATTGCAGGAGCCACTTGCCTCTATCAAACCATCCCGACTTGGCACTGGTGCCCCCTTTGGTCTGGGAACCATCCTGCGCGGTGTGGATTTTCAGGAGCCAGCCGGCCACTCCCAGCCACAGGCCCCCAAACACAAACCACGGCCCTTTTCCCTGGCAAACAAAACTCAGCTGCCCCGCTTCTGGCTGGCAGAATGCAGGAGCCACTTGGCTCTATCAAACCAGCCCGATATGGCACTGGTTCCACCATTCGTCTGGGAACCATCCTGCGTATCGTGCATTTTCAGGAGCCAGCCTGCCACTCCCAGCCCAGGCCCCCAAACACATACCACAGCCCTTTTCCCGGGAAAAAAAAATCAGCTGCCCCGCTTCTGGGTGGTAGATTGCAGGAGCTACTTGCCTCTATCAAACAAGCCCAACACGGCACTGGTGCCCACTTGGGTCTTGGAAACATCCTGCGCGGTTTGGATTTTCAGGATCCAGCCGGCCACTCCCAGCCACAGGCCCCTGAAAACAAGCCACGGCCTTTTTCCCGGGCAAATAAAAATCACTCACACCACTTCTGCCTCGCAGATTGCGGGAGCCACTTGCCTCTATCAAACCAGCCCGACTTGGCACTGGAGCCACCTTTCATCTGGGAACCATCCTGCGTATCGTGGATTTTCAGGAGCCAGCCGGCCACTCCCAGCCACAGGCCCCCGAACACAAACCACGGCCCTTTTCCCTCGCAAACAAAACTCACCCGCCCCGCTTCTGGCTGGCAGAATGCAGGAGCCACTTGGCTCTATAAACCAGCCCGACTTGGTACAGGTCCCCCCTTGAGTCTGGGAACCATCCTGCGTATCGTGGATTTTCAGGAGCCACCCTGCCACTCCCAGCCAGAGGCCGCCAAACAAATACCACCGCCCTTTTCCCAGGAAAAAAAAATCAGCTGCCCCGCTTCTGGCTGGTAGATTGCAGGAGCTACTTTGTGCTATCAAACCAGCCCGACTTGGCACTGGTGCCCACTTGGGTCTGGGAACCATCCTGCGCGGCGTGGATTTTCAGGAGCCAGCCGGCCACTCCCAGCCACAGGCCCCCAAACACAAACTACGGCCCTTTTCCTGGGCAAACAAAACTCACCCGCCCCGCTTCTGGCTGGCAGATTGCAGGAGCCACTTGCCTCTATCAAACCAGCCGACTTGGCACTGGTGCCCTCTTTCATCTGGGAACCATCCTGCGTATCGTGGATTTTCAGGAGCCAGCCGGCCACTCCCAGCCACAGGCCCCGGAACACAAACCACGGCCCTTTTCCCTGGCAAACAAAACTCACCCACCCCGCCTCTGGCTGGCAGATTGCAGGAGCCACTTGCCTCTATCAAACCAGCCCGACTCGGCACTGGTGCCCTCTTTCATCTGGGAACCATCCTGCGTATCGTGGATTTTCAGGAGCCAGCCGGCCACTCCCAGCCACAGGCCCCCGGACACAAACCACGGCCCTTTTCCCTGGCAAACAAAAGTCAGCTGCCCCGCTTCTGGCTGGCAGAATGCAGGAGCCACTTGGCTCTATCAAACCAGCCCTATATGGCACTGGTTCCACCATTCGTCTGGGAACCATCCTGCGTATCGTGGATTTTCAGGAGCCACCGGGCCACTCCCAGCCACAGGCCCCAAAACACATACCACAGCCCTTTTCCCGGGAAAAAAAAATCAGCTGCCCCGCTTCTGGATGGTAGATTGCAGGAGCTACTTTGTGCTGTCAAACCAGCCCGACTCGGCACTGGTGCCCCCTTTGGTCTGGGAACCATCCTGCGTATTGTGGATTTTCAGGAGCCAGCCGGCCACTCCCAGCCACAGGCCCCAGAACACCAACTACTGCCCTTTTCCCTGGAAGTAAAACTGACCTTCCCATCTTCTGGCTGGCAGATTGCAGGAGCCACTTGGCTCTATCAAATCAGCCTGACTCGGCACTGCTCCCAACTTTCATCTGGGAACCATCCTGCGTATTGTGGATTTTCAGGAGCCAGCCGGCCACTCCCAGCCACAGGCCCCCGAACAAAAACCACGGCCCTTTTCCCTGGCAAACAAAACTCAGCTGCCCCTCTTCTGGCTGGCAGAATGCAGGAGCCACTTGGCTCTATCAAACCTGCCCGATATGTCACTGGTTCCACCATTCATCTGGGAACCATCCTGCGTATCGTAGATTTTCAGGAGCCACCCTGCCACTCCCAGCCACAGGCCGCCAAACACATACCACAGCCCTTTTCCTGGGAAAAAAAAATCAGCTGCCCCGCTTCTGGCTGGCAGACTGCAGGAGCCACTTGCCTCTATCATACCAGCCGACTTGGCACTGGTGCCCTCTTTCATCTGGGAACCATCCTGTGTATCTTGGATTTTCAGGAGCCAGCCGGCCACTCCCAGCCACAGGCCCCCAAACACAAACCACGGCCCTTTTCCCTGGCAAAAAAAACTCACCTGCCCCCCTTCTGGCTGGCAGATTGCAGGAGCCACTTGGCTCTATCAAAGCAACCTGACTTGGCACTGGTGCACCCATTGGTTTGGGAACCATACTGCGCGGCATGGATTTTCAGGAGCCAGCCGGCCACTCCCAGCCACAGGCCCCCGAACACAAACCACGGCCCTTTTCCCTGGCAAACAAAACTCACCCGCCCCGCTTCTGGCTGGCAGATTGCAGGAGCCACTTGCCTCTATCAAACCATCCCGACTTGGCACTGGTGCCCCCTTTGGTCTGGGAACCATCCTGCACGGCGTGGATTTTCAGGAGCCAGCCGGCCACTCCCAGCCACAGGCCCCCGAACACCAACTACGGCCCTTTTCCCTGGAAGTAAAACTGACCTCCCCGCCTTCTGGATGGTAGACTGCAGGAGCCACTTTGTACTATCATACCAGTCCGACTCGGCACTTGTGCCAGCTTTCATATGGGAACCATCCTGCGTATCATGGATTTTCAGGAGCCAGCCGGCCACTCCAAGCAACAGGCCCCCAAACACCAACTACGGCCCTTTTCCCTGGAAGTAAAACTGACCTGCCCATCTTCTGGCTGGCAGATTGCAGGAGCCACTTGGCTCTATCATATCAGCCTGACTCGGCACTTTTCCCAACTTTCATCTGGGAACCATCCTGCGTATTGTGGATTTTCAGGAGCCAGTCGGCCACTCCCAGCCACAGGCCCCCGAACACAAACCACGGCTCTTTTCCCTGGCAAAAAAAACTCACCTGCCCCCCTTCTGGCTGGCAGATTGCAGGAGCCACTTGGCTCTATCAAACCATCCCAACTTGGCACTGGTGCCCCCTTTGGTCTGGGAACCATCCTGCGCGGCGTGGATTTTCAGGAGCCAGTCGGCCACTCCCAGCCACAGGCCCCCGAACACAAACCACGGCTCTTTTCCCTGGCAAAAAAAACTCTCCCGCCCCGCTCCTGGCTGGCAGATTGCAGGAGCCACTTGCCTCTATCAAACCAGCCCGACTTGGCACTGGTGCCCTCTTTTATCTGGGAACCATTCTGCGTATCGTGGATTTTCAGGAGCCAGCCGGCCACTCCCAGCCACAGGCTCCCAAACACAAACCACGGCCCTTTTCCCTGGAAGTAAAACTGACCTGCCCATCTTCTGGCTGGCAGAATGCAGGAGCCACTTGGCTCTATCAAACCAGCCCTATATGGCACTGGTTCCACCATTCGTCTGGGAACCATCCTGCGTATCGTGGATTTTCAGGAGCCAGCCTGCCACTCCCAGCCACAGGCCCCCAAACACGTACCACAGCCCTTTTCCCGGGAAAAAAAAATCAGCTGCCCCGCTTCTGGATGGTAGGTTGCAGGAGCTACTTTGTGCTCTCAAACCTGCCCGACTCGGCACTGGTGCCCCCTTTGGTCTGGGAACCATCCTGCGTATCGTGGATTTTCAGGAGCCAGCTGGCCCCTCCCAGCCACAGGCCCCCGAACACAAACCACGGCCCTTTTCCCTGGCAAAAAAAACTCACCTGCCCCCCTTCTGGCTAGCAGATTGCAGGAGCCACTTGGCTCTATCAAACCATCCCGACTTGGCACTGGTGCCCCCTTTGGTCTGGGAACCATCCTGCGCGGCGTGGATTTTCAGGAGCCAGTCGGCCACTCCCAGCCACAGGCCCCCGAACACAAACCACGGCCCTTTTCCCTGGCAAACAAAACTCACCCGCCCTGCTTCTGGCTGGCAGATTGCAGGAGCCACTTGCCTCTATGAAACCAGCCCGACTTGGCACTGGTGCCCCCTTTGGTCTGGGAACCATCCTGCGTATTGTGGATTTTCAGGAGCCAGCCGGCCACTCCCAGTCACAGGCCCCCAAACACCAACTACGGCCCTTTTCCCTGGAAGTAAAACTGACCTGCCCATCTTCTGGCTGGCAGATTGCAGGAGCCACTTGGCTCTATCAAATCAGCCCGACTCGGCACTGCTCCCAACTTTCATCTGCGAACCATCCTGCGTATTGTGGATTTTCAGGAGCCAGCCGGCCACTCCCAGCCACAGGCCCCCGAACACAAACCACGGCTCTTTTCCCTGGCAAAAAAAACTCACCTGCCCCCCTTCTGGCTGGCAGATTGCAGGAGCCACTTGGCTCTATCAAACCATCCCAACTTGGCACTGGTGCCCCCTTTGGTCTGGGAACCATCCTGCGCGGCGTGGATTTTCAGGAGCCAGTCGGCCACTCCCAGCCACAGGCCCCCGAACACAAACCACGGCTCTTTTCCCTGGCAAAAAAAACTCTCCCGCCCCGCTCCTGGCTGGCAGATTGCAGGAGCCACTTGCCTCTATCAAACCAGCCCGACTTGGCACTGGTGCCCTCTTTTATCTGGGAACCATTCTGCGTATCGTGGATTTTCAGGAGCCAGCCGGCCACTCCCAGCCACAGGCTCCCAAACACAAACCACGGCCCTTTTCCCTGGAAGTAAAACTGACCTGCCCATCTTCTGGCTGGCAGAATGCAGGAGCCACTTGGCTCTATCAAACCAGCCCGATATGGCACTGGTTCCACCATTCGTCTGGGAACCATCCTGCGTATCGTGGATTTTCAGGAGCCAGCCTGCCACTCCCAGCCACAGGCCCCCAAACACGTACCACAGCCCTTTTCCCGGGAAAAAAAAATCAGCTGCCCCGCTTCTGGATGGTAGGTTGCAGGAGCTACTTTGTGCTCTCAAACCTGCCCGACTCGGCACTGGTGCCCCCTTTGGTCTGGGAACCATCCTGCGTATCGTGGATTTTCAGGAGCCAGCTGGCCCCTCCCAGCCACAGGCTCCCAAACAAAAACCACGGCACTTTTCTCTGGAAGTAAAACTGACCTGCCCATCTTCTGGCTGGCAGATTGCAGGAGCCACTTGGCTCTATCAAACCAGCCTGACTTGGCACTCATGCCACCTTTCATCTGGGAACCATCCGGCATATCGTGGATTTTCAGGAGCCAGCCGGCCACTCCCAGCCACAGGCCCCCGAACACAAACTACGGCCCTTTTCCCTGGCAAACAAAACTCAGCTGCCCCGCTTCTGGCTGGCAGAATGCAGGAGCAACTTGGCTCTATCAAACCAGCCCGACTTGGCACTAGTGCAACTTTCATCTGGGAACCATCCTGCGTATCGTGGATTTTCAGGAGCCAGCCTGCCACTCCCAGCCACAGGCCCCCAAACACATACCACAGCCCTTTTCCCGGGAAAAAAAAATCAGCTGCCCCGCTTCTGCATGGTAGATTGCAGGAGCCACTTTGTGC